>NC_137827.1:7667555-7990055 GCF_963921795.1 Nannobrachium achirus
AGCTAAACGCCTGCTGCGTGTTGTAGCCACTACGTGGAAAGGTAGACTCTGCCGTAATAGAGACGGCCGCGACGGCGCCAGGTTGATCTATCGAGCGCTGATCATTTCCGGTTTCTGGTTGCTGCCGTTGCAGTGCAAAGCTTAAATAGCCTAATGTCATTGGTAGGCCAGTAGGCACGTTTCTGAACAGTCCACAGCCCACCAATGAGAAGCAGTCCACAGCACAGCCCACCAATGAGAAGCAGAGTGAGTAGACAGCATTCTTACAATGAGAATTAGTGAGGTATGAAGATACTGTTGAAAGTGGGTGTGATTGTACTTATTTACTTCCCCCCACACAGGACTCCTTACAGACAGCAGCTTAGCATACTGAGTGGTTCTCCACAGATGTGAAGGAGACCAAACAAGTGATTTGGTTGAACCTACGTTGGCCAGACTGGCCCAGAAGTTGTCCGTTTTGGCGTTTTTGAAGTAAAAGTCCTTCAGGTATTTCTGTTGAGAGAACAAGGCAGTGCTGTAAATATACGTATCCGCCGGACATTTATTTCATCAGTGCTGTGTTGCTTGATGTTTAAATGGTACATTTTGAGCCATAAGCAGCTATTTTTTAAATGGTAAAAAAAGAAGAAGAAAAAAAAACATGTATATGCCCTAAATCAGGGATAGGCAACCTTAGGCACGGGTGCCAACAATGGCACAGGGGAGGGTGATCACTGCTGGCACACTGGCAGAGGTGTGAGAGAGTATTTTTTTTATTTTAAAATCACATATTGTTTTAAACGTGGTCAATTAAATTAAGTCACATAATTTGCACAAATTTCATCCTGCACATAATTCTACATTGCTTTAAAACCCTGAACTTGGGGGAGGGAGTCGGGAGATAGATGGGTTATTGCTTGAGTCTAATGATCCTTGTAACAATTTCCTTACACTCAAAATGTGTCTGAATTTTTGATAGCGTGTATGTTGACATGGCACACTGACTATCTAGAAAATAAAAACATGGCACTTCATTTCAAAAAGGTTGCTGACCCCTGCCCTAAATTAACACAACTTGCTTTAAAGTACAGTGCTTTAAATAAGCACATTTTCTGAAACTCTAGACTTGAAGGGCTAAAAAGCATTTTTGGGATGGCCATTTTCTGATCTTTCCCTTCATAGAATTCCTTTTTTTCTGTCATTCAGGACATATTAAGGATACAAAATCAGCTGAGTTTGGTTTTGTTAAATAAATGAAAACATAATGATCTACAATCTCACAACGCCTCACAGCAAGAGGCGCTGTGAGCTTGTACATCAGATGTATTCGCTTAATGTTCCCCTCAGAATAAGAAAAATAAATACAAATGATAACACAAAGGTTTGGCAACCCCCCTATAGTAACTCTGAGGACCCCCTAGGGGTCCCGGACCCCCCGTACTCTGGGTAGAAGGGGTGCAGTGTAGGAGTGTGGAGGAACTTACTCGACATCCGTCTCTGAAGGTTTCTCTGCCCATCCAGTCCTCCACCATCCTGAGAATGGACGCTCCCTGTGGACATGGACATGTTGGTTGCATTTCTGTCTGAATCAATCCTACTAATAAAGGAGCAAACTCACACTCTAACGCTCACGCTCTAACGCTCTAACGCTCACGCTTATCTACGTTTATCTATTCACTCGCTTCAGCAACTGATCCCAAAGTTCACATGGTATTGGCCATTAGCATTATACCAACACTGACGGAGCCCGAATTTCATTTCTCCCAAATTAAAGCAGTTTAAATTAGCGTTTTCTTAACCACTTCTGTTGAACTCTGCTGTCTGTTGCCAGGGTTACGGTCCGTTCCTCCAGGCCATGGGATCTGTAGCCCCACACACACACACCCCTTTCTCTCACAGTTAGGAATGTTTCTCTCTCTCTCTCTCTCTCTCTCTCTCACACACTTTCACCGGGTGCGTTTGACATATTTTGGAGCACATATCTTCGAACGGGTAAGGTCTATATTCATTATTCAGTCTATTTGATTCTGTTAGTGTGGTTCTCCTAACAAGGCATCATCTGGGATGCAATCCCTTTTATGCCCATATACTGTATGGAGATCCCTAACAGAATCCCTTTTATGCCCATATATGGAGACATCTGTGTTTCTGAAGAAAAAAAAAATCCACAAAAAAAGAGGATCTGTTGATGATACTGTACATTAGTCATGACACTTGGTCAATTTGATCACATCTCAATTGTAACTTAACCGTATCTTGTAACTTCATACAAAAGTGACCCCAATCAGTTACAGTTGACAAGTAATATGAATGTAACTCAGTTACCAGCAAGTTACAGCAAAATGTAACTTAGGTACGTAACTCAGTTACATGTAACTTTCACTTCCCAAACACTGGTTACTACCCCAGTGAAAGGGTGTATGCTACCTTGCTGTATGAGATGGCGTCGAACACAGAGGTGATCTCGGCGGGCGTCGACACGTTGACGATGATGGGATGAGAGGACAGGAGAGCGTCGTTGGTCATCACAGGGAGGACGTCACTGATGATCATGATGTCACGCTGTCATGATGACGCCACGCACGCACACACGCACGCACACACGCACGCAAACGCACACGCACGGACATGCGCACGCACGCACGCACGCACGCACGCACGCACGCACGCACGCACGCACGCACGCACACACACACACACACACACATAACCAGGGAGGTGCAAAGAACGTTATAGAGGCAGGGGCTGAAATCTCTAAAAGGGCATTTTGGTGAAAACATTGAAAATAGTAGACCTCCAAAGCTCACAACGCGTCAAGGTCGGCTAGCTCAAGCCCCCTTCGATGTCTATGTGTGCACATGCCTGCACACTGCAACAATATTTGAAAACCACAAAACAAAGAGTATGTCTTAAATAAGTACATCATATAATTAATCTTCTGTCTAACCCGACCACAGACGTGTTTACTCTGGTTAACGATGCCTCACCACGGCTGAGTTAACACAACTGTGGTTGGGTTAGCTGGTTACCATGGTAACCAGGTAAACACCTGCTCCCACGGCCGCTGGTGAGCAAAGAAACTCCATATCCCATGATGCAACGTGGCCGCCATGTGACCAAGTTTCACTTCCTCATTCAGATCCACACTCTCCACGCTGGAAAAACAGCTGTTTTCTCCCGCTTTTTCTTTTTGTTCTTCTCTCTCCTCACGTTGCGCAACGGGTTCATTTCAGCTTTCTCTCGGTGGAGCATGGAAATTACCGCATGGATTATGTTTTCCCCGCACGAAAGAAGAGACGTAGCGCGACCAAGAAATGGGGTGGCCGCGCACACCGTGTGCACGCGCCGCGCACACAGAGGCACTCCAGAACAGGTAATTATTATATAAAAGCCTTGGCAGTGAATAGTGTATTGTTTTGGCGATGCAATGGCAGGCGTTGTGTTAAATATAAAAATACTTTTTTAGTTCTCACCATTCCCCAGTCGGGCTCAGCCTTTTCCACACCGATGTACTCAAAGAAGCTGGCGAAGCCTTCGTTCAGCCACAGGTCATCCCACCAGTCCATGGTCACAATGTTCCCGAACCACTGCAACACACACACATTATGGAGTAAACCAGAACCACTGCAACACACACATTATGGTGTAAACTAGCCGCAAATTGCAACACTAGATTTTATTTTAATCGGATGAATCTAGGGTTGCAATACCTCCCATAGGCAGCCAAAGCATCAAAACGTTTTTGATTGCTATCTGATTGTATTAAACGACTTCAAACTCACCAATATCGTGGCTCTATGGAAAGCTTGGAATTTACTCTTGCTATCTGCAAAGTGTTTGTTTCTGAAAAATCCACCGTAGAATTGTCATGATTTCTTTTCTGTCAAGAAATCCGAGCAGACATGGTTTATTTAAGTGTTGAACTTCGGAAGCGCTCGTCTACTATTACGCAGAGTCCCGCTGCCTCCTGCATTATGTGACATTTAGAACCAGGTGGTACACAGGACCGCTGAGTGACTTCCCACAAGCGCTTCCAATCTCCAGCACTTAATTAAATAATCACCTGAAGCCAATTTCTTGATAGAAAGTAGCTCCTAACATTTCTACGCTGGATTTTTCGGAAACAAACACTTTGCAGATAGCAAGAGTAAATTCCAAGCTTTCCATAGAGCCACGATATTGGTGAGTTTGAAGTCGTTTAATACAATCAGATAGCAAAAAAACGTTTTGATGCTTTGGCTGCCTATGGGAGGTATTGCAACCCTAGATTCATCCGATTAAAATAAAATCTAGTGTTGCAATTTGCAGCTAGGTGTAAACCAGAACCACTGCAACTCACACATTATGGAGTAAACCAGGGGTCCTCAACGTTTTCAGGCCAAGGACCCCTTAGTTGAGAGAGAGATGAAACAGGGACCCCCACACCACATGTTGTATAAAATTGTGTTGCAGTCAGATTTTCATATAGATTTCATAGATACGTAGGTTTTTGGACTTGTTTGACAGCACTTGTTTGACAGACAGTCATCAGTCTATGTTGGATTTGTGTTAATGTAATTGTTCAGACATTTAACCACTTAATGTGTCAGAAATAGCAGATATACATGCTCAAAACGCCTCGCAACGCCTCTTTCTAGTTTTGTTACTGTTATTGGCTTGATACACTTTCCTGTATGCTTGGCACGCAACTACAAACCAGTTCTGCCTTTTTATACAGAGTAAATAATAGCGTGAATATCTTGTTGTGAGGGGTTGGGGCGGGGGGGGGGGGGGGGGGGGGGGGGGGCAGTCCTTGAGGATTGTTGGATGCAGGGAGGTTGCAGAGAATGTTAGAGAGGCAGGGGCTGACATTTCTAAAAGGGCCTTTTGGTGAAAATATTGAAAATAGCCGACGCTTGGAGGTCGGCTATTTTCAGTACTTGATACCACATTGAGCTAAGCATAAAAAAGGCAATACTGGAGATGTGGCGTACAAAGCATGGATTTCTACACAGAGAGGGCAATTCTTTCAACATAAGATGCTGCATTCAAGTTCAGGAGAGTTTGGATAAGAAAATTCTCTTGAATGCATTGTTGCCTCCAGATATGGCACATGGAAAGAGGGCATAGTAAAAACTGCATTTGTGGTCTGGAGAGGGCACTTTTTATAGGCGGATGAAAAGGGCAGGGGCTCAAGCCTCCTTTACTATGTGTGCACGTGCCTGGTTGGATGTCTGATGACTTGAGGACAAGCGTGCGTTCTTTATGACTTTATGGTGTGATGACAATGACACGACGTGTTCCCGTAATCAGTCCATAAATCTTTACAGACTCCCTCTCCAGCACCTATCTGTGTGAGGGATCAGATTCAGCCCTGCCATAAAACCTCATAAATGTGGCAGGATCACATGCTCTGCGCGTACAATATTCCTGTTTTAAATGCACCCTTGTACTTCTGCGACCAATTGGCTCAGCAGCAGTGGAGAGAGGGGGGGTGGGCGATATGGAAAAATACAATATCACAATATTTTCCCAAGCTGTATCACAATACACGATTTTATCACGATTCTTTTTCACGTTGTTTTTGATGGTTATTTTTCAAGTTACTTGACAAAAACTAGACTCTCTGGGTTCCTTTTGGGAGGTCTAAATTGAACTTTACAAGTATGTAACTCTGACAGTATACAAATGAAGTTAAGTGGAGACCTTGACATTTTAAAGTTTGAGAACTGCTGATTTAGACCAAAATGCAGGTTTAAAGTGAATTCTGCAACGAATCTCTGTATTAACGATTCAACAGGATTTTTTACAAGGCTCCCTCAATTGTATCACGATATATACGATACCTCTGAAAAGGCATATCGTGGAGACATGGTATCGTCTCAACGATAATTATCACCATATCACCCACCCCTAGTGGAGAGAGAGGGGGAAAGTCCAAGAGTTGAGCAGATCCATCATGGATGGACATGAAACAAGTGTCAAAGTGAACTCATTATCATCAAAATGGGAAGAGATTGTTGACAACAATCAGTGAACTTCCATCATATTGAAGTAGATTGTTTTTATTTTTTGTTGTCCGATGGTGTTGAGCGGATAGCCTGTGTGTGTGTGTGTGTGTGTGTGTGTGTGTGTGTGTGTGTGTGTGTGTGTGTGTGTGTGTGTGTGTGTGTGTGTGTGTGTGTGTGTGTGTGTGTGTGTGTGTGTGTGTGTGTGTGTGTGTGTGTGTGTGTGCGTGGCGCGCGTGTGTGTGTGTGTGTTGCAAGAAGGGCGCAGCCGACCACAGATAATATGTTGTATTCATTATATATCAGGGGTCTTCAACAGGGGGTCCGGGACCCCTAGGGGGTCCTCAGAGTTACTACAGGGGGTCCTCCAAATCTTTGTGTGATAGAAACCTTTTTTTCTACTTTTTTATATTAACCACTTGAACCCTAGTGTCCATATTCTGAGAACTTTAGCCAAAAATATCAGATCTACAAGCTCGTAGATCGGCTATTTTCGGCAAAAAGCTTTGGTGTATAGGGGAAAAAGAGCGGACTAAGTACAGAGTAAAAGGTCAAGTTTATTAAGTATTGATGTTTCAAGTGGTTAAATATCTGAAAACACGAATTGACATGAACCCAAAATACACCATGAAACTATATGGAATATATGAAAAGGTTGTGGGGGTCCCTGCTTCATCTCTCTCTCAACTAATAGGGTTATTGGCCTGAAAACGTTGAAGACCCCTGCTGTATATTATTATATAATTTATTATAGCTACGTTCTGGCCCGACTCAATCTGGATAGAATCCTGTAGTTTGCCGAGCCCCAATTTTTTTTAAATCGTTTACTTGTGCCTGTGGTAAAACTACACTATCCACTGATAGTAATGATCATCATGCCTGTCGCTAAGGTATGGCAACATGACTGGTCTCATGTTGCCATACCTTAGCTCAGTAGTTCTCAACCTGTGTGTCGGGACCCCCAGAGAGGTCCTCAAATTATTTTGGCGGGTCCCCAGATGATTAGTTAAATGTTTACATTGTTTTCTCACTCAGCAGTAAACAGATCAACATACAGTAGAAGTGTATACATGATATCTGCAAATTTTGAAGTGACAATTTAAAGGACAACTTTGATTTTTTACAACAAGGGTTCATATTTTAGATTGTAATTAGAGAAAAGAAAAAGTGAGTGTTAAAATGTTTTCATTTGCTTCGTTCTATTGTTTTATCGCGTTTACTGTGCTAAAATGTGGGGCATGCGTACGCATGGGGGCATGCGTACAGTGGCTAAATATGTATTTTTAGACACAATAAGCCAGCAGTTTCTTTATTGCTATTTGCAGTAACACTTCTAGCCCCCATAAGTCACATCCAACCATGAAAGGTTGCATTGTATCTTGGGAATGGGCTTATTCTGTGTAAAATTACATATTTAGCTACTTGTACGCATGCCCCCAACCACTGAAATAAGAATCTCTAAAGCAATAGAAAGAAGTAAATGAAATAATTTTAACACTAATCTTTTATATTCTTTAATTACAATCTAAAATATGAACCCTTGTTGTAAAAAACTAAAGTTGTCCTTTAAGGACTTTAAAGGCCTTTTTAGTACCTCTGGTCAAACATTGGCCAAATTGTCAAATATCAGAGGCCACACAAGGATAAGGGCTTGCGTTGCGAGGCGTTGTGAGCACGTAGATCGGCTATTCTCACAATGTCTGTCTGTCTGCCTGCCTGCCTGCCTGCCAGCTCTGGTCCATCGCGTCACCTCGCTCTGACCGACCCGCAGACACAATGGTTCACAACCCGGCGATAAGCGACGGTCAAGTTGGATGCGTTTTATTTCATGCCAAAAATAATGTATTTTACAGAGTGGGTGGGGTGCTGAGGGGTTCACCACCGCGGAGAATAGACTTTCAGCAATGCAAAACTACCTTTGGTTTGGTAAGTAGTGAAGTAGGTTAGTTTATTTTGACTGAAGTTGAGCGCTCGTAGGGGCTGAGAAATCCCCGGTCTATTCATTTGCCGACAGGTCTGTCAAAGCGTCACTGGAGGTGACGCGATGGACCAGAGCTACCTGCCTGCCTGCCTGCCTGCCTGCCTGCCTGTGTGTCTGTCTGTCTGTGTGTGTGTGTGTCCAGGGGCGTCACACCAAATTCTGGGCCCTGGGTACAAGGATTCACTGCGGGCCCCCCATGAATGTTGACAAATAGCAGATATACAAGCTCGTGCCGCACTGCGAGCTTGTAGATCTGCTATTTTTGAAAAATCGTGAAAATGTGTGCCAAGAGACCTATGTTTCCATGTCAGTGATGCTCAAACTTTTTCATGTGAAGGACCCCCCATCTCAAAATATTTAGTTCCAGGGACCCCCCAGAAGCAAAATTTTAGTTACAAATGTTCACTTAAAAAAATACATATATTCAAAGATTTGCGCAAATTTTCACGACTTTTCAAAAATAGCAGATCTACAAGCTCGCAGCGCGGCACTCGGTGCCGCGCTGTGAGCTTGTATATCTGCTATTTTTCAATAGCTAAAGTTACTAGGGCCCCTCCACCTTGGGCCCTGGTAACTCAGTCCCACTTTCCTACCCCTTGTGACGCCCCTGGGTGACGCGATGGACCAGAGCTGCCTGCCTGCCTGCCTGCCTGCCTGCCTGCCTGCCAGCCTGCCTGTCTGTGTGTGTGTGTGTCTGCGTAGTGTACCTGGTGCACCAGCTCGTGAGAGATGACGGAGGCCACCCTCTGCTTGTTGTAGGACGACGACTCCCTCTCGTTGTACAGCAGGTTGGTCTCCCTGTAGGTGATCAGACCCCAGTTCTCCATGGCTCCCGTGCCAAAGTCAGGGATGGCGATCTTATCTGAAATCACAAAACAGGGGTCTTCAATGTTTTCAGGCCAAGGACCCCTTAGTCGAGAGAGAGAGAGATGAAGCAGGGACCCCCACAATCTTTTCGTTTGACAGCACAATCATTTAACCATAACCCTAACCCTTTTTGGCTACAGTTCTCAGAATATGGACACTAGGGTTCTAGTGGTTAATATAAAAAAAGGAGAAATAAAAGTTTCTATCACTCAAAGATTTGGAGGACCCCCTGTAGTAACTCTGAGGACCCCTTAGGGGTCACAGACCCCCTGTTGAAGACCCTCGTTATAAAACATTGTTGTGTGTTTTACAAAACCAACTACAATCATTGAGGACATGTACTTAGTTTTAAATCGTTGTCACGAATATTACAAAATAACTGAAATGGTAGATCTATAAGTGTGAGATTGATCTGCTACTTTTTAAACATACAAACTAAGTATAAATTGATTCGCATCGCAACGTTGTGAGCTTGTAGATTGTCTATTTTCAACAAAACATAAAACAGGGCTTAGGTGATTGATCTATGTTTGTTTTGTAATAATAATCCAAGTCTACAAATTAACTAGTGACTCAAGTTTTAATAATTGTGTTGGAGTTTAAAAAAGTCCATTTTGCTATGTGATGTAGTGAAGGAGAATCATACAATATAAAGAAACATGGACATAATCATCTAAAGTAAAAATAGCCTACCTCAAAGTCGTACTGACACACAGCCCCTAATTAAAGGATTGTAGATTAGAGAAAAGAAAAGATGTGTGTTAAAATGTTTTCATTTACTGCTTTCTATTGTTTTAGCGATTTTAGTATTTTGAGCAGCTGTGTGACCTTCAACCTGTAGCTACTCCCTACATTCTAACCTTATCTACAACTGGTGTTTAGTTTACGTCCAAGTTCTCAGCGTTCAAACTATCTAGCAACAGAATGTTTTCACTGCTACATAATAATACCATTTCACCTCATCATTACTCTCCACCACTGTTGAATTACAACACCAGAGGCAGTGCCACAGATCACTTTCAACCCAGAGTCAAAACCAACAAAGGGTCAAACTCGTTCTTCTGCTATACCACCAAAATGTGAAAAGCCTTACCGAAGGCCATAAAGGAGTGTGGATCCCTAGCATCCTTTAAAATTGCCCTGAAAAAACACTTACAGGCAGCAGCCATTCGCAACTGGTAAAAAAACAAACCTAGCCCAGCCCTACCCTCCCCTGCCCCTTCTTTATATACTTACTGTTTGTTTAGACTTACTGTTTTCTTTTTTTTTGTTCTTTCATTTTATTTTATTTACATCTACTGCATAGTACTGTGTTCTATTCGTCTGTCATTCAATGTTATATTGATGTACCAGTGAACTGTACCGTCATGAAACTGTACCTTTTCCTATGCAAACTTCTAATAAAGTCTTCAATCACTGTTGAAGTCAGGGACGACTCTCTATCTTATCTAAATCACCACAAGAAAGACACTTCTTATCGCGTCTTATCACCACTCATTTCCTTATGGTCTATTTTCCACTCCCAGACACACCACTATCATTGTTATCACACCCTGACTTCACAGCCAACAGCCTTTGGGCTAAAGACACACTCTCACCAATGGATATTGGTTTCAAATTTGTACGTTCTTTTGCAAAGTAAAGCCCTGCTTCATCGTACAAGGCCGTCGCACAAAAGTAGTGAAAACAGCAGATCTACAAGCACACAACGCCTCGCGGTGTGCTTGTAGATCGTCTGTTTTCACTAGCTCAAATAATTTCCAAATGATAAATGCAAAACGAAGGTATTCACCCGACAACAACGATATGGATCAGTGGGTGAAAGTTTTTTCATCAGTGGTGGAAGAAGTACTGACATTTTACCATAATGTAGACAAATACTATGTTAAAAAATAAATTAACCCTAAAACGATCATCTTTGAGGCGTTCTCTCTCCTGACTGGATAACACTGGTATCCTGATGTGAAAATCTATCTTTGTGTTTACTAAAAAGCTGGAGATCAGGGTGACTTCTGTTGCTAAACAAACGTGCGCAGAAAACCGGGTTCAAAGCGGGAGCGTGTCGATATTTGCGGCATAATATTTTTTTGTTTGTTCGACGCGGGTGAATGTTAACCTGGTGAATGCTAACCTGGTGAATGTTAACCTGGTGAAATGCTATAACCTGCAGACGCTGGTGAATGCTAACCTGGTGAATGTTAACCACTATGCCTAAACCTAACCCAAACCCTAACCCTAACCTCAGTAAAACTATGCCTAAACCTAACCCTAAAATCTAACCCTAACCCTATACTAACCCTTAGGCGAAATAATGAAGACGAAATACCTAGAGCGTAGAAATAATGAGATTTCCCCATTCAAAGCCTGGGTAGAAGACAAAAGTTGCAGTTTTAAGTGTGTTAAGAGTTTTTTTACTAAATCTTAACCACATTGGACACACATTCTTGTTTTCCATTTCTTGAAAAGTCAGGCTTTTGGACATACAAGGTTCCTGCCCGACAGCGACAATAATGTTAGTAAAATGTACTTGATAGAATAGAATTTTATGGTATGCTTTTGTTTTAAAAATGTGCTTGTTTTAATGCCATTATGATTAACTTAACTACAGATCCCACACAGCTGTGACGACCAGCAGTCACTGCTTCCTGTCAGAGGTGTCATAAGGCTTCGATTCAACCTTATCTTTGGGTCATAAAGAAACTGTCTGATCACTGATCGGTCCATCTTTTGATGTAAACGTCTTATGATCTGTTGCTATCTCTTGTGTCCTTTGATGAGTTAAGTGAGGTCTCTTTGATCAGTGTCTTCTTGCCTCCTGCATGAGCAGCTGTCTGTCAAAGGTGTCACATACCTGTAAAGGCAGTGCCTCTATTTCACTGACGGTAAAAGGAAAAATAGGTAACTTTAAGACTATTAAAAAATAATATGTAGGTTATATACATTTTTTGCAGTGATTTCCCTTCATCAGTAACTATATTATTGTGCTGGGGTGTTTCCTTGCAGAAAGACACATCACCTGGCTGTATTTCTGTTCTGTTCCACTCTTTATGTTGACATCAAATGTCAACAGAAACAGTGGAGGGACGTTTTTGTCAGGTGGAGCTCAGCCAGAGCTCTTAATTGCTCCCTTTGAACTTCAAAGGGGTTGTGCACTAAGGTAATTGATTGGGCCATAAAAGTGTCAAGTCCTCGTTAGTGATCTCTCTAATCAATGAAAGCATCAAAGACAACTACCTGTTTGATGCCTGTCATAGAGGGGAGGGGGAGGGGGGGATGTTTTTGTGTAAACACAAGCTTACCTATTTTTCCTTTAAACCTGTGTATAATGTTGTTAGGGACACAGTAGTCACCTGGGACACCGTGAGGTCAACTAGGCCGGGCAGGGCTCTTTGTAGGCTTCTGCTTCTTTATGGTGTACATAGTCTCGCGTAGCCAGACAACTATTCCACTTTCCACAATCTCTGAATGCTATATAGAGTCTGGAACAGCAGCTCCCTAACGGCGATTAATGGAAACGGGCATTACCGTTCAAGAAAATATATTTTAAAATGTCATTTCTGCTAAGCAGCAAGCTAAACATGCTTATATGATTTTTATTTATATAATGATAAATGTGTGCGATGTGAGACTGAAACGGAAGTGACGAGGGGGCTTGACTTACGCTTCATCTCGCACTCATCATTTCTTCCCCGGTTTGCCAGACTGTATGTCGGGAGCATTTGAACAAATCGCGGAGGCAACAGTCTGGCCACGCGAGACTATGGTGTACATGGACTTGTTCTTTATGCCTCCTAAATAAAGCTTGGACATCTACATTCACCTTCATTCTGGACGCCATATTTCTTCTATATTTCGTAGTAAGGTAAATCCTTACTTACCTAGTTAGTACTGTTACCTAGTTTAGTGATGGAGTAGTTCATGATGTTACCTAGTTTAGTGATGGAGTAGTTCATGTTGTAATGTTACCTAGTTTAGTGATGGAGTAGTTCATGTTTTAATGTTACCTAGTTTAGTGATGGAGTAGTTCATGTTGAAGTATTCCTCAAAGTAGTCAAAGATGACCTTGGTGGTGTTGGCAGCATACTCTGCTGTGTGGATCTGGCTGGGCTGAGCATAGATCCGCAGCTGCAAGCAAAAACATGGAGACAACACCAGACGTTATGGTAGTTAAACATGTGCCGTTTCAACTCTACAGTATTTCCTGATCATTTCCTGCAAATGCATTTTTTGCACCGGTTTTTGTCTCCACCAGCCGAAGGCAGGGGGAGAGTATGTTTTCGCCCCTGTCCGTCCGTGCGTCCGTCCGTGCGTCCGTCCTCCGAGTTTGTTACCAGCCAATCTCCGGCGCCGTTGGCCCGATCGCTGCCAAACTGAGCACACACACTCCCTGGATGCCAATTCAGAACCTCTGCCCCACATTTTTCAAATGGCCCTGTTCTAGCGCCACCATGAGGCAGATGTTTGCAAAACACATTTCTGTACACTACTCCTACAGATTTTGTCCAAAAATCCCACAGATCGGTAGACAGTATCTCTACAGTCATGTGATCATCATGGATACGTCCGATTTTCCATATTCCATCCTGATTGGCTACAATTGGCTTCCAAAGTTTGCAGGATTGCTCCGTTTGGAACAAAATGCCTCAAATCATGAACACACGTGCAATCTTGGTGAAATTGGGCGTGCACGTTCCCACTAGGTAGAGGAAGAAATGCCACTTCAAATTTCTCAAATCAGCCTCATGGTGGCGCTATAACAGGGCAATTTGTGTGGCCTGGTGGAGACCTGTGCTCGGAAGAGCACTGCTTCTAGTTTTCCCTGTTTTCCCTTAACATTTTTGCTAAATCAATTTCAATTGTGCCAAACATCACATATAATATGTATGTGCCCACTCTGTCCAACATTTGCCAACACATATATTGGCAGCGTAGCCTGTGTATAATATGATGCAATTCACCGATTTGTATTTCTTTAGAAGGTGATCGGTTGCATTTAGTAAGTCCCTCAGCGTGTTAAAGGAGCTATAGTCAACTTTTTCATTGTAGGGCCGACACTTTGTTTACATCCTAGTCTATAGACCAGAATGTAAACAAAGTGTCGGTCTGACAATGGCCAAAATGATTATTTTATCATTATTTTACACTTTTTGTGGTCATTTTTGAATAGAAACACATATATGAAGCTTATTTTTTCATAAAATATTTTCGAAACATCTATAGCTCCTTTAAGGTGTTGGCAACTCAGCTCAAAGTTTCACATATTGACGAAAATGGACGATCATGCCTTAATGTCACTGCAGATGGGCCTGTAGAAGACTTGCAGTTGCATGAAAAAAGTAGAAGAAGAGTTTGTGTGTGCGTACGTGAGTGCGTGAGTGCGTGCGTGCGTGTGTGCGTGCGTGCGTGCGTGTGTGGGTGCGTGGGTGCGTGTGTGCGTGCGTGCGTGTGTGCGTGCGTGCGTGTCACTCACAGGAACTCCTCTGGAGGAGGTCCTCTCCACGTATTCAAAGCGGTGCACAGCGAAACACACCAGGTACGTGCTCATTGGGACGGACAGCAGGAAGGAGGTCTTCACCTTGTTGCCGGGCAGAGACTCTGTTCTCTAGAGGACGAGGAGGGGGAAAAACATGATGCGTCACGTAATGGCAGTGGTGGACAAAGTACTGAAACATTTTTACATTTTAAAAGTACCAGTAAGACTCCCTAAAGGTCACATGTATCGGCTACTTTTGACTATTTTCCCATATTTTTTTCCCGGTGGCACGGGGGTCCGCAGGGGGTCCACTGTCTTTGCGCCGCCGAGGCGGACGCGTGGGTACCGGCCCCGGCTCTCCCGGTCATTCCTAGCCCGAGTTACGGCATTTTATGTGTGGTGCAGTATAGTCCATGGGCCATACGAGTTGTCTGTATCAAAAAAGGTGTCAAAGGTTACCATGCATTTTTGAAAAGCTCTATATCTGTAGATTATATTTTGGTATGATAACCTTTTCTTAGACACAGCTAAATTGGTGTTATCAGCCGCTAGAGTTGGTGTCCCATTAACTTTACATTACAGGAAAAAAAAACTAAAAATGAATCTGCTTTAAGTAGCATAAGAGGGGTCAAACAAACCCACATGATGCTGAATCCATTGCAAGCATCTGTTTTGCATAAAAAAACATCTGTGGGGCTAAAACGCCCCCACAAAAGTGTGAAAAGTGATGACTCATCACTTTTCATCACTAAACCATAGTCTTGTGGGACAGTTTTTAGCCCAAGGAATGTTTTTTGTGCAAAACAGATGCTTGCAATGGATTCAGAATCATGAAAAAACCCTAGTTTGACCCCTCATATTATGCTATAAAGCAGATTAATTTTTAGCTTTTTTTTCCTGTAATGTAAAGTTAATGGGACAACAAATCTAACGGCTGATAACACCAATTTAGCTGTGTCTAAGAAAGGGTTATCATACCAAAATAATAGAGCTTTTATAAAATGCATGGTAACCTTTGCCACCTTTTTGATACCGACAACTCGTGTGGCCCATGGACTAGTAGCGGGGGACCACTTTTGCATCCATTGTGGAGCACCAGAAATTACAAGTAGAAGTCCGGAATTCAAAATGTACTTGATGTCCTGCAGTGTGACGCGTACCTCCACAGGCATGTTGGACAGAGCTCCATACAGCCCGTCGTGTGTGATGGAGATCTTCCACGTTGCTTTCTTGTTGGGCTCATCGAAGCAGGGGAAGGACTTGCGAGCGTCTGTGGGCTCGTGGTCTGTAGCAGCGATTTTTCTGTAAAAAAAAAAAAAGAAAGAAAACAGAGGAAAAGAACATTTAGATTTCCCTGCAGCCTCGTAGCTGTCAAAACTCAACACTTTACACATGTGTTGTAAAACAGGGGTTGTCAAGTTCTCCAGGCCATGAGCTGAGGGAGGGAGGGGTGTCGCCAGGGGCGTCACAAGGGGTAGGAAAGTGGGACTGAGTTACTATAGGGCCCAATGTGGTGGAGGGGCCTTAATTATTATTTTATACTTTAGCTATTGAAAAATAGCAGATATACAAGCTCACAGCGCGGCACCGAGTGCCGCGCTGCGAGCTTGTAGATCTGCTATTTTTGAAAAGTCGTGAAAATGTGTGCAAATCTTTGAATATATGTAATTTTTAAGCGAACATTTGTAACTCAAATTTAGCTTCTGGGGCGGTCCCTCGAACTCAATATTTTGAGATGGGGTTCCGTGGCCAAATACATACCATTTTGGGGGTCCTTCACATGAAAAGGTTTGAGCTCCACTGACATAGAAACATAGGTTTTTCAAAAAACCTCAGAAGGATTTGAAATATTCAAAGATTTTCATGATTTTTCAATCTACAATCTACAATCTACAAGCTCGCAGCGCGGCACTCGGTGCCGCGCTGCGAGCTTGTATATCTGCTATTTTTCAATAGTTAAAGCACAGGGGCCCCGCAGTGAATCCTTGTACCCAGGGCCCAGAATTTGGTGTGACGCCCCTGGGTGTCCCACCAAATTCTGGGCCCTGGGTACAAGGATTCACTGTGGGCCCCCCAATGAATGTTCTTCATAGGGGAGGGGTTTTAACCCATTTAGGCTGGGAACGCATTAGTACGCATTATTTTGTACTTCAACTACTAAAAAATAGCAGATATACAAGCTCGCAGCGCGGCACCCAGTGCCGCGCTGCGAGCTTGTAGATCAGCTATTTTTGAAAAATTTGAACATTTGTGCAAGTCTTTGAATATTTCAAATCCTTCTAAGGTTTTTTGAAAAACCTATGTTTCTATGTCAGAGGTGCTCAAACCTTTTCATGTGAAGGACCCCCAAAATTATATGTATTATATGTTCACTTAAAAAATACATATATCAAAGATTTGCACACATTTTCATGACTTTTTAAAAATAGCAAATCTATACAACATGTATATCTGCTATTTTTCAATAGCTAAAGTATAAAATAATTAAGGCCCCTCCACCTTGGGCCCCAGTAACTCTGTCCCACTCCCCCCCCCCCCCCCCCCCCCCCCTTGTGACGCCCCTGAGCTGAGGTAGGGGTGAAACAGAGACCCTCGAGACCTATTGGATTCGTGTGAGATGTGTGTCTTTTTGGCGGGCCACCAATAATTGCACTTCTTGCACCATCCCACGCCGCGGGTTCACCCAGATAGCCAGAGAGAGAGAGAGAGAGAGAGAGAGAGAGAGAGAGAGAGAGAGAGAGAGAGAGAGAGAGAGAGAGAGAGAGAGAGAGAGAGAGAGAGAGAGAGAGAGAGAGAGAGAGAGGGGGGGGGGGGGGGATGTTGTGTATTTATTGGCATCAGGGGTGTCGCACCACATTCTGGGCCCACTGCGGGCCCCCATGAATGTTCTTCATAGGGGGAGGGGCTTTAACCCATTTAGACTGGGAACGCATTATTACACATTATTTTGTGCTTTAACTATTGATAAATAGCAGATATACAAACTCGCAGCGCGGCTGCAAGCTTCTAGATCTGCTATTTTTCTTTGAATGTCAGTGGTTCTCAAACTTTTTCATGTGAAGGACCCCCAAAATAATACGTATTTGGCCATGGACCCCCATCTCAAATTATTTAGTTCCAAGGACCCCCCAGAAGCAAAATTTGAGTTGTTCGCTTAAAAAAGATACATATGTTCAAAGATTTGCACTCATTTTCACGACTTTTCAAAAATAGCAGATCTACGCTTGTATATCTGCTATTTTTCAATAGCTATTTTCAATAGCTACTTAGCCATTTTCAATGGCTAAGTGTAGTGTATTTATTGGCATCCACCAGTGTATCTTCTCTCATGTCTTCACCATTCTCTCCCCTCAGTCTCTGTGTGTGACTCCACCCTCCTCTCTGACAGTGTTCTTATCTGTTCCAGCGGTTGCACAACACCATAGCTATCATTTACGGTCATAAATACGTCATAGACTTTAAGCCAAGTAACATTTTATGTCTTCCATTTCATAATGTCAGTGCATTTTCCCAGACCCCTGTTTTTAGTTGAATTACGCATTTACGTAAGTTTATTGTTCGTTGCTTCAATAGAAAAAAAAGACTGAGTTTGATTGTTGGAAGCAGGACAGCATTGAGAGAAAAAGAAAAGAAAGAAAGAAAAAAGGATAAAACAATTTGTGCATCCATTTATACATTTGTAGTTGAAATCGACGATTCTATTTTCAAATGGTTTATTGATGAGATTTTCACAAGTCTGGGTCCCGGGGGAGACGTTGTATTTCTCTTTTGGGTCTGACGCTAAAAGGTTTGGGAACTACATGGTGTGTAAAAAGTACTCAAAAGTATCAATACTGTCTGCAATATAGAAATACTTTGTTAAAAGCAGAAGTCCTGTATTCAAAGTACAAACGTGTCAAAAAAATGTACTTAAAGTACCAAAAGTAGAAAGCAGGCCTACTCATTGTGCATTTCCAGTTTTCAAAATGTATAAACAATTTTGAAAATAGCAGATCTACAAGCTCACAATTCGTCGTGGCGATGCTGTACTGCTAGAGAGACAGGAAACATGGAGGGAATCAAACCGGGAACTCACGGCCGTGCAGGCATCAGAGCCTGTGTGGGACGCACCCTCACCACCAGTGATGGAACATGTACTCAAAAGTTTTACTTGAGTAAAAGTATCAATACCACATGTGACAGAGCGGCCTCTGTCAATCTAATTTGTGTTCACAAATATACATGTATTGTCTGTTATGCTTATATGTATAACGTGTAGATTCTCAGTCCCACAGAAGGTGCACATTCTGCTGTTACTGGAAACTAATGGGATTTAGTTTGTCTGTTCATCAGATGCTGTTTGGGGATGCTGCTTGGCTGTCTGTTTTGCCTTATGTTATGTTATGTTGTTTTATTTATTTGACATGGACACCACAATCACATTGGACGAACCAGATGCATTGATATACTGTAAGTGATTTAAGTGCTAATTCTCATCACCTGTCCACAGGAGGCTTTTCTATTTTACAATAATCAAATCTAACACCCAGTCAAGTACAGTAAACATTAATACTAGTCTAAAACCCAATCAAGTACAAAAACAATAATACTAGTCTAAAACCCATGCAGTCAAGTACAAACAATTATAATATGCGATTACTAATAAGAACTAACAATCCACAAACTGACCCACCGGTCTGTAGGACATACACAATCATAAGTGGCCATAGTCAATTCACACAGCAGGTAAGGAACAGAAACTATTCATGTGAGCACAGTTGATTTGATTTCAACCATAACTTGAGTCCTCTGTAAAAGACATTACCATCCGTCTCTAGTTTTAAGACTGTAGGCAAAGAGTTCCAAAGGTCTACCCCCTTTACTGAGAAAGCAGACTGTCCGAATGAGTTACTGCAGGTGGGGACAATACAGTCACCATTTGTTAAAGCTCGTGTTGCTCTACCAGAGCTTGGACGTCTCTGTATCAGTCCAGAGAACAGAGGTGAGACATGATTGTGTAGACATTTAAAAAACAGTTTGCGTCTTCTTATAATACCACAGTGATGATATCTCATTGTTTTCTGATCCATGGTTTTTATAGCTTGTTTGTATATTGATGTTATTGGTTTTAATGCAGTTTGGGAAGCTTGTGACCATGATGTGATGCAGCATGACAGATGTGAGAAAATCATAGCATGCATATACAGCTGTGCAGTTTGACATGTTAAATCCCTTCTTATGTGACGGAAACAGTTTAAATTTGGTTTGTCCTTCTTGCATATGTGCTTTACCTGTTTTTCCATTTTTAAACTTTTGTCCAGTATAATGCCCAAATATGTGACTTCACTCATGAAGCCCAACTGTGGTGCTGAATAATAGATTACAAGTAATAGATTACTGTTGATTGCTACATGGGGAGCATCTGGGTAGATTGCCATTGCACTGCGATTGGTTAATTTGAGTCAGAGGGTGGAGTCTTGAGTCTATATAAGTGAGCAGAGCTCATTTCAGTGTGGACTGCCATGGGGAAGCTGATACCTGTCTCTCTGTAGTTGTTTGAGTTGCTGTGTATTTTGAGTTATAGTTTATTTCTGTTGTCCGGGCCTGGAATTTAATAAATACCTTTATTTTCACCTGCAAGCCTCATGTCCAGTCAATGACATTTTAAAGGGGTTTCACTGTCTTTTAAGCCTCTCTTCTAGGGGATTAACGGAAAAGTCGACAAGTCGACTCGGTCGACTTTATTACACAAGTCGACAAGTCGTCCTCACAACACCTCGCGTTGCAAGGCATTGTGAGCATGTAGATCAGCTATTTTCACAATTTCTGCCTCTAATATTTGACTATTTGGCCAATGATTAATTGGTCATTTTAGAGGTTTTAAATGTGCAGATACCCTCATAATACACTTCAACTTTATGATGGTTTGTTTACTGTTGAGAGAGAAAACAATGTTGCACAAACAATGTTGATCATCTGGGGACCCCCAAAATAATTTGGGGTCCCGACCCACAGGTTGAGAACCACTGCTTCATACCACTGCCAATGACTAGATCTTCTAGCCCAGGGTTCCCCAATTAGTTTTCTCCCAAGGGCCAAATTATGTCTAGGGTACCAAGCCGAGGGCCACAACATTGCAGGGGGCGACGGTGGCGTTCCCGCTACTCCAGTGACAGTTCAGATATCGTCGTTGTTGGGTGAAAATCTTGTATGTCCAAAACCGTTCGTTTTGCATTTATCATTGTAAAAATGATTTAAACTAGTGTAAACAGCCGATCTACAAGCACACAACACCCACAAAAGGCGTTGTGTGCTTGTAGATCTGCTGTTTTCACTACTTTTGTGCGACGGCCTTGTTTGATGAAGCAGAGCTTTACCTTGCGAAAGAACGTACACATTTTGAGATACAGGTTTTTCACCCGACAATGACGATATACCAGTGTTGTTGCTGCTCTTATACCACCATTATTACTGGGGTTGGTGGGAGCCAGACAGTAGCCCCCCACGGGGCCGCAAATGGCCCGCGGGCCGCCTATTGGGGAACCCTGTTATAGGCTGTGGTGCAGCTCAGCTGCATGGGGCCCAGGCTGTGCTGTCATGTGTTTTTTATGTGGGTCATCGGTCTGTAATGACATGTTGGCCAAGGTGACACCACAACAACAACATGTACAGCTCACTATGACAGGACCTGTAATTAACACTGTCACTGTGCTGCTGACTGCTGCCTCAAGCCTGTTACGCCTGGCTTATAGCCTACTGTATAGGACTACTTCCTTGTTGCACACACCGATAATAGCCCATAGCAGGGGCCTTCAACAGGGCGTCCAGGACCCTTAGAGTTACTACAGGGGGGCCCCCAAATCTTTGTGTGATAGAAAGAAAAATTTTTTTTTTTTTTGATCAGATTCTTAACCAGATTCTGAGAACTTTAGCCAAAAATAGTAGATTCCAAGCTCACAACTCACCTGTAGATCGGCTATTTTTGGCAGTAAGTATTGACAGTTCAAGTGGTTAAATATCTGAAAACACAAATTGACATGAATCCAAAATACACTGTTGATCATGCATGCTGCCAAACAATGAAACTATGGAATCAATGAAAAGGGTTGTGGGGGTCCCTGTTTCATCTCTCTCTCAACTAAGGAGTCCTTGGCCTGAAAATGTCCCACCCCTGCTCTACAGTATATCTACTGTACTTACTTGGCCCTCTCCTTTCATCCCCTCTATGCCAAATATATGTGCCAAAATCTGCCAATGTACAGTAGCCTACCAGCTCACAACGAGCGTCACAGAATAGGGACAAGGGACAGGGTTTGTGTACTGTAGTTCTTTAGCACAATAATTGTGGGACACTAACACACACTGAGGATTTAGATCAGACAGACAGACAGACAGACAGACAGACAGACAGACAGGTAAATATTAACCTTGCGTCACCAGACTTTCCACCTCAGACGAAATCCTGGTATTCGTTTGGTCTATATAGGCGTCGCCAAAACTAAGCTGCATCGAGGTCTCGCCAATTCTTGGCCATCTGGCCAGTGATGTATAACGGACCAGTTACCCATATGGGAATGCTCATACTGTATATGAACATTGTATTTTTCTTTTTCTTTATTAATATATATCCATATACATTTATGGACTTAATATTAACGTTTTCGGGGAAGGTAGGGTGTAAATCAGAGTAAAGCAGGTTCCCAGGCCAGTTGAAACATAATATAACGGGGTTCTCACTTGGTCTGTCCGTCCTCGGTGTAGGTGACCCTGTAGAAGCCCACCAGGGAGCCGTTGAGCCAGCCCTGGAAGGGCAGGGTGAGGACGTAGCGCTGCCCGGGGGCGGTGGGCGCCAGGGGCACCGCGGCCTCCACCACAACGTACTGCTGGGGGTCGTACTGGAAGCATCCCCTCACCGCCACCTCCTCCACGCTCTGCCCCGCCTCGCCGGCGCTCTGGAGACGCAGCCCGGGCACCGCCGACACGAAGGTCTCTCTGGACACACACACACACACACACACACACACACACACACACACACACACACACACACACACACACACACACACACACACACACACACATAAGCCCCTTTTCCACTATACAGGGCCGAACCAGAACTAGAACCAGAACTTTCCAGAACTAAGAACTTTCAAGAACCTGTGAAGTTCCCGGACCAAGTTCTGCTTACAGTTCCATATAACCATTTAGGCCTAGAATTATTGAATGCTTTAACCAGTGAAAAATAGCAGATATACAAGCTCACAGCTTGTAGATCTGCTATTTTTGAAAAAGTCGTGAAAATGTTTGCAAATCTTATATATGTATTTTCAAAGCGAACGTTTGTAACTCAAATCTTGCTTCTGGGTGGTCCCTGGAACTAGATATTTTGAAATGGGGGTCCGTGGCCAAATAAATATCATTTTGGGGGTCCTCCACATGAAAAGGTTTGAGCACCACTGACATAGTAGTCTCTCAAGAACAGACTAACTGAGCTCCAGTTAAGTGAAAAGGACCTTTTCTTTGACGATGGCTGGCCAGATTGCTGACATAGAAACATCGTTTTTTTCCAAAAATCTTAGAAGGATTCAAAAGACACTTATAGAATCAGGTCAAAATTCAAATTTTCAAGATTTTTCAAAAATAGCAGATCTACAAGCTCGCAGCGCGGCACTCGGTGCCGCGCTGTGAGCTTGTATATCTGCTATTTTCTTTATATTTAAAGCATAAAATATTGCGTCATAATGTGTTCAGGCCTAAATGGGATAATAACCAGACCAGACCAAAAAAGAGCAGCAGCCCAGAACTCAAGTTTAGTACTACATCAAGAGCAGGAAAAGGTTCCCAGAACCGTGTCTGAAACCAGGCCGCGCGCTATGGATACTAAACCAGAACCCCAAAATAGGCTCAGGTTCTGGAGAGTTCTGGTTCCGCCTTGTAGTGGAAAAGGGGCTTTAGACATCAATGGGGGCTTGAGCCCCTGCCCTTTCACCCATCTGTAAAAAGTTCCCTCTCCAGACCATGAATGCAACTTTTACGGTGAAAGAAATGCAAATGCCCTCTTTCCATGCCATACCTGAAGGCAGCATTCAAGAGAATTGCCTTGTCCAAACTCTCCTGAACTTGAATGCAGCATTTTATGCTGAACGATTGCGCTCTCAAAATCCATGCCGTTACGCCACATCTCCAGTATTGACTTGATTATGCTTAGTTCAGTGTGGTATCAAGCACCGAAAATAGCCGACCTCGCGTCGCGTTGTGTGAGTGAGAGCTTGGAGGTCAGCTATTTTTGATATTTTCACCAAAAGGCCCTTTTAGAAATGTCAGCCCCTGCCTTCTAACATTCTCTGCACGTCCCTGCTAACGTTGCAGTCGTAAACCCTGCAATCTCCACATTTCAACCTTTTTATGGTTTTTCGTAAATTAGCGCCCTTTCTTCTTCATTTTACAGCGTGACGTAAAAGTGTAGCCGATCTACAAGCTCGCAAAGACTTCATCGCGGTCAGCAATTTTAATTTGCAATGGGGCTTAGACTTATATGTTTGATTCATAATTTATGTTTTACCCAGAAATGTAGTGGAGGCAAAAGTACAATAATATTTGAAAGTCATGAGTCTCCACAAAACATACACTAGTAAAACACAGACACTGAACAAATATACAGTAAAATAACATAATTAGTGTAACAATGTAGGCTTAGGGTTGCTTAGTGTGCACAGGGACGGATTAACCCCCGCGAGTGCCCTGGGGCCGATAATCTTTTAGGGCCCCCCACCATAGAACCCCTCCATTCCGACGCGCACTACAAGGCTCGGTTTTTAAGCCATGATGATCAGCATCTGTAGACAACAGAGGAGTGGCCCACACATTTGATATTTGATCAATGTATACATTTAATGTTAGTACATTTTCAATGACCATGCGGCCCAGTTCCCCCAAGGGCCTCTCTCCCACTGGCCTCAGCCCCACCGGCCCTATGGCTAATCCAGCCCTGCGTGTGCATGTGTGTGTGTGTGTGTGTGTGTGTGGGGGGGGGGGGGGGGGGTCCCGGTTACCTGATGTGCAGCCACAGGTGCGTGCTGGGCTTGTCGACCTCCAGGTGGACGTGCACGGTGCCCGTGTAGGTGTCGGCGACCAGGTCGGGCTCCAGGTGCAGGTCGTAGTGCACGGGCCTCACGTGCTCCGGCAGCCGGAAGTTCCTCCAGTCCCCGGCCGAGTCGTTGGAGGGCTTGCAGGGTCCGCGGTCGGCCGGCGGCGGCGGCGGGGGGTCGGCGGTGGGCTTGGGGGGCTCCTCCGTGGGAGGCGGGGGTGGTAGTGGCGGGGGGGCCTCGGTCCGGGTGAGGCCCAGGCCCAGCCCCACGGCCAGCGAGCAGAGAGCCACGGCGCCGCAGATCAGCGCCGCGTGCTTGCCCCGGATCAGGTAACGCTTCTTCTCCGGCCCGTCGTGATCCAGTTTCTCCATGCTGATAGACCCCTCCAGAACCCCTTTAACTTTAACTGGACCCCCTGTGAATAACCACTACAGTATAGCTGAGACCCCCCAGAACCCCTTTAACTTTAACTGGACCCCCTGTGAATAACCACTACAGTATAGCTGAGACCCCCCAGAACCCCTTTAACTTTAACTGGGCCCCCTGTAGACCTCCAGAGCTCACTGAACAACCACTACAGTATAGCTGAGACCCCCAGACCCCCTTTAACTGAATCTCTGCAGACCTCTGGAGTTCACAGCCGCTGTCTACCAGGGCTTCAAAGGTTATAGCTCTGTTGGAGTGCCGATGGCCCGAGCGGTTGAGGCGAATACCAATAAGCTCCAATGCAGCCTGCTGAGTCCCCGGGTTTGATTCCCAAGCCTTTGGTGGAAGTTTGCTGCGTGTCACTCCCGCTCCCCGAACCCTCTCTCCCCGTTTCCTGTCAAACCATTGAGGTAAAGGCAGGAATTAAAGCCCTCCCAGATGATAGATCTCATGCAGGAAAAAGAAAAGGAAAAGCTTGCTGCGTTGAGTAGCCTGTCCCTGTGGTAGCGTCAGCTCTGTGTGAGGTGCGCTCAGTGAACTGATCCCTGCTCTGCCTGCTGCTGTGGAGAGGTGGAGACAAACACACACACGCACGCACGCACGCACACACACACACACACACACACACACACACACACACACACACACACACACACACACACACACACACACACACACACACACACACACACACACACACACACACATTGTAATGTTTTTATTACTATACTTGCGGGGACGTCAACGTTTTAGCACTGAAAATAGCCAGAAAATAGTAGATCTACAAGCTGCTGTTTGCTTGTGAGCTATTTGTCGGTGTGTGATATCACCAAACAACTAGGTATAACATTTCTCTAATAGCTCTAATGATCTGTCGTGAGGACCAGGACTATGGAAGCGAATAGCTGCCATAAATCAAACGAAATGCCAAATTAATTTGATTTATGGCAGCTATTTGCTTCCATACGGGACAGTTACTTCATTTGTCTATTTAGCAGTGGTGTAAAGTAACTAAGTAAATTTACTGAAGTACTGTACTTAAAGGGGCAGACCACCCATTTTCAATATTGAAATATGTCATTAATATACCTTAGAAGAGTTCTCTGTTGCCTAGAACTGGAGGATTGATTTTGGGGGTTGTATTGTAAAGTACAATGTGTGATGTCATCAAGTTGTACTTTACAATACAAACCCCAAAATCAAACCTCCAGTTCTAGGCAACACAGAAGGGGGGGAACTTTTTTTCAATTTCCACACAACTCTAAGGTATATTAATGACACAGTTCAATATTGAAAATGGGTGGTCTGCCCCTTTAAATACAGTTTTGAGGTATTTGTACTTTACTTCAGTATTTCCAATATCCAATAGTTTTAGTTGTGTACTCCACTACATCTCGGATCCAAATATTGTGCTTTCACTACATTTATTTGAAAACTTTAGTTACTTTGCAGATGTAAATTCTTCTGTATTGTTGATTCTGTTGTGTGTTTATGTCGTTCGGCTGTTACGCAACAGTCTTTTTTCTTTATCTTACTGTCCTTTAAGTTGTAACCTTAACTGCATTGCTGCCTCTGGGTGACTGAATTTCCCCCTTGGGGTAATAAAGGTATCTATCTATCTACACGCACGCACGCACGCACGCACGCACGCACGCACGCACGCACGCACGCACGCACGCACGCACGCACGCACGCACACACACACACACACACACGCAGAGGTAAAAGGCAGTAAATGAAAGGTAAAGCGCTGCACCTTGCTGTTCCTCTCATGGTCAGCTCTTGTTAAACATCCATCATGTGCTGGTCAATCAACAACCGGCTGACAGACTGAAGGTTGCTGTTTGGTGTGAGAACTGTGTCTGTTAACGAGCATGGACTGGACTGACACCCCCAGTGGCGTCAGTTCAGAACAAGCTAAGGTATGGCAACATGACTGGTGTCTTGCAAGACACCAGTCATGTTGCCATACCTGTGTGTGTATACCTGTGTGTGTGTGTGTGTGTGTGTGTGTGTGTGTGTGTGTGTGTGTGTGTGTGTGTGTGTGTGTGTGTGTGTGTGTGTGTGTGTGATTGTGTGATTGTGTGATTGTGCGTGTGCGCCTGTTCTTCACAAGAAAATAATTCTGTTTTGTGGTTGAAAAATGATTTTTAGATTATGATTAAATTAGGAAAAGATTCATGTTGCGGTAACACACACTGAACAGGTCATTTTTTACCTTTTCTTTTATTTAGAAGTTGAACAGTTCTGCTCAGGAGACCCTCAAAAAGATGTATTTCATATTTACAGAACATCTCAGATGGTAAAAAAACAAAAAACAAGACTTTGCTTGTATGTTAAGGAAAAGTCATGAAAGGGCAAATTTATGAGTTCCCTGAGCAAATCCGTTCCACCTCTAAATCTCAAAATCAGGCTCAGTCATGCAAGTGTAAGACCAGGATTAGACAATTAGAGCAGGGGTTTTCAAAGTGGGTGACGGGGCACCCTGGGGTACCGTGACAGCAGTCCAGCAGGGGTGCCGCAAGATCATTTGATAATATTTGGAATTTATTTGGACACTTGAAAAAATATTATTTAGTATAATTCTAAACTTGAAGTACAAAGGTAGTCAGTTCTAACCAAAATGCAACATAATCACTAAAATGTGAGCAGTGATGGCTGAGTGGTTAGTGTCCATACCTAGGACTCTGGAGACCCCAGAGGTCGCAGGTACGATTCCCCGCTCCAGCTATCACTGCTCCCCCCCTCGCCCTCCTTGTGGGCTGCACTGGGTTCAGCTGGGTTAAGCTGAAAAAAGCAGCTGGGTTAGGCTGCGATACCCGAATTTCCCTCGCGGGAGGAGTAGGTAGCTATCATTATCATTATAATAAAATATCTTCACTGTCGGGCAGAAACCTTGTATCTCCAAGTTTCAAATATGTACGTCTTTTGCCCTGCTTCATCATTCAAGACCGTCGCACACAACAAATTAGTACATTTTATAGACGATAAATACAAAACGAACGGTTTTGGACATACAAGGTTTCCACCCGACAACGACGATATGCTATAAATATAAGGAGTGAAAATGATAATGTAGGGGTGCCTCGGATAAAAAACATATTTATGGGGTGCCATCCATCCATCCATCTTCAACCGCTTATCCGGAATCGGGTCGCGGGGGTAACAGTTCCAACTGAGACTTCCAGATTTCCTTATCCTGCGCAACTTCCTCCACTCCCTCTGGGAGTATACCGAGGCGTTCCCAGGCCAGTCTGGAGATATAATCCCTCCATCTGGTCTTAGGTCTGCCACGGGGTCTCCTCCCAGTGGGACGTGCATCGAGGCCCTTCCTAGGAAGGCGCTCGGGGGGCATCCGTACTAGATGCCCTGAGACAAAAAAAGTTTGGGAACCCCTGAATTAGAGGTCAGGTCTATGGATTGGAATTATGATTCATACATAGTTGCACGCATGATGCCAGTGTCGGGGACTGAAAGATAGCTGATCTAATAAGCTAGTATGTGTTGCAGTGAGCTTGTAGATCTGCCATAATGTCAACATGTATAAAAGATGGCATTCATACAGTTACTGTTCTAAAATGTTTACCGCTCCCACGACAGTAATACAAGTGTGTGTGTGTGTGTGTGTGTGTGTGTGTGTGTGTGTGTGTGTGTGTGTGTGTGTGTGTGTGTGTGTGTGTGTGTGTGTGTGTGTGTGTGTGTGTGTGTGTGCATGCCTGTGTGCCTGTGTGCGAGTGTGTGTGTGCGTGTATGTGTGTGTGTGTGTGTGTGTGTGCTTTAATCCTGAGATACATTTTATCCCAGACTTTTGCCTGCAACACATTATTATGGTATTGCTACTTGTATTTAAGTAACAGATTACGATGGTATTCATGTAATTTAATTATAGGCTAAATCTTCCACCACTTGTGGAAGGGAGGACAATATAACAGAGTGCTGACATTGTTACGTTTGACAGGCACGTGCACACATACATAGACAACAAAGGGGGCTTGAGCCCCTGCCCTTTTACCCGTTTGTAAAAAGTGCACCCTCCAGACCATGAATGCAGTTTTCAATATGGTGAAAGAAATGCAAATGCCCCTCTATACATGCCATACCTGAAGGCAGCATTCAAGAGAATTGCCTTGTCCAAACTCTCCTGAACTTGAATGCATCATCTATTCTATATGTTCAAGGAATTGCCCTCTCTGTGGAAATCCATGCCGTTATACGCCACATCTCCAGTATTGACTTGATTATATACTGTATGTGCTTGCCGTATATCAGGCACCTACAATAGCCGACCTCCAATTGCTGCGACGCGTTGTGAGCTTGGAGGTCGGCTATTTTCGATATTTTCACCAAAAGGCCCTTTTAGAAATGTCAGCCCCTGCCTCTTGAACATTCTCTGCACCTCCCTGACGTTTGATAACAGCCATGGCACAGTGGCGTCAGTTCAGAAAAAGCTAAGGTATGGCAACATGACTGGTGTCTTGCACGCGCCAGTCATGTTGCCATATCTTAGCAACAGGCATGATACATTTATTTTAAGAAGTACATTCTATTTTTTCCCCTGTTTCTACAGTTTCTTGGGCTGGATATGGCAGCCTGGAACGGTTGTTCAGCTAAACTTTGCATGTTAGTAAACGTGCCACAATTAACAATAATGCATTGCAGCTGTGCAGCTGACCTGCGGAACCTGGGAATATACCATTCTGTCAAGATGGGGAGAATACAAGTGTGGACAATATAATTATAATACCTTGTTAAAGTGACCATTTAGTTAAACTTTGCATTTGTAGTTATTTTACTGTAATTTAACAACATGATAACCAGCACAGATAGACAAAGAGACATTCATGGATTTATATTTAAAAGTAACTTTTATTTCCCCCCACCTGGACGCAGGGTATATGGCAGCTGCATACCCCTGCCATACCCAATTGACGCCCCTGCCATGGCAGCAGGATTAGCACAGCATGCTGTTTAGTTGCTGGGAGAGGGGAGGCAGAGTGTGTGGAATGTACTGGATGAACCCTGCTCTGGCAACACATCCAGATATTTATGCCTCTCTGTTTTCTTCTTTTTTTTTGTTGCCTGAACCTATTCAGAACGGGTACACATTATTGTGTATCATTATTTTATGCTTTAAAGGGGAAGACCACCCCTTTTCAATATTGAACTGTGTCATTAATATACCTTAGAGGAGTTGTGTGGAAATAGAAAATAAGTCCCCCCCCCCCTTCTGTGTTGCCTAGAACTGGAGGATTGATTTTGGGGTTTGTATTGTACAAGTACAACTTGATGACATCACACATTGTACTTTACAATACAAACCCCAAAAGCAATCCTCCAGTTCTAGGCAACACAGAAGGGGGGGAACTTTTTTTCTATTTCCACACAACTCCTCTAAGGTATATTAATGACATAGTTCAATATTGAAAATGGGTGGTCTTCCCCTTTAAAGAGGTGGTGCCATAGTTTTGTACTTTTTCTGGTTTTCGTGTGTCTAGGAGGTTGACAGTACGTCATTAGACCCCCTGGTGTGGTTGTTATGAGCGATTATGCATTCTCTTTTTATTTGGGTTTTTAGCTGGAGGATTCCACCTGCTGGGTCAGACGTGCCGTTCCAAAAACACCCATACTTATTACATCATAGAATCAACCCCTCCCCTAATTACGGTACCATTCACCCAACACACGTGGGTGTGGCTAACTTCAGCTGGGTCACTGCCCACCATAACGACCACGCATACCAATGAACTGGTGGGTGTGGCCACATAAAAACATCATTTTAACTCTTTCTGTACACTTTTTTGGAAAAATTCTTCCTCCTAGTATAATCATAATAGTAGATAATCATGTTTTATAGAGGGGAAAATCATGGCACCCCATCTTTAACTATTGAAAAATAGCAGATATACAAGCTCACAGCGCAGCACCGAGTGCCGCGCTGCGAGCTTGTAGAGCTGCTATTTTTGAAAAATCGTGAAAATTTGAATTTTGACCCGATTCTATAAGTGTCTTTTGAATCCTTCTAAGATTTTTTGAAAAACCCTATGTTTCTATGTCAGCAATCTGGCCGGCCATCGTCAAAGAAAAGGTCCTTTTCACTCTAACTGGAGCTCAGTTAGTCTGTTCTTGAGAGACTACTATGTCAGTGGTTCTCAAACCTTCTCATGTGAAGGACCCCCAAAATGATATTTATTTGGCCACGGACCCCCATCTCAAAATATTTAGTTCCAGTGCCAATTTAAAGACTTTTTAACCCTGCAAGGCCCGAATTAATTTCTACTGGCCCAAAAAAAATAAAAAAAAATCAGATGCTGTTGTAGGCGAGTCCTAATCACAGGAAAATGTAATGTTAAACAATTAATAATGTTTTTGTAAGGTTTTATAGCCATAAATCATAAATCATAAATCATGCTCTAATTTGCATTTTGGGGATATTTTTCACAATGTTAACATATACACGTGTTCTAGACATTCTAATGATCACAAAAAACAATATTACAGGCATTTTACTTATGTTTTAGTGAGGAATAGCTTCAGTTAAAAAGTGAGATGTTGTTCGTCCAGACGCTGGAATTTCAACTTCTCTGGGAGGTGTGGATGTCAGCCCCTGTGGGGGGTATTTATATGCAAATATCGTGGCCAATGGCATTGTAATACTAAACAATAGGATGTAATGGTGATGTTAATGTAAAAAAAGAACAGGAAAACTAATTATAACATTTTTTTAAAAATGATTTAAAAAACGTTGCCAAAAAGCAACGCTGGGCCTTGCATGGTTAATACCTCTAAAATGACAAATTAAACATTGGCCAAATTGTCAAATATATAGAGGCAGAAATTGTGAAAGTAGCCGTTCTACATGCTCACAACGCCTCACGATGATCTGCTATTTTCACAATAGAACGTTTTTTTTTTCAACTTCGACTTTCGACTTTCTCTGGTGGGAGTCGACTTGTGTAATGAAGTCGACTGAGTCGACTTGCCCTAATGTGCATGCAACGTTTCATGGCAATTGATTGGATGCTTCATAGACAAGATTGTGTGCACATCTCAAGCCTATATTCAGGCCAGGTGCTGGACATCAAGGTATCAGATAATGGAAGGAGAAAAACGCCCGCACACTGTTCATATGCTCCAAAAAACTTACTTTTATTATAGGCAACTGGCTGCAACGTTTCGACTTTACGTCTTCATCAGGCAAAAGTTGTAGTAACAAACAAAGAAACCCCTTATATACAGGACCATTACTTGATTGTAAGGCATAACACCTGGGAGTAGGGTGGTGCTCAAACCACCCTACTCCAATCACAGGGACTGGATACATAGCTCCACCCCTCAAAAAAGTACCTTTACTCAAATACTTAAACAAACTTACATACAGTGTATCAATGCAGTAGTACATGTTATGAACAATAAGATAATTATATACAAAACGTTAAAACCTTTAGTCATGAAAAAAGTTAAAGTTTACAAATAAGGTACAAAAACAACAAAATAATCAACATGACATGATTAGATGTTTAGGCCTATCCATGATAGGGTTTTAAGGTGAGTGTCCCTGGTCAAATTTGAACTGGGGACTTCTGCACAGGGGAATCTGTAGGCTAGATCTCTAGACCACTAACTGGCTTTTGAGAATCAGCCTAGAAGTACCAATGAGGGAATAAGGGGAAAAACAAATATAAACTAGAGGAAAGGCTTAACATCAAATTCCTCATTTAAACCACACCAACATACCGCAAGTTATTGAGGTTATGACCAGCTTTTTTAAAATGTGCAGCAACAGGATTACGTTCGTCACCATTTCTTATGCAGCTTCTATGTTCAGTAATCCTGGTGCGTAGAGCCCGTGAAGTCTTGCCCACGTATGCCAACCCACAGGGACAACGGATCACCACATGTGTAGTGCTACATGTAATTGCACCACGTATGGATATATCCCGGCCTGTGTGGGGATGACTGAAAACCTTGCATTTTGTTGTATAAGTACATTGTACACAGTTGCCACATCTATAGTTTCCATCTGGTACCACTGGGAAGTTGGAAATACTCTGAGTACCCAAATCTGATTTCACCAGACTGTCCCTCAAGTTGGGAGAGCGTTTAAACACAAGTCTTGGTTTTTCTGGAAAAGCATTTTTCAACCTCGGATCAGACTGGATAATATGCCAATGTTTTTGAATGGCACCCCTAAACTCTGAGCCCAGTGGAGAATATTTAGTGCAGCACATAGGAATATTATTCCCGGTTTTCTTATTTTTGGGGCGCAGGCAATCATTTTGTGTTACCTGGTCAAAGCGCTCTCTAGCTGCATCCACCCACTCTCTTTTGTAACCTCTACTGAGGAACCTGTTAGAGAGATCAGAGGACTGTTTTGCATATGAAGCATCATCACTACAGATCCTCCGAACACGGTGGAATTGGCTGACTGGCAGACTTTTTATCAAAGGTGATGGGTGAAAACTATCACCCCTTAAAAGGGAATTACGGTCTGTGGGCTTGCGAAACAAATCAGTTTGTATAGTATTGTCCCTTTTGTAAATTTGTACATCAAGGAAGCTAATGCGCTCCCTATTAAATTCCAGTGTAAACTTTAGATGGTCATTACAGGAATTTAAGTAATTATGAAAGTCTGCCAATTCCTCCACACTGCAATCCATGATTATAAATATGTCGTCAATATACCTTCTATATAATGAAATCTTTGAGTAAAAGGGATTCACAGGGTTCAGCACAAAATTGTGTTCAAACAGACCCATATATAGACAAGCATAGTTTGGCGCCATCTTACTGCCCATTGCGGTACCTTTCAGTTGCAAGTAAAAATCTTTCTGAAAACGAAAATAATTATGAGTCAACACCATATTTGCTAAATCCAATATGCACTCTGTGCTCGGTTTGGATGCAGGTGGGCGTTGTCTAAGGAAAAACTGAAGTGCCTCAAGTCCACCCTCATGAGGTATATTAGTATAAAGACTCTGAACATCAAAAGTGGCAAATATAGATGACTCAGTCATATTCCCATATGATTTAAGCAAATTAATGAAGTCTATAGAGTCCCTTATATAAGAGGGCAAAGCAGTAACCTCTGACTTAATAAAATGATCCACATATGCAGAGATATTCTCTGTGAGGCTACCAATACCACTCACTATAGGCCTACCAATGAGAGGAGTAGTTAAACCCTTATGTATCTTTGGAAGGGTGTATATGACTGGAATCACAGGGTTATTAACCTTCAGGAATTCAAACGTGGCCTGATCAAATTCAGAGTTATTCAAACGAGTAGATAATTGTAAATGCACATGAGACTTAAACCTCAAGGTAGGATCAGATGGCAGTTTCTCATAGAATATGGTGTCATTCAACTGTCTGTTCATTTCAGAAACATAATCATTAACATTTTGCAACACAATCGCACCTCCCTTATCAGCAGGACGTACTACAACTTTGTTATCCTTACTCAGGTCTAATAATGCATCCCGTTCAGTTTTAGACAAATTATTGTACACCTTATATTCCTTTTTCTTTTTTAATAAATTTTTCACATCATTCTCCACCAAACGGCAATAAGTGTCTAGTGAAGCATTTCGATTTTTATAAGGAATAAATGTGGATTTCTTCTTGAAGGGATTGTACGTGGGACCACTGAGGGGGGCCGAAGGAGTGTCAGAGTCATTGTCAGGGGGCGGGGCAGACTCCGCAGACTGGACAACAGTGGGGGGAGAATTATTCATGTTGGAATGGAAAAATTCTTTTAGTCTTAGATTTCTAAAGAACTTCTGAAAGTCAATGTAGGTTTCGAAGTCATTAGCATTTGTAGTGTGCACAAAACTCAGTCCCTTACCCAATGCTGATGAGCAGGCCTCAGACAAGGTTTTGTCAGAGAGGTTGATTATCGCTGTCTCCTCCTCCCGCTCCGCATGTAGCTGTCTTCTTCGCTGGCCTCTCCTACATCTTTTATGTTTGGGAGGCCCTTCTTCCAACGATATGGTTGTCTGTGTGTTGCGTGGGCGTGGCCTAAAAAAGACGCACCGTGCCTGGATTGGCCACTCGTGTCAGAACCAGAGTCGCGGGAGGAAGATGATGGCCGGGTTTGGTGGTGTCTCTGCTGCCGGTGTTGTTGTCGGCGCCGTTGTGCAGGCCTGTCTCCATTGTTCTTCTGTGGTTGGCCTTTCTCAACCCGTTTTCCATCCTTCCAGAAGTACACCTTGTTCTCTTGGTAGTCTAAGGTGTCACGCACAAATTTGGATTTCTTCTCTGTTCTGATATCACTGGACACTTCTGAACGGTGCCTGTCCAGGTCACTCTTGAAATCAGCCCATTTCTTTTTATCCGAAACTTCTTCCGCTATCTGGGCCTCTATTAGTTTGGCCTCTGCACGTGTTTTTTCACCTTGTTGTTTTAGTTCATCTATGCAGAGAGTCATCAGATCAAAAGAAGATTTGTTCAGTATCTCACACCAACGTTGGCAAAAGCTGGGGTTATCTACACTAATTGCAGGTGCCTTCTGAATCCTGAGGCCACGAGGAATAAACTTTTTCCTAAGATAATCACTCAGTGTCACAGCATGAAGGTATAGTCTTATATCACGCTCTTGTAGGTTGTATAGCTTCTTAGTAAGCTCATCAATGTCTCTAAAGTTTGAGACTGTATTCACCTCATCAAAAATGGAATCCTTCAGCATTATGCGGGAATAATCATCCTCGCTGTATTCAAATGTTCCATATTGGCTTGAAGGAACAACTTCCTCTACCATGTTGCCAAAAAAGTAGTTTCAAATAGGAGTCAAAAAAGAGTGCCACACAGAATAAAGGAACAGTTCATAGACAAGATTGTGTGCACATCTCAAGCCTATATTCAGGCCAGGTGCTGGACATCAAGGTATCAGATAATGGAAGGAGAAAAACGCCCGCACACTGTTCATATGCTCCAAAAAACTTACTTTTATTATAGGCAACTGGCTGCAACGTTTCGACTTTACGTCTTCATCAGGCAAAAGTTGTAGTAACAAACAAAGAAACCCCTTATATACAGGACCATTACTTGATTGTAAGGCATAACACCTGGGAGTAGGGTGGTGCTCAAACCACCCTACTCCAATCACAGGGACTGGATACATAGCTCCACCCCTCAAAAAAGTACCTTTACTCAAATACTTAAACAAACTTACATACAGTGTATCAATGCAGTAGTACATGTTATGAACAATAAGATAATTATATACAAAACGTTAAAACCTTTAGTCATGAAAAAAGTTAAAGTTTACAAATAAGGTACAAAAACAACAAAATAATCAACATGACATGATTAGATGTTTAGGCCTATCCATGATAGGGTTTTAAGGTGAGTGTCCCTGGTCAAATTTGAACTGGGGACTTCTGCACAGGGGAATCTGTAGGCTAGATCTCTAGACCACTAACTGGCTTTTGAGAATCAGCCTAGAAGTACCAATGAGGGAATAAGGGGAAAAACAAATATAAACTAGAGGAAAGGCTTAACATCAAATTCCTCATTTAAACCATCTGGAGACATTGTATTGAGGAAATAAATCCAATATGTCTCACGTTGGAGGAGTAACCTTTCAAGATCTCCACCTCTTGGTTGATTGGATGCTGCATTCATAATTCGAGGCATGTTGTTCATCTCCTGCAAACTTTGGAAGCCAATCTTAGCCAATCAGGATGGAGTATGGAGGGGGCATGGTGGCGCAGTTGGCAGCGCTGTCGCCTCACACAGCTAGAAGGCCCTGGTTATCAGCGCCCACACCCTAGGTGGGGTTGAGCAAAAGGGCCTTTCTGTGTGGAGTTTGCATGTTCTCCCCGTGTCTCCTAGGGTAGGTACCCTTACAAAAAAAGAAAAAAAAACAAAAAAACATGCACTAATCCTGGTCCCTATGCTGCCTCCCCCTGGCCAGCTGGGGTGCCTGATGGAGGGGAAAGATGGAGTATGAATGTTCAGACAGGTCAGTGTGCAAAACAGACAGACAGAAGGACACAGGCAAAAACATGGTCACGCCTTGGGTTTGAACCACATTGTTCTGTTATGGTAACCTGACTCCGCCAGATGGTGGCAGCAGTGCGTACCGCCCTACTTTACCATCTGAGACTGCTCAGGGAGAGTTGATATCACTCGTATAAAGTCCCAGACCGACCACGTGGAATCCCAGGAGGCGGATTCTGGGTGTAACGTCATGCAGAGAGGCCAATATGAGTGGTTGGAGTTGGCACTCCCAGACTGTGATAGACAGACGGCCCCATCCAATCACCTGCTAAAGAATTTGAAAAAATGGCTCGCCCCTTACATCGGGTGTGCCCGAGCAATTCCAGATGGTAAAAGTAGGGCAGTATATGCAGTATACGCACTACTGCCACCATCTGGCGGAGTCAGGTTATTCTTATGGGGGACCCTGGCACAAAATATTTTCAAATGGGGGTCTGTGGCCAAATTCATAATAACTTGGAGGTCATGACATTATTTGAGAAAGATTTGAATAAAACCATTTATATATTTATACACAGTTGCACTGTTAGCCGATCTACAAGATCACAAGGGGGCCGATTATGTAACCCTAGCATCCTATTAGGTCAGTGGTCTTCAACCTGTTCAGGCCGCGACCCCCAAAATAATCATTATTTGAACCGGGGACCCCCCCACCCTGACGAGCACTAAGAGTTGAGGCATGACATTTTGTACAACACGGTTATATTGTGAAAATAGCCGATCTACATGCTCACAGTTGTGAGCATGTAGATTGGCTATTTTCACAATTTCTGCCATAATGTTTGACAATTTGGCCAATGTTTAATTTATCGTTTTAGAGGTATTGAAAAGTCCTTAAATTGTCACTTTGGAAATGTGCATGAAACCCTCTATACACTTAAACTTTATGTGAAAACAATGTTGCACATTAAGTTAATCACCTGGCCTGGGGACCCCCCCCCCCCCCCCCCCCCCCCCCAATTTAATTTGGGGATCCCCCCAGGGGTCCCGACCCACAGGTTGAGAACCACTGTCCTATAGGTCATAATAGTGATCTGCCCAGGATCCTCTTGATAAGCTTCAGACACACACACACACGCACGCACACGCACACGCACACGCACACACACACACACACACACACACACACACACACACACACACACACACAGATAATCGCGCTGATAAGCGTTATCTCTCTCTCTCTCTCTCTCTCTCTCTCTCTCTCTCTCTCTCTCTCTCTCTCACCTCCGATCTCCATATTCTGCATGAGGAAGAAGCCCAAAGGTTAAAGGGATATTCCACTTTCAAAAACACTTTGGGTCATTTTATCGTCTAATCAGGCTTTTATGAACACCCTGGACTGTTTTTAATTTGCTTCATTAAGTATTTAGATGTTTGATGTAAATGTTATCAGGCCTTCCAGGCCCAGTTCCTCTCCCCATACACACCCATTGTAACTTGTAGCACACACACACACACACACACACACACACACACACACACACACACACACACACACACACACACACACACACACACACACACACACACACACACACACATATGCGTGCGCACGCACACTCAGAGAGAGAGTTGTTGTTTTGGAAAAAAACAGTGTTTACCGGTAAATGTAAACCACAGGATGTGGTGTCAGAGTTCTCTCTGCTGTGCAGCATGTGGGTTTTCCACTCCCCAAGTTCAGCTGAAAACCTTATCTTCTCATCTAGAGTTGGCCTAAAAAATAAAATAATGTTTTCACAAATTGACAAACAGTGTATCAAAAGTGTAACATGTCTCTAAAGAGTGACTGGTGTCCGTGTGTTAAAGCAGTCCCACGATTTTGTAACCCATTTTTTCACCCAGTGCCAATTGCCTATGTAACCCTTGGCTCTGCTCTCCCTCTGCTGCGCCTGGGGAGGCAACGGACTGACCTCATGCTTCCTTCTATGCATGAGGAGTCCAAGTTGCTTCTTTTCACCTGACAGTGGGGATTTCCCTGGTTTGGACGTAGCACGCGGAAGGAACACGTTATTCCAACCAGTTCCTTTCCCCTCCATCAGGCGCCCCGGCTGGCCAGGGGGAGGCATTAGTGTTGTGTGTGACACAGTTAGCGTTCATAAATGGTCTTTTAAAAAAAGCATAGTGTGAAGTGAGCGTCCCACGAAGCTTGGCCAATGCTGTGCAGGACAGACAGACAGAGAGACAGACATACACAGACACAAAGCCACATGTAGGAACGCTTAGCACCGCTCAATAACCTGGACAAAAGTTGACCGCATAGAGACCACATTCGGAAGGCACTGGTCATAGCACTTTTGAAAACGTAAGAATATCGGTAGTTTTAACTTGATCAGAAATGTGCTTATGATGTGGTATGTTTTATATCATTTGTACACACGTGCGATGAAATGACTAAGGGGGCACATATTTTTTATATAGGCTAGTAATAATGAGCATTCTTTTTATTCTCTATAATACCTACAACAGATGCCAGTTTTTGGGAGCTGAAATAACAGCCACTGCTACTGCGCTGTGGTTTAGGGAATTGCAGATTAAACTGTGTTTCAATGCTGTTATTGTAATCTCTATGACAATAAAAATCACACCCGTGTGAACTGAGCGGTGGTTCCCCCCCCCCCCTTCCCCCCTGTGTGTGTGTGTGTGTGTGTGTGTGTGTGTGTGTGTGTGTGTGTGTGTGTGTGTGTGTGTGTGTGTGTGTGTGTGTGTGTGTGTGTGTGTGTGTGTGTGTGTGTGTGTGTGTGTGTGTGTGTGTGTGTGTGCGTGCGTGCGTGTGTGTGTGTGTGTGTGTGTGCCTGGTCTGGCCTGGCCTGAACAACAGCGCCCCTCCCTTAACATGTGTGGTCAGAAAAGGTTACTGCAGGCTACAGACAGACAGACAGACAGACAGACAGACACGCAGACAGACAGACAGACCCACACACACGGCCACGTATAGGAGCGTTGTGACCACCGCTCAAAAATATTCAGACAATATTTGTGTTGTTTTTGATATTTTCTTGACTTTACATAGAATATAAACTCAGGGGGCACAACTTGCAACTGAGGGTGCAATAACCCCCCAGGCCCCCCCGTAGTGCCGGGCCTGTGCAGAGCTGCTTGTCAGAGCTGATGGAGGTCTCTCTGTGCCATGCTGTTGGCAAATGTACTTAACGTACAAATTGAAGAAATCCAAATAGCAGAACTACAAGCTCAATGCGGGGTTGAAGTACTGTATATGTGGCGCGTCTCTTCACAGTCACCATCCAACAGGTTGAATGAACTGAAAGGAGCGCTCCCCAAAACAACAGTTTGTGGGATCTGTTGGGAACTGAAAGATTATGAAGTCTCAATGTTGTTAAACAATAAATCATGAGCCCCCTGCTGTCCATCTGTGAACAACTCGTCTCGGCCACCACTGGACCGATCCACGTAAAGGGGAACACACACTGGCTGCGGACATTTTTCACCGAGCGGCAACGCCTGGTGGCGTAGCGTAGCGTAGCGGCGGGGTGAGGTGTGAACGTGCGCCACCAACCCCCAATTTCTCACATTGGCCTGTGTAGCATGTAAATGCTACACCTTTAACGTATTTTGTCCAAACCTCATGGACACTCCTGTACACAAGATGTCACAATAAAAACAACCGTGAACCAAATGGATTTGCACCTACTAGTTTATTTTTATTTTATTTTTGTTCAGTATTCAGTTCAATATAGTTATTTTGAAGTCTGTTTCAGTCACTTACTCGGTGACCTGTCTTGCCCCCAGAAGAAAAGATACCGGTAGCAGTGTTGTTCATTTATTTGTCATAAAAGGTTGTTAGTGGAATATGTGTCTTTTCACTCTACTGTAGTCCTGGTTGTTCATGTGTGAAAATGCAAAGTCATCATCATGAATAATAATTTAAAGTATTAATCCAAAAATAACCTGCAAGACTCCGTTTGGAAGAAGCGAGATGCGATCATTTCCCAAAAATAAACAGCCTAATTATACATGAGAGACGAGCGTATCTGGGTATTGAAAACCTCAAGGGATGCGTCCATGACGTGTGTACCATGCGAACACCTAACTTAAGATTTCCAATGCTAGCACTTTTGATTCACAGATGAAGTATATTAAAGTATATTGTAGGTAGTGTATCAAGATGACAGATATGCCACTTTAAAAAGTAAAAATTAAACTCATGGGACACTTTATTAGAACACAAAAAAAAATCGCTATGTCCTCAGTAGTCAACCACATATTTCACAATGCCTCTCATTGGGATTGCATTGGCAGCTGCAGTGCACCGTTCTTCCTTACCCGAAGTGGGGCCGCTGTCACAATAGGGGGCGTGAATTTGTAGGCGCCCGTGTGTCTCTATAGGCCTACAGAGCACATGACATCACAGTGTGTAGCTATAGGCCTACAGAGCACATGACACCACAGTGTGTAGCTGTAGGTAGTGTGTAGCTATAGGCCTACAGACCACATGACACCACAGTGTGTAGCTGTAGGTAGTGTGTAGCTATAGGCCTACAGACCACATGACACCACAGTGTGTAGCTATAGGCCTACAGAGCACATGACACCACAGTGTGTAGCTATAGGCCTACAGACCACATGACACCACAGTGTGTAGCTATAGGCCTACAGACCACATGACACCACAGTGTGTAGCTATAGGCCTACAGAGCACATGACACCACAGTGTGTAGCTATAGGCCTACAGACCACATGACACCACAGTGTGTAGCTATAGGCCTACAGACCACATGACACCACAGTGTGTAGCTATAGGCCTACAGACCACATGACACCACAGTGTGTAGCTATAGGCCTACAGACCACATGACACCACAGTGTGTAGCGATAGCAAAGATACCAGTAAGACTCCCTTATCGGGAGATAAGCGACCGTCAGGTCGCAGCGTGATTTTAGGGCAAAATGTGTAGGAGCAGTGTCCAAAAATGTGGTTGAAAAAAATCGGCCTGATGGTGGCTCTATATGGGACATCCATATTGATGAGATGAGTGTAGACATACTGTGTACCGATTTGTGTGATTTTAGGGCAAAAATTGTAGGAGCAGTGTCCAAAAATGTGTTTTAAAATATCGGCCTCAAGGTGGCGCTATATGGGACAGATCCATGTTGATGACATGAGTGTAGACATACTGTGTAGCGATTTGTGTGATTTTAGGCCAAAAATTGTAGGAGCAGTGTCCAAAAATGTGTTTTGCAAGAATCGGCTAGAAGAGGGCCATGTGAGAAGTGAGGGGTGGGGTCTCCGCGCCGGCGAGGCGGACGAATAGGTACTGGCCCTGGCTCTCCCGGTGGCTCCTAGCCCGAGTTACGGCATTTTATGTGCGCTGCAGTGGCAGGGGGTCCTCCACTGGGGGCGCCACCACTTTTGCATCCGTTCTGGAGCACCAGAAGTCGGAGGTCCCTGGGAATTCCCCGTGAGCAGGCCCGTTGGGGTGGTCATTTGGTCATTTTTGCACATTTGGTCATTTTTTTACATCTGGGGGTCCCCCAGGGACCTGGGGGTCCGGGGGTCTCCGGGGGTCCTTGGAGGTTGTAGTTTTGGCAGGTAAGGAGTGTGTGTGCAAAATGTGGCATGGATGGGGGCAACGGTTGTGGAGATATGAGCAGGGAAAAAGTGTGACGTGTGACGTGTGAGTCACGGAGGGACATTTTTTTACACCTGGGGGTCCCCCAGGGACCTGGGGGTCCCTGGAGCTGCGGGGGTCCTTAATGGTTGTAGTTTGGCAGGTAAGGAGTGTGTGTGCAAAATTTGGCATGGATGGGGGCAACGGTTGTGGAGATATGAGCAGGGCAAAAGTGTGACGTGTGACTGACTGACTGACTCAGGGACGGACGGACAGCCGGTGGAGGTTTTGGTAGTAAATGCGACCTGAGGGTCGCAATAATTTAATTTATGAAGATAGCTCATCCTCATTGGATCCACTAGAGTGCGACATGGTACACAAATCCTACACATAGACTCCTAAGTGGGCGCCTGACGGCAAATCTCGTGCACGTCCTGTTTACTGGTGCTATAGATCCCGCGAGAGTGTGTTGCTGGGACAGCTAAAGAGCAATAATAAAGTTGATTTTCTCAGTTGTTGTGTCGCTGAAAAAAGCCACTTTAGTATGACGATTTTGTTAATATTACAGAGCACATGACACAGTGTGTAGCTATACAAGTAGGTAGTGTGTAGCTATAGGCCTACAGAGCACATGACACCACAGTGTGTAGCTGACACCACAGTGTGTAGCTATAGGCCTACAGAGCACATGACACCACAGTGTGTAGCTATAGGCCTACAGACCACATGACACCACAGTGTGTAGCTATAGGCCTACAGACCACATGACACCACAGTGTGTAGCTATAGGCCTACAGACCACATGACACCACAGTGTGTAGCTATAGGCCTACAGAGCACATGACACCACAGTGTGTAGCTATAGGCCTACAGAGCACATGACACCACAGTGTGTAGCTATAGGCCTACAGATCACATGACACCACAGTGTGTAGCTATAGGCCTACAGATCACATGACACCACAGTGTGTAGCTATAGGCCTACAGACCACATGACACCACAGTGTGTAGCTATAGGCCTACAGATCACATGACACCACAGTGTGTAGCTATAGGCCTACAGAGCACATGACACCACAGTGTGTAGCTATAGGCCTACAGATCACATGACACCACAGTGTGTAGCTATAGGCCTACAGATCACATGACACCACAGTGTGTAGCTATAGGCCTACAGACCACATGACACCACAGTGTGTAGCTATAGGCCTACAGATCACATGACACCACAGTGTGTAGCTATAGGCCTACAGACCACATGACACCACAGTGTGTAGCTATAGGCCTACAGAGCACATGACACCACAGTGTGTAGCTATAGGCCTACAGATCACATGACACCACAGTGTGTAGCTATAGGCCTACAGACCACATGACACCACAGTGTGTAGCTATAGGCCTACAGATCACATGACACCACAGTGTGTAGCTATAGGCCTACAGACCACATGACACCACAGTGTGTAGCTATAGGCCTACAGAGCACATGACACCACAGTGTGTAGCTATAGGCCTACAGAGCACATGACACCACAGTGTGTAGCTATAGGCCTACAGATCACATGACACCACAGTGTGTAGCTATAGGCCTACAGACCACATGACACCACAGTGTGTAGCGATAGGCCTACAGATCACATGACACCACAGTGTGTAGCTATAGGCCTACAGAGCACATGACACCACAGTGTGTAGCTATAGGCCTACAGATCACATGACACCACAGTGTGTAGCTATAGGCCTACAGAGCACATGACACCACAGTGTGTAGCTATAGGCCTACAGATCACATGACACCACAGTGTGTAGCTATAGGCCTACAGATCACATGACACCACAGTGTGTAGCTATAGGCCTACAGAGCACATGACACCACAGTGTGTAGCTATAGGCCTACAGACCACATGACACCACAGTGTGTAGCTATAGGCCTACAGATCACATGACACCACAGTGTGTAGCTATAGGCCTACAGAGCACATGACACCACAGTGTGTAGCTATAGGCCTACAGATCACATGACACCACAGTGTGTAGCTATAGGCCTACAGATCACATGACACCACAGTGTGTAGCTATAGGCCTACAGAGCACATGACACCACAGTGTGTAGCTATAGGCCTACAGATCACATGACACCACAGTGTGTAGCTATAGGCCTACAGATCACATGACACCACAGTGTGTAGCTATAGGCCTACAGAGCACATGACACCACAGTGTGTAGCTATAGGCCTACAGATCACATGACACCACAGTGTGTAGCTATAGGCCTACAGACCACATGACACCACAGTGTGTGACACAGAAACATGAAAACCACAGTAGTGACACTGACTGAACCTGGACTGCTTTAACACATGGACACCAGTCACTCTTTAGAGCAGGGGTCTTCAACGTTTTCAGGCCAAGGACCCCTTAGCTGAGAGAGAGACGAAGCAGGGACCCCCCACAACCTGTTCATAGATTCCATACAGTTTCATTGTTTGACAGTACAATCATCATTGTATTTGGGATTCATGTCAATTTGTACATTTTCAGATATTTAACCACTTGAACCGTCAATACTTACTAAACTTGACCTTTCACCCTGTACTTAGTCTGCTCTTTTCCCCTCTACATCAAAGCTCATTGCTGAAAATAGCTGATCTACAAGCTTGCAGCGCGAGGCGTTGTGAGCTTGTAGGTCTGCTATTTTGGTCTAAAGTTTTCAGAATATTGATGCTAGGGTTCATGTGGTTAATATAAAAAAGGATCACGCAAAGGTTTGGAGGACCCCCTGTAGTAACTCTGAGGACCCCCTAGGGGTCCCGGACCCCCTGTTAAAGACCCCTGCTTTAGAGATGTTATACTTTTTACACTGTTTGTCAATTTGTGAAAACACATTAAATTATGAATTATTAGTATTTTTAGCGAAACAAGCTCATGCTAGATGAGAAGATAAGGTTTTCAGCTGAACTTGGGGAGTGGAAAACCCACATGCTGCACAGCAGAGAGGCGACCGACACCACATCCTGTGGTTTGCATGTTTTCATTTAAACGCCTTTTTTTCCTCCAAAACAACTTTTTATTTAGTTACTAATACTAATACCAGTACGACTCCCTAAATTGGGAGATAAGCGGCCGTCAGGTCACATACACAAACTTTAGAAGGCATTGGTATAGCCAATCAGGAGGGAATAAGGGAAATGGGACCGATCCATGTTGATGACATGACGTACTGTGTACCGCTTTGCATGATTTTAGGGCAAAATCTGTAGGAGCAGTGTCCAAAGATGTGTTTTGCAAGAATCTGCCGCTAGAAGAGGGCCATGTGAGAAATGAGGGATGGAGGTTGTGGTTTGGCAGCCAAGGAGTGTGTGTGCATAAGTTTGGCATGGTTAGGGGCAACGCTGGCGGAGATATGAGTAGGGCAAAAGTGTGACATGATGTGTGACGGACAGACTGACGGACGGACAGACAGACAGGCAGACAGACAGACAGCCGGTGGAGATTTTGATAGTAACTGCGACCTCACGGTCACAATTAATGTCACTTCAATGTTCTATCTGTGTCTCCTGCGTGCAGTGGTGTCGCACCAAATTCTGGGCCCTGGGTACAAGGATTCACTGCGGGCCCCCCATGAATGTTCTTCATAGGGGGAGGGGTCCTCACACACGGTGCTGGGTCCTCACACACGGTGCTGGGTCCTCACACACGGTGCTGGGTCCTCACACACGGCTGCGGACATTTTTCAAAAATGAAAATGGGTTACAAAATCGTGGAAAAAAAAAAAAAAAAAGGTGGTTTGTGGAATATGAGTCTTTTCACTCTACTGTAGACCCGGTTGTTCATGTATGTGTGAAAATGAAAATTCATCATAAATAACTATTTAAAGTAGGGTTTACTGTGGAATTTCCATTTCAGAAGTCGTGTCAATAAGCACTTCCTGTCAGCATGTCGGTAAGAGCAGTGACGTTACAGAGAAACCACATCCTGATGAAGAGATGGTGATAAAACAGCAGAGCTGATGAGCCAACATTAAAGAGGCACCAGACATCGCTGCGTCTTCTTGACTGACCATCCATTTAAGACTAAAGTGTGATTGAAAGTCCTTGAAAGTACTGTTCTGACCGCTAGAAACGGATATATTCATCTGTTCTGACTGCTAAACCGACATGGATTTCTATCAAGTATTGCTACTGTTCATCCTCTTCTGGAGCTCAGGTAGGACTCTGTTTTAATCATACTTGTTGATTGATTATAAACCTGATCACCTTTAGATCACTCAATGGTTCAGGGCTCAAATGAATCTCTTGACTTGCTTTTGCATTGTGAAGTCTCAGGTCATCGAGGACCGGTCTACTAACAAAACATGATGAGCATTTAGTTATTAGGACACTTGTGTATTGTTGTTATTATGATGAACATATTAAGCTTGACGTATAGAGGTTAGTATCGGTAATGGAACATGGAGGTTTAGGGAGCGTGACGCTATTTCTACAAGCCATCTTTTCGACAACCAAACCTAACCCTAACCCTAACCTCCGTTGGGTGAGTAGCGATACCTGCCGGCACTCCGTTGTTGAGATTATGTGAGTTAGAAAAAGCGAGATATATCTGTCGTGGTCGTGGTCTAGAAAGATGAGTTCACGTTTAAAAACCTCAGCAGGTTTGCTGCGCAGCATAAAGTCCCATGTTTTGACACAAGTATAAAAGTGTCTCACACAATATGACACTCCAGACCAATGAGATCATTATATCCTTGACCTTTATCTCATTTATAACTGTGGTCTCGCTGACGTATGTTATCCTCATTATTAGTGTTACTAATTAGTGTGGTTGCCCTAACAGGGCAACACACTATCGTTTTGGGGAATCCCAAAAGTTCGGCGCGTTTCACCGCCCACAGTTTTTGCGCCACACACTCACGCCATATGTCAAATCGACCGGCTTCATCAGGATTCGTGTACTTGTATTTTGCTAAGAGATAAGTTGTATAGTTTAATTGATATTAATGTATTAGTGAATTCATTTTTCAATGGGGAGTCAATGGGGAAAATGTATTCACTATTATTCTCCCATTCCAGTATTTTTCTCTCGGAAACGATAAGGCCTGAAGTTACAACACTTGGAGCGGAGGTTCATCATAATTACGAAAAATTTCAAAAAAATAATTTCATCAGTCGGCCTCATGGTGGCGCTATAACAGCCCACTTTACATTTTGGCCTATAACTCTCGAACCGTAGGTCGGAAAATTAAAATTCCTTTTCCCTGGATTCCTTGGGTCATGACGCATCTCACCATATAGGGTGTGCCAAATGTAGTTCTAAGAGCAGACATTTCTTGGGTAAACACAGCCTTACACAGGTGTTCTGATTAGACTATAGCATTAGTTCTATGCAATCAAACAATTGAAACACCTGTGTTTTTACCCAAGAAATGGCCGCTAAGGACTACAATGACGTAGCCGCTGGCACACACTATAGGCCCCGCCCATTTGCGTCTGGATAGATTTTTCCGCCATTTTGAATTTTTTCCAAAACACACTTTTTGCTCCTTTTCCCACATATTTTCTCCAAATGTCACAGAAAGCGGTACACAAGATCTATCTTTGTCGGCTATCTCCTCCCACAGTTTTTGCGCCACACACTCACGCCATATGTCAAATTGACCAGCTTCATCGGTAATCGTGTGCTTGCATTTTGCTAAGAGAAAGGTTGTATAGTTTAATTTATATTCATTTATGAGTGCATTCATTTCACAGTTGACTTATAATGGGAGTCAGGTTCAAGTAATTTTCTCTCGGAAACCGTAAGAGCTACTGTTTTAATCCTTGGAGAGGAGATTCATAATAATTTCAAGAATTAATTGAAAAATAATTACATCAGTCGGCCTCATGGTGGCGCTATAACAGCCCACTTTACCTTTCGGCCTGTAACTCTTGAAAAAAATATATACAGTAGGTAAATACAAAGGAGGGTCAGGGGAGGCTGGGCTAGGTTTGTTATTGCCAGTTGTGAATGGCTACCGCTTGTAAGTGGTTTTTCAGGGCGATTTTAAAGGATGCTCCTTTAAGGCCTTCGGTAGGGCGCTCCACATTTTGGTTGTATAGCAGAAGAACGAGTTTGACCCTTTATTTGAGTTGACTTTGGGTTGAAAGTGATCTGTGGCGCTGCCTCTGGTGTTGTAATTGTGGACATCCTTAACGTTTATAAAGTATTTTGCCAGGTACATGGGTATCTTAGTGGTGTAGTCGTGTATCTTGTACACCAGGCCCATTGCAAGTTACTGTACTCTGTCATCTACTCGGAGCCACCCCACTCTTAAACTGGTGAGTGGTGAAGTGAGTCTGATAGGGAAGGTTAAGCAGGAACCTATTAGTTTGTTTTGGGCTCTGTTTGGAGCTTAGTTGTCAGGGCTTTCAAAGAGGGGCTGGATTATTGCACCAGCTATGGTCTTCAGTGTGTTGAAGTTGACCATCGGGGCGATCCTCTGTAGGAAACGAGTTTGTTGGTTGATTTTATTTATTACCTTTGAAGTCATCTTTTTGCTGGAAAGATTAGCTTCAAGGATACATCCTAAGTAGGAGATTTCGTTTTTTCGTGTTATGACCTTGTCGCCCACTTTGATGGTGAGAATCAAAGACCTATCGTATATCCAAGTTGAGATAGTGAAAGATTTGTATTCCATTTTACATAACCCGTTATATTCCAATGTATTGGACTGGACCACATGTGTTGAGAAGTTCGGCAAGTAGGTGGTGGCTCCAGGCCGGGAACACATTTTAGTGTAGTACAGTACATGTACAGTATGTAGCAACATATTTGATTTTGTAATTTTTTCAGAAAATGTACAGTAGGTCAGGCCTAAGGCAGCAGCACTATTAACCCACAATATACTGTATATCAAATTGTATTCTATATTTACTTGCATAAAGGGGAAACTCTAGTGTTGTCATAATGATGCATTTACCTCACAGCCTCCTCTGTAATTTAACTAGTTCATGAATCCATCATGTAATTGATTTAGTTCATGAATCCATCAGCCACTGTTGTCCAACTCTTTAGACTGCTTCAGACAGAACTTCTCACTCCTACTAGGACAGTGGTTCTCAACCTGTGGGTCGGGACCCCCAGGGGGGGTCACCAAATTATTTTGGTGGGGTCCCCAGATGATTAACTTAATGTGCAACATTGTTTTCTCACTCAATAGTAAACAAATCAACATAACGTTTAAGTGTATTACTGGTATGCACATTTCTAAAGTGACAATTATTTAATATCTCTAAAATGACAAATTAAACATTGGCCAAATTGTCAAATATGAGAGGCAGGAATTGTGAAAATAGCCGATCTACATGTTCACAATTCCTCGCAACGCAATGTTATTGCCTCAACTCTTAGTGCTCGTAGGGTGAGGGGGTCCCCAGTTCAAATATGATTATTTTGGGGGTCACATGCTAAAAAGCTTGACAACCACTATATAGGCTACTTTACTACGATATGCACAACCAAGTCGGTCATTGTTGCTGTTGATTCAAGCTGTGACACTCAGCGTTGATCAGCAGGTGTGAAAACAGCCAGTGGTGCATTTGCGTGTGTGCAGCTTCAAAGCTAGTGGAGCGGCGCTTCACATAGCTTCACTGTCAGCTCACCCCTGGGTCGGCTGTGTGTGTGTGTGTGTGTGTGTGTGTGTGTGTGTGTGTGTGTGTGTGTGTGTGTGTGTGTGTGTGTGTGTGTGTGTGTGTGTGTGTGTGTGTGTGTGTGTGTGTGTGTGTGTGTTTGATGGGGTGGCCAAAAAGGTGGGTAGGCTGGCCCTGTGGTGTGTTGACCTCTGAAGGTGGCAGGGGGTTGTCTTGGTGGGCCAGGGGGCCTCTGGGTGTTGTGGGGTGTCTTAGGGGGTTGTCTTGGTGGGCCAGGGGGCCTCTGGGTGTAGTGGGGTGTCTTAGGGGGTTGCCTTGGTGGGTCAGGGGGCCTCTGGGTGTAGTGGGGTGTCTTAGGGGGTTGCCTTGGTGGGTCAGGGGGCCTCTGGGTGTAGTGGGGTGTCTTAGGGGGTTGTCTTGGTGGGCCAGGGGGGCCTCTGGGTGTTGTGGGGTGTCTTAGGGGGTTGTCTTGGTGGGCCAGGGGGGCCTCTGGGTGTAGTGGGGTGTCTTCTGGCCAGGGAGCCTCTGGGTGTAGTGGGGTGTCTTCTGGCCAGGGAGCCTCTGGGTGTAGTGGGGTGTCTTAGGGGGTTGTCTTGGTGGGCCAGGGGGCCTCTGGTTGTTGTGGGGTGTCTTCTGGCAGTGGCATGCTTTGCTTTGGATGCAGCAGGCTGTCTGGCTGTTAGTTCCAGTGTTGCCATCTAACACTGCCATAGTTTTGCCACAACTAATGTAGGCTTTTTGCTATTGTATTTACCCATGACTTTCGGGGTCTCCGTGTCTACAGCATGTGTCCATTGTGTTCGTGGGGGTTCCCGTTCACGGCTGACCAACGTCTTTTCTTTCACGCAGAGAGAGAAAAAATACAAGGTTGCAATGATCCATGTGTAAGGTATGGTCCATAGAAAACAGGACATTTTGATCAAATGCGTAATCTGGGAAAAGAAGCAGAGATATCTCCATGTTTCTGCAACCATGATGAATACAATTCAATGGAAGGCCTGATGTCGCCTGGTGTAGTATTCCATGAGGCGTCATGGGAAACGGAGTCTTTTCCCTCACTCCCGGCCACGGTAGAGTGGGGGTTAGTGGTTACCATGGTAACCAGTTAACACCCCAGGGGACATGTTAACGGGCCGTGGCAATTAAAGGATTAGTTCACCCCCAAATTGACTTTTTTCTATTGATTACTCACACCATGGAGACTTGGGTTCAATCATAGTTTTTTGTCACATTCCTAAGGCAATAATTTGCTAACAATAAATATACCCCCATTGATTCCGGATGGGGACCCAAATGCAGAATCAATGGGGGGAAATTTACTATAATCATTTTTTTGTCTAAGGAATGTGACAAATTAAAAAAAATATAGATTGAAGTCAAGTCTCCAACTCTCCATGGTGTGAGTTAACATGTGTGGGAACTTGTTGCCTGCAAGGCCTTCTCTGCTTGCCCTGAACTTGCAGCATGTTAAATACATTTAGGCCTATATTTCATCAAATATAATTATAAGCCTCTTTAACCAATCAGATCTCGAGTTTGGCCTGCTGGGCATATTCTTTCAGATAGCAGAGCCTTCTAGTTGGCCCTGATGACGCTTGCTTGCCTCAGAAACCTAAGGCTTTTATTTTGGCATTGCTAGCTTCCCATAGCCCTACAGCCTATAGATCCCATCCCTGGAAGTGGTTCCTGTTTCTCATTGGACAGTTCTTTCAAAGAACTGTCCAATGAGAAACAGGAACCACTTCCTCCAACCAAACCTTTGTTTCACTTCCATGTTCCTCTGTTTACGCATGCAGGGCTGATGAGTGAAGAGTTCAGTTTGCTAAATTAACTCACAAACAAATGCACAAATAACAAAACATGGCTGAACTAGAGTGCACACAGTGAGGAAGCTAGATTCCATTTTGGAGAACTCCTCTCACCCCCTCCATCCGGAGATCACCAGTTACTGGAGTAAGAGAGGAAACGACCGCTTTGCCTACCCAGGACGGAGATGTGAGAGACTAGGAAAATCTTTTGTACCGGCCGCCCTTAAGCTGTACAACGAGACACATAACGGACGAGTGAAAAGGACTTCCTTCCTAACCTAGACTGACGGAACTATTGCTGTATTGACTTTGACCCCTAAGGACCTTCCAGGGAGAGTGCTCATGTGCGTCTTGCGGTGACACGCTCCCTAGTTTTTCTTCTTCTCTGAGCTGCTTTTTTTGTTAGTTTTTTCGCACTGATTTTTGACTTTGCACTATTAGGTTGTATTGGTAGTTTCTGAGTATTCTGCTTTGTTTAACAATGTCAGTGAGATACTTAATGCACTAACTAGCATTGACTGTTACGGTCTCTTTTTGTAAGTCACTTTATGTATATATATACTTATATATTATTCGCCCCCTCTATTGATGCACCTTTTCTTTATTGGTACTGTACTGCTCTTTTTTTTTTTTTTTACTCTTATCTATCTTTTGTCTTACTTCTCTGTAACTTTGTAAATACTGTATACTGCTATGCTACAACTGGACAACTGAATTTCCCCCTTGGGATAATAAAGGTATCTATCTATTTGAAGAAGGAGAATAAACTGATTTGGTGTGGATTTACTGGTGTGTGTGTGTGTGTGTGTGTGTGTGTGTGTGTGTGTGGCTGTGAGCCTGCGTGTGCTCTTGCAGTGTGTAACTCAGTCAGTCTCCGATCTCATCAGCTTGGTTGGGATATCGGCTAGCTGCAAATTGCAACACTAGATTTTATTATGAATCTATGAATCTAGGGTTGCAATACGTTCCATAGGCAGCCAATGCATCAAAACAGTTTTTGGCTATCTGATTGTAATAAATAACTTCAAATTCACCAATATTGGGGCTCTATGGAAAGCTCGGAGTATCCTCTTTCTATCTGCAAAGAGTTTCTTTCATAGAACCGTAGACATGTTATGAGCTACTTTCTGTCAAGAAATCCGAGCAGACATGGTTTATTTTCTAAGTGTTGAACTTCGGAAGCCCTCGTCATCTATTACGCAACGTCCCGCTGCCTCCTGCATTATGTGACATTTAGAACCAGGTGGTACACAGGACCACTGAGTGACTGAACAACAAAAAACAAGCGCTTCCAAACTCCAGCACAAATAATCACCTGAAGCCAATTTCTTGACAGAAAGTAGCTCCTAACATGTCTACGGTGGATTTTTATGAAACAAACACTTTGCAGATAGAAAGATTATACTCCAAGCTTTCCATACAGCCCCAATATTGGTGAGTTTGATGCCGTTTAATACAATCAGATATAGCAAAAACTGTTTTGATGCATTGGCTGCCTATGGGAGGTATTGCAACCCTAGATTCATCCGGTGAAAATAAAATCTAGTGTTGCAATTTGCGGCTAGATATCGGTGTTGTCTGTTGTTCCCTGGTTATGTCGAATGACACTATAATCACTTGAATTTGAGCGCAATTCTAACCGCTGAGCTTGTGGAAGGATTGATATCTATTGAAGGCCTGGGTATAAAATGCACCTCCCGCCACTGCTTGTTAGGCACTCCAGGTGTTAAGTATCAGTTTGTGTGTTGTGTTCCTGCATAATGGATCCTTCTTGCCCCTGAGTCCTATCCTGACATTCAAGAATATATACCGCACAGAGTAGTAGACACTGTCAGCTCCTTCAGAATATATACAGCACATAGAGTAGTAGACAATGTCAGTTCCTTCAGAGCTGCTATGTTTGCTGCGGGACACCGTCGTTTGGTGAAGCATAAACTGCTGCCTGCCTGTCAGAATGGTCAGTCTACTATAATGTGAGGGAAAGAAAGAAGACGGGTGAGAAACAGATATGGGCTGCAGAAAAGATACAAGATAAGAAGGGGAAATGCCATTGTAAGATGCAGCTATGTGTGAACATGTCCATAATGTGTCCAAGGTGGAAGGTTAACATGCAGCTATGTGTGAACATGTCCATAATGTGTCCAAGGTGGAAGGTAAGATGCAGCTATGTGTGAACATGTCCATAATGTGTCCAAGGTGGAAGGTTAACATGCAGCTATGTGTGAACATGTACATAATGTGTCCAAGGTGGAAGGGTCGAGGATGCTGCTGGGACCACTAACCAAGCCACTGAAGAGGCAGGACCCAGCACCAAGGACACCACAGGTGAAGAGGCAGGACCCAGCACCAAGGACACCACAGGTGAAGAGGCAGGACCCAGCACCAAGGACACCACAGGTGAAGAGGCAGGACCCAGCACCAAGGACACCACAGGTGGGTCTATGGTAGAAAGCATGTTCATGACTGTTTATAGGCCATTTATTATGAGATGCTAAGATGAGTTAGTAACACTTAACAACATAAGGGCACAAATCATGACTTAACCATTCTGCAGTGCTGTTCGCTTAACAGTCACAACAGACACATCAACAATGCAATCTAGACCTGGTGCCAGAGAAAATAAATTGGAGGGGCATTTCTCAATTTCCTTATAAATAGAATACATTATTATCCAATTATGATCCACTTGCATGATGTCTGGTACAGTTCTTCGTGAATCACAATTGTCGATTTTTTGACTCAACGTCAAATTCTGAGAGTTACATTTGGTGAGGGAAGACCTTCACTTCAGCAAAACAGTCATGTTAAGCACAGCACAGGGTGTCTCCATGCATGGATTGGTGAATGGTTCAGCACCACCGCTGATGGACAGCGACAGTGTGAGCAGCACCATGTCACCATTGGTTTCTACAGACCGTAAACGAAGCCTATTTTTCAGCTATTTTAAATCCGGTCTAGAAATGCAGCTGGAAATGAATCCAATGAAGGCTATTGCCTGGAGGGCGGGTCTTCACTCTTCGCAATAGAAAACCTAGAAACATACTACCTACTTTATTTTATTATAAGAGGTAATTACAATAGCAACACAATCTTAGATCGATTGGCTTCCAGTGTATAATTCTAGAAATTAGGCATCCATTTGTCCATGTTTTCTAGTGTTAAAAAGTAAGTCAATGTGGCTGCAAAATGAACTACTATTTCTCCAGTGGTTTTGGTGCAACAGATAAAGCACAACTACATCCAAGAAGGTGTATTAGCACTGCAGAGAGGATCATGTTCTCTGTTACAACTACATCCAAGCAGGTGTTTTAGCAGAGAGGATCATGTTCTCTGTTACAACTACATCCAAGCAGGTGTATTAGCAGAGAGGATCATGTTCTCTGTTACAACTACATCCAAGCAGGTGTTTTAGCAGAGAGGATCATGTTCTCTGTTACAACTACATCCATGCAGGTGTTTTAGCAGAGAGGATCATGTTCTCTGTTACAGTGAAACTCATTTATTGTGATCTTTTTCTCCTCAGCTCTCCAGGATGAACAAACACACAACACAACAGGTAAACAAAGATCAAAGAACACATTATTATATTGTCACTGTCGGGTGGAAACCTTGCATGTGTTCCAATGTAGTTATTATTTATTCACAAGCTCTTGTTATACTTTTCATTGGTTAGATATTCATATATTATAACTCACAGACACGCTTAAACCTTTTTACTTTCACTAGTGTTTCCTTTTATTTCAAAAAGGGTGATGCGATGCTTTGTGGGGTTGTAGATAGGCAATTATTGCTACTTTTTTGTGAGTATGAAATAGGACATTAATTTATGAAAAAGAAGGGGAAATATGAAGATAAGAGGTTAAAAATATATGCTACTACAGGTGCGGGGCAGCAGTGGCTCAGGCGTTATTGGAAAGGACACCCGGGCTCCAGGGAAACCCCGCCCACCGAAGCTTTTGATTGGCTGAAGCGGAGCTAGGGAGCGCTCAATTGTAGTCGCTTGGACAGGGCGTTTATCGTGGGCTTGCCCAGGCCTTACGGCCTGGGCATAAATATAACGATTGCATTCACCACGGCTTCGTAACTCGGCCGTGCGGCGCTCGGGGGCGAAGAGCAGGACCAAGGTCCGCTGGCCTTCGCGCCGCTTGCAGTGTCGTGGACAATCGAGCGGCTCCGTCTGGAGCCCGGGTGTCATTTCCAATAACGCGTGGCTCAGGGGTAGATAAACTGTCATTAGAACAGAGAGGGTTTCCGAAGGGTTCCCAGTTCGATCACAGGCTCCCCCAGAGTTAGTGTGGAAGAGTCCTTGAGCAAGACTCTGAACTCCTAGTTGCTCCTGATGAGCAGGTTGGTGCCTTGCATGGTTTCTTCCGCCATCGGCATAGGAATGTGTGTGTGAATGGGTGGCTGTAATGCACCAATCTTGGATAAAGGCGTTATATAAATGCACCATTTACATTTAAAATCTCACAAAGTGTCATGATGCGATGCTTTGTGGGTTTATAGATCCACAATTATTGCTACTTTTGTGTGACACTGAGTATGAAATAGGATATAAATGTATGAAAAAGAAGGGGAAATATGAAGATAAGAGGTTAACATTAATATTACAGGTGTGATATTGACAATAATAAACACAGACATAAACAAGGGACCATATAGACATAACTATAGATAGAAGTGTTGCTGTTTGCTCTTATTGTGTATTAATGTTGTGACCCAACAACTACTCTGTGTCTCAGTGCTCTTATTGTGTATTAATGTTGTGACCCAACAACTACTCTGTGTCTCAGTGCTCTTATTGTGTAATAATGTTGTGACCCAACAACTACTCTGTGTCTCAGTGCTCTTATTGTGTAATAATGTTGTGACCCAACAACTACTCCCTGTGTCTCAGTGCTCTTATTGTGTAATAATGTTGTGACCCAACAACTGCTCTGTGTCTCAGTGCTCTTATTGTGTATTAATGTTGTGACCCAACAACTACTCTGTGTCTCAGTGCTCTTATTGTGTAATAATGTTGTGACCCAACAACTACTCTGTGTCTCAGTGCTCTTATTGTGTAATAATGTTGTGACCCAACAACTACTCTGTGTCTCAGTGCTCTTATTGTGTAATAATGTTGTGACCCAACAACTACTCTGTGTCTCAGTGCTCTTATTGTGTAATAATGTTGTGACCCAACAACTACTCTGTGTCTCAGTGCTCTTATTGTGTAATAATGTTGTGACCCAACAACTGCTCTGTGTCTCAGTGCTCTTATTGTGTAATAATGTTGTGACCCAACAACTACTCCCTGTGTCTCAGTGCTCTTATTGTGTAATAATGTTGTGACCCAACAACTACTCTGTGTCTCAGTGCTCTTATTGTGTAATAATGTTGTGACCCAACAACTACTCTGTGTCTCAGTGCTCTTATTGTGTAATAATGTTGTGACCCAACAACTACTCTGTGTCTCAGTGTTCAACAGCCTGTGTGGCAGCACAGAGTTCATGTGTCACAACAAACAATGTGTCCCCAAGAGCTTTGTGTGTGACCATGACAAGGACTGTGCTGACGGCTCAGATGAGTCCATGGAGTGTGGTGAGTGGACCATTCTTTATCCCAGTGCTTCTCAAACTCAATGAATATGAATTCATCTGGTTGTATTGTGCCCTTGCAGATCTGCTATGTAGTGGGAGAAATATGTGAAAAGGTGTTCACTTCCGGCAGAAAGCGTGAAAATGTGCACCTAGGGGTATTTTTGTGTGCTGAATTCAAAAATTGACGGTCCCAAGCACTTTTCTCAAATTCACTTTTCTCTAATTCACTTACCATACAGGGAGAAAAGGCCCTCAAAAATCTTCTTTAAGTAGCATGTGAGGGGTCTATCTAGGGGGTTTTCATGATTCTGAATCCATTGCAAGCATTTGTTTTGCACGAAAAACATTCCTTGGGCTAAAAATGTACCCTACACAACTGTGAAAAGTGATGACTCATCACTAAACCATAGTATTGTGGGGTCCATTTCTTGCCCAAGGAATGTTTTTTGTGTGTTTTTTTTTAGACCCCTCACATGCAATTTAAAGAAGATTTTTTGGGGGGTCTTTTTTCCCCAGTATGGTAAGTGAATTAGAGCCACTAGATCCCATGGGAAAAGTGCTTGGGACCGTCAATTTTTGAATTCGGTGCACAAAAATACCCCTAGGTGCAAATTCTGCCGGAAGTGAACACATTAGCTATTTTTGTTACATATTTCTCCCAATAATGTTCTAATTGCCGATAAGGTTAAAGATGTTAAACTGGTTTGGAAGCTATGTTAACAACATTTTCTGGGGGGGCCTTGAAATCCCCTCAAGGACCCCTTGTGGTCCCTGGACCCCACATTGACAACCACTGATTTAACCTATTAGCCTGTTTCCCAAACAATGGGTTGGAACCAATTTTAGGGTCACAGGCCCTTTTTAATGGGTTTTATGTCAAATGATTTTTTTCACGTTTCTCTTGTTTTTTGTTTTAGTTTTTTCATTGTTTCAAGCTCATGTTGTGATCTATTAGATCTTCTATTATTCACTATCAATGAAATTGGGAAGGCACCAAATTTCTTTAGGGTCTCGAGCTAAAATGTTTGGGGAAACAAATTATCCAACATGTGATTATTTAACCTATTAACCTGTAAAGATCATTCTCTAGTCTCCATGTGTGACTCTTCAAGCTCTTCTTGATGTTCCAGAGTATCCAACATGTGGCTCCAACCAGTTCCGCTGTGCCAACGGTCGCTGTCTCATCCAGAGAGCGTGGGAGTGTGACGGAGAGTTGGACTGTCACGACCACTCAGATGAAGCTCCCAAGAATCCTCGCTGCAAAGACCCAAGTAAGAAACATGCATGTCTCAGACAACTACCATGTTTTCTAAATCAGGGGTCTTCAACAGGGAGTAGTACTAATACTGCCCACGTCTCCAGTACTACTGTTGTGTAGTACTGTAGTACTAATACTATCCATGTCTCCAATACTGTTGTGTAGTACTGTAGTATAATACTATCCATGTCTCCAGTACTACTGTTGTGTAGTACTGTAGTACTAATACTATCCATGTCTCCAGTACTGTTGTGTAGTACTGTAGTACTAATACTATCCATGTCTCCAGTACTACTGTTGTGTAGTACTGTAGTACTAATACTATCCATGTCTCCAATACTGTTGTGTAGTACTGTAGTACTAATACTATCCATGTCTCCAGTACTACTGTTGTGTAGTACTGTAGTACTAATACTATCCATGTCTCCAGTACTGTTGTGTAGTACTGTAGTACTAATACTATCCATGTCTCCAGTACTGTTGTGTAGTACTGTAGTACTAATACTATCCATGTCTCCAGTAATACTGTTGTGTAGTACTGTAGTACTAATACTATCCATGTCTCCAGTACTGTTGTGTAGTACTGTAGTACTAATACTATCCATGTCTCCATTACTACTGTTGTGTAGTACTGTAGTACTAATACTATCCATGTCTCCATTACTACTGTTGTGTAGTACTGTAGTACTAATACTATCCATGTCTCCAGTACTGTTGTGTAGTACTGTAGTACTAATACTATCCATGTCTCCATTACTACTGTTGTGTAGTACTGTAGTACTAATACTATCCATGTCTCCAGTACTACTGTTGTGTAGTACTGTAGTACTAATACTATCCATGTCTCCAGTAATACTGTTGTGTAGTACTGTAGTACTAATACTATCCATGTCTCCAGTACTGTTGTGTAGTACTGTAGTATTAATACTATCCATGTCTCATGTGAGGTGGGGTCATTCCCCATATACAGTTTAAAAGTTGTGGCTTGTGTTGTGGTCTCAATATGATAGAGAACACATTGTTATATATTACAGGATGGGAAATGGAATATAAATAAATCACAGATTAATAAACACAGATGTTAATTAAGAGAACATCACACATCATCAGTTGACATATCTATAGATAGAACTGTTGTTATATTCTATAATAAGGGACTGAGATAACAACTACTTCCTGTGTCTCAGCAAACATGTGCAGCAGGGACGGGTTCATGTGCGAAAACAAACGATGCATCAGCAAGAGATGGGAGTGTGACGGAGAAGATAGTTGTGGGGACGGCTCAGATGAGGCTCCTAAGAATCCTCACTGCAATAACCCAGGTAACACACACACACACACACACACACACACACACACACACACACACACACACACACACACACACACACACACACACACACACACACACACACACACACACACACACAGCTGTAGTAGCACCTCTGACACCTATCATATGTTTTTCAAACAACAAAGACTTTATTTTGTAAACTTTAACACGACCAGTATAACATAATAGCCTAACCTCCTCTGCTTCCATTACTCTTCTCCTCCTTTTCTCAAAGTTTCCGCTGCAAGAAAGAACAAATGCTATGTGTGTGACAACGGGAAGTGTGTTCAGGACACATTGCTGTGTGACAACAAGGACGACTGTGGTGACGGCTCTGATGAGCTCAACTGCTTTGTTAACGAGTGTCTGAACAGCGAGCTGAGCGGCTGCTCCTCCCAGCTCTGTAAAGACCTCAAGATAGGCTTCAAGGTATGGAAACAACACAGCCGTTTGACACAGATTCCACAAAGACACTGAAGAAACACCTGGTCATCATCACATAGCTTCACCTGCTCTGTTCCATGTCTCTCCTTGCAGTGTGGATGTCACCCCGGCTTCCGTCTGAAGGACGATGGGAAGACGTGTGTGGACGTAGATGAGTGCAGCACTTATCGCTGCACCCAGCGCTGCAACAACACACAGGGCAGCTTCCACTGTCTCTGTGTGGAGGGCTTCCAGCTCAGCCCTGAAGACCCCACCATCTGCAGGTCCACGTCTGGTAAGAAACAATGGGAGCTGAATGAGAAGATCCTGCTTTGAGGAATGACCAACTTTCATTTCATTTATGCATCAACTGAAACATTGGCTGCTACACAATCAAACATGTGACTCCTCTTTAAAAGCTTGGCACATGAACTAGTTAGCACTTTACCTTTAGCTTTATTTATTAAACCATACAAACCAGGAAAGCATCATTTTGTGTCATTTTAGATTTGAGCTATAAAGCCTGTTGGTTGGCTGTTCAAAAATAGCCGACATACAAGCTCATCATAGCGTGTCACTTAGTGTGGAGCTATGAGCTGGTAGATCTGCTGTTTTTGCAAAAGCTTCAACATGTGTATATTATATACTGTATAGAGCAAACATTTATAACTCAAATCCTTGCTTCAGGGGGGCCCTGGAAATAAATGTTTTGAGATGTCGGGGGACAAATACATAGTATATCATTTTTTGTTCCTTGACATAAAATAATAATAAAATAAATAAAAAGTTTCAGAAAACTGTTACATGGTAGCTGTTCCTGTCTGTTATATTTTCATATTTACACTGCTTTCTCAACGCTACAGATATGGAGTTTTATATGCTGTGTTCATGAATATGTTCTGTCCCTGCTAAATAAACAGATAAAGCATTGCATTTATTATTTTAAGGTAAACCAAGTCAAATGTGATGTCTCATTGTCTCCAGATGTGGAGCCCTTCCTCATCTTTACCACCAACAACCAACTGATGAAGATGAACTTGAACGGCTCCAACGACACAGTGCTCAAACAGGTGAAAACCATTGAACAGAACAACACATCCTATACAATATTCTACACACACTGCTTCAGACATGTTGGGATGTGTTCCTGTCAGAGGATAACACAACTGCTGTGCTGTGACAGGACTTGGATGAAGTGAGGACTCTGGACTTTGACTATCAGCAGCAGATGATCTACTGGATAGAAGGGTGGTCCTCAGATCTCCCCACCAAGACCATCAGTCGTATGAACATCAATGGCAGTGACGTCCAGGTCAGTGTGACAATGACAGATGACCATAAATGACAGGGAAGGGAAACAATATATTTTTGAACAATTATTATCAAAATACTTTGTTAGACATCGGTGTAAAATAACATGTATATTTACTGTAATGTAATTAAGTACAATCTCAAGGTACTTTTACTTTACTTGAGTATTTCCACAATTAAGTGCTTTTACTTGAGTACTGTTCATAAGTTGGCTACATTTATGAGTAGGCTTCTGTACGTTTGGTTTACTTGAGTATTTGTATTTTTTGGATACTTTCACTCACTACATTTCAAAAAAGGCCAATATTGTACTTTTGACTCCACTATATTCTTAGGAAGGACTTCATCATTCATTAACCACAATCTACAAGCTCACAATGTGTCACATCACTACACATTTTGAGCTTGTAGATCAGTTATTTTCACTATTATTTATGTTTATTTGAATGTCTGGAAAAGCGTTGAATTTGGTGTGTGTGTGTGTGTGTGTGTGTGTGTGTGTGTGTGTGTGTGTGTGTGTGTGTGTGTGTGTGTGTGTGTGTGTGTGTGTGTGTGTGTGTGTGTGTGTGTGTGTGTGTGTGTGTGTGTGTGGGTATTTAGATTATTAAGAATATATACATAATTATTTTATGATTTGCTGCTACTTTTTGCATTGGATTGATGCCATCAAGTACATTTCCTTGTACACTTGTGTTCAATGACAAATAAAATCCATCCATCCATGATCAAAAATGACAGTCGGGTTCTGAAATGGGAATTCTGCGTAATGCTTTTACTTTTACTGCTTTAAGTATACTTTGACACTGATATTTTTGTACTTTGACTTAAGTAAGTGATTGAAGGCAGGAGTTTTACTGGTAACAGAGTATTTCTACTTTGTGGTATCACTACTTTTACTTACAATCTGAGTACTTCCAGTTCTTCCACAAGCAAAAAGTGTGAGTGGAGACTCAGTTAGTGCACAGACCATGTGCTCTCTCTACAATATCATGATATCAATATTAAAATGATGAACAAATGACGTACAAATAAACCTATAAAACATGGTGAGTTTATCCATGGTGAAAGTATGTCTCATTGACAGGTCCTTCACACATCACTCAGTGGACCATACGGTCTGGCTGTTGATTGGGTGGGAGGAAACATCTACTGGTGTGACATTGAGCAGGCCACCATAGAGGTGTCCAAACTAAACGGGGCGCACCGAGCAGTCCTGGTCAACACCGGCCTGGAGGGGCCATGGTACATAGCTGTGGATGTACGCTACAGGTAAGAGCTCTGTGCTGTGATCATGAACCTCACACTGAATGTATCAACCACCCTGTGGAACACCACAGATACATGAAGACTGATTTATTTTTAAAAGTAAAACAATGCCTCGCAGTGCAAGGCATTGTGAGCTTGTAGATCGGCTATTTTCACAATGTTTGTAATGTAATATTTGACATTTTTAATTAAATATTAACTTTATAAATGTATGCATGCACACACGCGCGCGCACATGCACCCACGCACACAACCCTGAAATTAACTGCTACACACACACGGCCATGCACACACACGCACACTGGCCCCCACCTCTCTCTCTCCCCCTCTCTTCCCCTCTTTCTCCCCCCTCTGTCTCTATCTCTCTACCTCTCTCGGAGTCTCTCCCCCCTCTCTCTCCTACCCCCTCTCTCTCTCTCTCTCTCTCCCTCTCTCTCTCTCTCTCTCTCTCTCTCTCCCTCTCTCTCTCTCTCTCTATGTCTCTCCCCCCTCTCTCTTTCTATCTCGCTGTGATGTTGTGACACCCCAAAATAATTGTGGTGTTCCATGATATCCGAGATGTTTCCTCATGTAGACATGAACGGACGGACGGACGGACGGACGGACGGACGGACACACGTACGCACGCACACAAACACACAAACACACAAAGTGTCACAGTCACAGACTTTGTCATTGCTTGTGGTTTCTAGGTCTTGTATTTCTATGTGTTTTGTTCCCTGGTCTAGTATTCTAGTATTCTAGTATTCTTGGTTCTATGTTTGCCCCAGCTGTATCTGATGTGTAATCACCCCTCATGTGTATATCAGTCTTGTTTCACCAGTCAGTCCTTGTTGAGTTTGTGACTTTCCCATATTCACTCCTGATTGGCTCTGATTGCCTTCTAAAGTTTGTGTATGCGACGTGACGGTCGCTTATCTCCCGATTAGGGAGTCTTACTGGTTTTATCCTGTCACCTGTTTAGTCAGTCTGTTCACCTGTCTGCTGTATTAAAACACCCATTAATGGGTTTTGAACTCTACCTTGCCTGGCTGTCCTGTGTTTGGGTTCTCACCTCACCGGCACGTGACACAAAGACACAGAGATGAACGGATGTCAGACACACAAACACACATTCTGTGTGCCGCTTTGCAAAGGAGCAGTGTCCAAAAATGTGTTTTGCAAGAATGGCCCTCATGGTGGCACTAGAAGAGGGCCATGTGAGAAATGAGGTTGTGGTTTGCCAGCCAAGGAGTGTGTGTGTAAAGTGATGATTGCGACCTGACGTACCAATCATCTGGGGACCCCTGTTGGTCCCGACCCCCAGTTTGGGAACCACAGGGTTAAATAGTATGAAAGGTGTCAATCAGCAGTGGGGTTGCTTTCTGGAGCTCCTATGAAGTAAACTCCACACGGGTATATATATAATGTATAATACAATAATATATTTCTTTTATTATTATTTTTAAATCATATATGAAACTGAATAAAACTAATCTTGAAAAAATATTTTTATTCAATTTGTTTCCATGTGAACTTTTCATCATATTGCATATTGTCCACTGTACAGTACACTACAGTACTGTGTGAGTTGTAGTGAACAGTGATCCTGACACAGTGTCTTCCTGACAGCTACTTGTACTGGACAGCCCAGGGCAGAAACAACCCTCACATAGGAAGGATAGGGATGGACGGCACCAACAGGAGCATCATAGTGAAGGATAAGATCACTGCGCCCAGAGGCCTGACGTTAGACTACATCAATGATCTCATCTACTGGAGCGACGCCAAGGAGAACCACATTGAGTTTACCAACCTGGATGGAACCAACAGACACACAGGTAACACACACACACACGCGCACACACACACACACACACACACACACACACACACACACACACACACACACACACACACACACACACACACAAGCACACCCGCACACAGTCGTTAGGGTTACACATTTTAGTACAGTGATTTTATAGAGGACGTTTTTACAAATAAAAAGCTCAAAGGTCTTTGCAACATTGTGAGTTTGTAGATCGATCTATTTTATGTAAAAGTAAAGCTAAAGTTCCCTCTAGACGACACGCGGCCACCGCAGGGTCTCCCACTAGGATCAGCGGTGGCCGCGCCACGGTGAGACACAAACACACTCGCTCAGTGAGTAAATGCTGCACGGTATTTCACAAAGATGAACACAATCCATCTCTCACCGCCCGCGTGTGCATGCACAAACGTGCACGCTCACAGGGATTTCACAGGACCGTGCCTGTTCGCCTCGCCGCCGAAAAAATGAAATAGCCGCCCGCCTCTCATTGAAAATGATTTACAAGCTCACCAATATCACTTAGTTGCCACACTGCTTGTCTGCAATTTTGGACATTTATTACATTTTTGAACATTTTGGGGGAACAAAACATTTTGGGGTCCTTGGAAGGAAATAGTCTGAGAACTACTGATGTAGAATCAGCCTCAGGTCTTAATGGGTTAACTTAAAGTCCTGTATTAAAAATTGTACTTAGCGAATCTACAAGCTCACAACAGGTTGTGGTGTGATGCGTTGTGACTTGTAGATCAGCTATATTCTAATAGCTGAAGTATTAATGTGTGTTTTTAATGTTGATTTAAATGTAAAAGTTTATCAGTTTTCAAATAACTGTAGTGGAGTAGAAAGTAAAAGTACTTAATACAATAAAAATACAAATACCCGTAAAATGTACTTTGCATAAAATGATTAAATTAACTGAAATCACAGCACGCGTGTGCAGTGTTATTTTTCTTTTCTTTTCTTGTTGCTATTTTCAACACAACCCTAAAATAGTAGATCTACAAGCTCATAACACAGTGCAGCGTGTGCCATGTTTAGAGCTTGTTGTTTAGAGCTTGTATATTTGCATTTTTTTGGTGAGCAACACCGGTATGGCTTGCACAAACACATGCACATGCACATGCACAGATAGAGATGAACGGAGGGATGGGCACGCACGCACGCACGCACGCACGCACGCACGCACGCACGCACGCACGCACGCACGCACCCACGCACACACACACACACACACACACACACACACACACACACACACACACACACACACACACACACAGCTTTGTGTCAATGAGTAGCAGAAGAAAAAGCAATGAAAGCAGTAAGAACATGATTTACTTTTCTATACTTTATTGAAACATTTTATCTCTATTATAATATTATTATTACTATGTATGTTATAATATTTTGGCACTTTTGGTTTTGTGTGTCTGTAGTTCTGAGTCAGGACCATGGCTTTGGTATTACTCTGTTTGAGGAGTACATCTACTGGACAGACTTTGGGACCTGGCTCGGCTCCATCTTCAGAGCCCACAAGACTCAGGGAACCAACAAGACCAGACTCATAAACCTGGACTCTCCATGGGACCTCCACATCTACCACCCCTATCAACAACCTGAGGGTCTGTACTGTACCACCTACTGTACTCTCATTATTACTCTGCATTATGTTTTATTACTGTTATTAAATGTCTATTATTGTATGATCTGATCTGTTTTGAAAAGCATTACGTTATACAGTACACACTATAATAACCAGTAAGACGCCCTAAGGGCGAGAAAAGGGCGAGGTCGCATCAGAGCAACATCAGAGCTTCTTAATACGGCACAGTTAAGAAGCAGGAGTTAAACTACTAGTAAGACGCCTCAGGGCGACAAGCGTGACACCATGTCTTGACCATCTGGCCAGTGATGTATATTGGACCATGCAGTTACATATATATGGAGACCAGGGGTTTCCATATATGGCAACACATTCTCACCCCCAAGGTGTCAGACACCTGACGCCCTGTCAAGTACCCTACTGCGTCACAAGAGGGGACGCTTTGGGTATGCCTACTGCTTCAAGTAGGGGACACTTTGGGTATGCAAAAAAATAAAGTCATTCCCGAAGTGGGATTCGAAACAACTATGTTAGGTTTACCAGCCACCCGACGTTCCCTATCACGCCACTATCCACGACGGAGGCGCGTTAGTTTTACTGAGGTTAGGATTTGGGTTAGGTTTAGGCATAGTTTTACTGAGGTTAGGTTTAGGGTTTGGGTTAGGTTTAGGCATAGTTTTACTGAGGTTAGGTTTGGGTTACAGGGTTCCCACGGTCATGAAATTCCTAGAACTATTTTGAAATTAGAAAAATATTTTTCCAGTACTGGAAAAGTTTTGGAATTTATCAAGGGTCCTGGAAGGTCCTGGAAAAAATAACTATGCATTGTCTTTGGTTATTGATTTACCTCTGAAATGACAAATTAAACATGGGCCAAATTGTCAAATGTGTCCCAGCATAGCAGAGGGGCAGTCATTTTGGAAAGCACAGCTTTAGACCAGCCCTGATTTTTTTTTTTTTTTAATTTTCTAAAATGTGATAAAGCCACAAAAGCATTTCATAAATATCAGGCTACATTTCACTTAAACGCCAGAGCTTAACTCTGCATGTAAATAAGACTTTTTTTTAATTAATCCTCACATTTTGCAGGTTACATTTTATCTAAAAGGCTGAATTTCTCAGATCTAGTATTTCTGCATGGCATAACTCTATAAGCTATATCTACAAAACTGTTGGGTCAATCTTCACAACCAATATATCATTTTGTAGCTATGAAAAAAAATTCAATGACTAGCCCTCAGCTGTGTTCGGTCACAAATATTAGAGGCAGAAATTGTGAAAATAGCCGTTTTTCCCTGCTCATATCTCCACAACCGTTGCCCCCATCCATGCCAAATTTTGCACACACACTCCTTGCCTGCCAAACTACAACCTCCACCCATCAATTCTCACAAGGCCCTCTTCTAGCGCCACCTTGAGGCAGATTCTTGCAAAACACAGTTTTGGACACTGCTCCTAAAATGTTTGCCCTAAAATCACGCAAATTGGTACACAGTATGTCTACACTCATCTCTTCAACATGGATCTCTCCCATTTAGCGCCACCTTCAGGCCGATTTCTTATTTGGACACTGCTCCTACAATTTTTGCCCTAAAATCACGCAAATCGCTACACAGTATGTCTACACTCATCTCTTCAACATGGATCTGTCCCATTTAGCGCCACCTTCTGGAAGATTTCTTATGACCCTTTTCTGGACACTACTCCTACAGATTTGCCCCTAAAATCACGCAAATCGCTACACAGTATGTCTACACTCATGTCATCAACATGGATCTGTCCCATATAGCGCCCCCATCAGGCCGTTTTTTCCACACACATTTTGGGACACTGCTCCTACACATTTTGCCCTAAAAACACGCTAATCGGTACACACTTGCTCTACACTGCATGTCATCAACATGGATGTCTCCCATTTTGCCCCACCTTCTGGCTGATTTTTTTCTACCGCCCTCTTTGTGTATACATGTGACCTGACGGTCGCTTATCTCCCGATTAGGGAGTCTTACTGGTTGTTATATAGTCCTGGAAATTGGGTTAAATATTCTGGAAAAGTTTGGGAAAAGTTTTGGAAATTAATTGGTGAAAATGTGTGGGAAACCTGGGGTTAGGTTTAGGCATAGTTTTACTGAGGTTAGGGTTAGGGTGTGGGTTAGGTTTAGGCATAGTTTTACTGAGGTTAGGGTTAAGGTTAGGTTTAGGTGGTCGGACACGTTACCTCCACGTTGCATTAGAATCCACCACGTTGCGTTAGAATCCACGTTGTCAAAGATAAAAGCACAAAAACAAGTGCACTTGTCAGCCAGGTTTCGCTAGCTCAATCAGTAGGGCAGCATTGCTCATTATCACAAAGGCGGTGGTTCGCGTCCCATTGACATGATACATGTTCGAGTAAACATGTGTTGGCGCATGTGCACTGCCGGGATGACGCTGAAAGTGTCCAAATGCGTCTTCACGGGTGACACCGGAAGCGAGTCCGAAGTGCGTCAGGGGGGTGAAGCATTGGTGAGGACGGGCTGTATATGGAGATCCATGTACTGCATATGAAGATATGCTGTGAGAGCCCAAACATGCTAACTCAGTTATTCGGTATGTGAAAGTCCTATGACATCTGACATCATACACCCCTTTTATGCCCATACATGGGCATCCCTGTCTGTAGAACCAGCCACACAGATATGGGCTGTTTTGGCCATCTGTCTTGGCCATATATGGATTCTGTTAGGGTGGTATGTGGCCGATGTGGCCTCCATATTTGGACATTCCCATATGAAGACATGTTAGATATGGGCTTAACTCATTTGCTGCCATTTTAACATTGTACTGTCTGCTTTTCTGCCATTTTGTACAATGATATATTTTTTTTATATTTACATTTTTCCTAAATTCTTTATAATAATAATAAATATAATAATAAACTTTATTTATAGAGCACTTTTCAAAACAAGGTTACAAAGTGCTTTCCAATGGCAGAATAAAATACAGTGCAATAAAATTCAATGAGATAAGACAACAGTAAACAGTAGCATTTAAAAGATAAACAATTAAACAAAATAAGTAAAATAAAATAATAAAAGAAAATAGAACATAATACATAAAAGGCTAATTAAAAGCCTTGGTGTACAGGTGAGTTTTCAGTTGTGTCTTAAAAGAATACAGTGACGTAACTAATCTTAGAGCCTCAGGCAGGGCATTCCAGAGCCTGGGTGCCCGGACCGAGAAAGCACGGTCACCCATGGTGACAAGATTCGTTTCTGGGACTTTTAGTAGAGCCTTGTTTGAGGACCTGAGGCTGCGCCCTGGGTTATAGTCCTCCAGCATATCAACAATATAGCTGGGGGCTAGGCCATGTAGTGCTTTAAAAGTAATCAATAAAATCTTAAAATCTATTCTAAAACTTACAGGCAGCCAGTGAAGGGAGGCAAGGACAGGTGTAATGTGGTCACGTCTTCTGGTGTTGGTCAATAATCTGGCTGCGGAATTTTGCACTAGTTGAAGACGGGAGATTGTTTTTTTGCTGAGACCAGAATACAGGGAGTTACAATAATCTATGCGTGATGAAATGAAAGCATGAATGACCTTCTCCAGGTCTGAATATGAGAGAAATGATTTAATTTTTGCAATATTTCTAAGCTGGAAAAAACATGATTGTACTACCTAGGTCACTTGAACATTAAAAGATAAATTAGAGTCAAACATAACGCCTAAGTTACGGCCAGCACTATTAACATTTTGTGACAAATTGCCAAGCTGTGACTGAAAAAAGGGGGTGGAATGTGGGGGGCCAAAGAGGAGGATTTCGGTTTTTGCCTCATTGAGCTGGAGGAAGTTCTGGGACATCCAGCACTTGATGTCAGAGAGACAGGTAAGTATGTGGGTTATATTGTCTGTGCTGCCAGGTTTGAGGGGGATGTACAGCTGTGAGTCATCTGCGTAGAAATGAAAATTAATCTTGTGTTTACGGATGATATGGCCAAGTGGGAGCATATATAAGGAAAAAAGTAACGGGCCCAAAATGGAGCCTTGGGGGACACCAGAGGTCAGGGGGACCTGAGAGGATTTTGCCTCCCCAATCACCACCGAAAAACTCCTATCGGTGAGGTAGGAGCGCAACCAGCCAAGAGCTGTATCCCCGATGCCAACCCAATTTTTCAGGCGGTCAATTAAAATAGAGTGATCCACGGTGTCAAACGCAGAGCTAAGATCTAAAAGTAATAAAATCGAACAGTCTCCATCGTCGGCAGCACGAAGAAGGTCATTTGTGACCTTTAAAAGAGTTGTTTCCGTGCTGTGACAGGCACGGAAGCCAGATTGAAAATCCTCAAATACATTATTAAAAATTCATAAAAGAGATCAACTGATTGGACACAATCTTTTCTAAAATTTTGGATAAAAATGACAAGTTAGAGATAGGCCTAAAATTATCTAAAACTGAGGGGTCCAAAGTTGGCTTCTTGAGGAGGGGTTTGATTAGAGCAGCTTTAAGACTGGAAGGGAACAGACCAGTGGACAGAGAGCAATTGATAATAGTTAAAATATTAGGTCCAATTATATGTAAAATCTCTTTAAAAAATCTAGTTGGGATAGGATCCAGGGTGCAGGTAGAGGATTTCATGTGGGATATAATATCCTCCAGGGTTGACAGAGAAACCTGTTCAAATTGGGTGAGTAAAACAGGGACAGCAGGGCAAACCGCAAGTTCTCTGAGCTCAGGGGTAATCTGTTGTCTAATAGTTAAAATCTTACTTGTAAAATGGATGAGGAACTCTTCACACCTTTCCGGGGTTGCATCAAGAGGTTGACTGGGGGGTGGACTAATTGCAGAATCTATCGTCTGAAAAAGTATTCTGGGATTATGACCTTGTGAACTAATTATGCGGGAGAAATATGCATTTCTTGCGTCTCTGACTGCAGCCTGATATGTAACCATGGTTTGCTTAAGAATGTTGTGGGATGTGAGTAGCTTATCCTTTTTCCATTTACGTTCGGCCCTACGACATTGTCTTTTAATTTCACTTGTGTGGTCATTTAGCCAGTGCAGGGCATTTGGTTTTTGTAGTTTAGATTTGAAAGGTGCAATTTTGTCCAAAATAAATATACTGTTACTGTTAAAATGATTCACTAGCTCATCTACAGAGTCTTGAAACTGATCTGCGATGTAAGGTGGGACAGCTCTGAAGGCGTTTTGGAAGCGAGAGGCAGAATTAACATTAAAAACACGAGAGTGGGAGGATACAGGGGGCTTGGGAACAGGATGTGGAAGCAGGGTCTGAAAAGACACAGTTTTGTGGTCAGATAGAGAAAAGTCTGTGACATTTACATTGTCTACTGTGAAACCAAATGATAGAATCAAATCGAGTGTGTGGCCCTTCTTGTGAGTAGAAACGTTAACGGATTGAACCAGATTGAATGACTGATATAGTGTAATGAAGTCAGCTGCTTCCACAGATTTGGAAGGACAACAGACATGTAAATTATAGTCACCAATACAAATTATTCTATCATACTTTGGCATAATGAGCGACAATAGGTCAGAGAATTGATCAAGAAAGCCAGTGCTTTTTGGGGGCCTATAGATTAAAATAACTAAAAGGGGGAGTGACTTGCTATTCACTAAAAAACTAAGAATTTCAAAGTAAGAGAAACTACCAAAGGATTTCAATGAGCATTTAAAATTATCTCTAAAAATAGCAGCAAGACCACCACCACGGCGGGAGTCCACTCTAGGCTGACTAAAATAGGCATAGCCTGGTGGCAAGGCCTCTGTAAGAGGGGCCATGTGGCCATCCTTTAACCATGTCTCCGTAATAAAAAAGGTGGTCTTGACATAAAAATGATTTCTCTGTCAAGGCCCTGACATTTAAAAGAGACATTAGAACTGGGGTGGTAGCAGGTGAAATAGGGGGCGGTGGGTTGTGCTGAATAATAGGTCTGACTAAGTTATTGAAATTGACTGTATGTACAGGGTGAACGCGTATACAGCGCCTTTCACTGATAAGTACTGGAATATGGGTGGGTATGACATTATTATGGGCCATGGGTAATAGTGGTTGTAGGGAATGAGAATGACAAGGTGGAGGAGGGTTATTGGAAATTAGTGACTGGCGTCACATAGTGACCGACAGCTGACGGATGATGTTGGTGGCAAATACTTTTTTTCCGTTATAATTTAGGTGGATCTTGTCATGAAATAGCTTAGGGATCTTCCAAACCGAATCGAAATGATCGATGTAACCATACCCACAGGCAACACAGAAATTCCGGATCCAGTTGTCAGCACTGTGTAGGCGACTGAATAATTCAGATGATTTATGCAGGGTTGGGATCAGACCTGAGAACATGCATCGTTTTTTAAGTCTTTCAATTACATTGGCTAGAGTCTCATAGTCCTTGCTCAAATCGGCTGATTGGGTAGGCCTAGATTTAATATCATTGACTCCCACATGCACAATTACAGTATGGGCAGACTGGTGACGTTGGACAATGTCTGGGAGGTGTGTGATCAAGTCCTTGATTTTTGCACCAGAGAAGGAATATGTTATGCAATCTGGGATGGCTACGTGTCTTACTATACTATCACCAACGAGGATGTATTTTGGGAGTAATATTTTAAGTGGGTTTTCAGTTCCAACGTTGGCTGCAGTGGTAGGAGTGGCTTCACTGACCGGTGTGGGTGGTGGAGGAGGGGGGGCAGATACTGTCTCTGCCGGAGTGATGACGTCATGATTAGGGTCAGCTGTGTCCATTACCCCTTCTCCGCTGGACGGCGGAGGTGAAGCACGCTCGGACTCGGACAGGTTGGCGACAAGAGGAGATGGAGAAAGTGGGGGAGAACGAAGTCGGAGGCGTTTATGGTCTTTTTTGGGGGTCAGTGTGGTACAGCTACGCTTCCGAGTGGATATGGGAGTTGAGCGGAGCTGTTGGTCTGTGGCAACACGTGGTCCATGGCAACCCCAGACGCTACCGTTAGCATGTCGCTAGCTAGCGTTAGCTCGCTAGCTAGCGTTAGCTCCCTGCTAACAGCTTTCTCTGCACTGGCCAGCGGAGAGAAGCAGTTGTAAAGAGGGACAGGGGAAAACAACGGGAGAGAAAATGTTCTCCCCTTCTTCACAACCGTTGTCCAGGAGGGAGAGTTGGACGCACCACCATGAATAGTCTTCTTTGACCTGCGGAGTTTGCCCGTCTCCAGTTCATTCAGCTGGGAGAGGACCGAAGATTTTCTTTGGAGGATATCTGCCAGGAGCTCTTCAATGGTGTGTAGCTGGGACCTCAGGTTGGAGAGCTCGGACCCTGGGGTGAGTGGAGTCGATGATGCCATCCTATGGAAAAGAAAATAATTGCCAGTACACAGCACTAGGCTAGGAAGTTGTTGTTGTTGTTGTCAATGGCTAACGTTAGCTGAAGTGAGTAGAGCAGTACGTACACACATGGGCACCATTACGGTGCCCACTGCGGTGATCTGGTGTAGAAATTGTTTGATCAGGTATAGATGGTATGGTATTCTATTGCACAGAACAATACTTACACACAGGGGCTCCAAGTGGAGCCCAGTGCGAAAGTCCGGTGTAGATCAAGCAACGTCTGTAGTCATCAGCAGTAGTCGGGAAGCACCAGCTAAGGGCTAGTGATTGTGGCATTGATGGCGGTGATCAAAGGCTGGATTAAAATAAATGGATGAATCATCCACAGTCTGAAGCTGTTAAACTTAGGCCTGAGACAAAACGCAGCTGCTAACCTCCTGGCTCTCTCCTCCGCAGCACCTTGGGAAAGCGTGGTTTCTATTTGGAATTCTTTATTTGCACGACAATGTCATACAGTAATGCAGATGAAAGAGGACAAGCTCTAGTTTCACCAAAAAAATATAATTTTGTATTTACAATGTACCATTCTATAGTTAGAGCCATTTCAAAACCCTTGTTTTTTGATTTTCCGAGCTTGAAAATCTAATGAAAGGGAGTTATTTAGGTTTTTGTGAATGGTCTTTTTTCAAGCACATAATGCACTTGATATATGTATTTATGGCTTCAGGCACTTAGCAGATGAGTGTACTAGTGTAATAAGTGTAATAGTGTATAACTGGAATTGTGTAATAGTGCTGTAATAGGCCACCTCTTGCCCTTAGGGCGTCTTACTTCACACAAAGAGAAATACGCTTTTTATATTGGACGATGGTCTGCAGTACCTCCACACACACACACACACACACACACACACACACACACACACACACACACACACACACACACACACACACACACACACACACACACACACACACACAAACACACACACACACTATACTGTAAGCTATACTCACACGTACATAAACGCTATATAGGCATTTTATATATATATATATATATATATATATATATATATATATATATATATATATATATATTAGGGCTGGGATGTGATTAAAACATTTAATCTAATTAATTACAGGCTCTGTGATTAATTAATCGCAATTAATCGCATTTTAATCGCCGCATTATATTTGACCTGAGAAGATTTTTTTTTCAAGTAAAACATAAAAAAAATCAACGAGTGAGTTTTTTAAATCTAGATTTCGCATCCACTGGGCCAAGCAAAGCGCTCTGATCGGCTACTTCTCCCTTTGCGTTTGTTGTCTCTTCTTGGTTGGTGCATCGCTATGATCGGTATGCCCGAAACTGAAGGTTCTGTGGTGCAAAAACTAAGTGCGACTAAAATGAGTTAATTTTTTTAATCGCGTTAATTTTCTGTAATTAATTAATCGCAATTAATCAGTTAAAGTCCCAGCCTTAATATATATATATATATCAGTGATTGCGCTAGGATTTTTAACTGCCGGTCACCGTGACCGGCATGATTCAAATTTACCGGACATCTGAAGAATATACCGGACATAATCATTTTAATGCATACATTACAAGCAGTTGCACAAACAGCCAATAGCAACAGTTAAAGTATTAGGCCTACTGCATAGTTGGGACTGAAAACGAATTGAATGAAAAAGTAGGCCTATAGGCTAAAAAGAAAAAACGCTTCAATCTTGCATAAGGGAATTAATTATATTGGACTAATCGCGCTGTTCGCGCAGGCTGTCTGCATGTGGCACACGCACACTGCTTTCACAACAACGTCTTTCTGTTGCATCATGTTTCATGCCAACAATACAATACCATGTCTTGACTTCAGAATAATGAAAAGGTTGATAGATTCATCTGGCCAGCAATTAATCCAATACTCACTGTCGAGTGGTGACAGTGCGTCCATGCGCATGTTATGCAACTTTGGGAGAGTTGAAAAGGCTTTGTTCTTCCTACTGTCTCCACTCCATCTCCTCTCCTCATAACTTCAATCAAGTGTATAATGTTTGTTTATGGGTTGATTGCTGACCGTGCGTGCATTCCTTAATTCCCATGGCTTTACATGCTGTGCGTGCATCGCAAACTGACACTGAAATGAGCGAGCGAGAGAGAGAAAGAGAGAGAGAGAGAGAACGGGGGAGCGTGCGGGCGAGCGAGCGAGAGAGAGAGAGAGAGAGAAAGAGCGAGAGAGAGAGAGAGAGAGAGAGAGAGAGAGAGAGAGAGAGAGAGAGAGGCAGGCAGCCTGCGCAGAGGAGCAGACAGCGATAATAATAAATGACCATTGGTTTTTTCAATCGGTCAGGATGTCCGGGAGGAATTTTATTTTTCGGTCTTGGCCATAAAAAAACGGTCAAATCCGGCAATTCCCGGTCTAACGCAATCTCTGATATATATATATATACACATATATATATATATATATATATAATGCCTATACAGCAGTAAAAGCAGGGGGAATTGGTACCCCCTCTAACTGTATATATGTTACCCATTTTCAACTGTTTTTATTTTATTGTGACACTTGCTTGGCGAGAACTACGTAAACAGGTGTTTCCTATGTGTTTCGTGCTCTCATGCCAATAAAGCTCCATCGCCATAGGCCAATCAATCAATCAATCAAAGCCGTTGCTGATCCGGTCTGGGTCTATATCGGATACGGAAACGTTTCTTGCATGTATGTGAGTTTGTACAAAACCGGATACAGTAGGCGGGCTTCAGAACGGATCACTGATTAGCCAGGATTCCACCACAGCGTACTGCTGCAAGTTTCCCACAGGTACTGCCCTGGCTGCTACCGAAACAGCACACAGCACAAAGTTAGGGTGAAAGTAAAAAAAGAAACTTACAGCAAATGGAACGATTGTCGCGCTTCTTCCTCATATTCGGCCTCACTGTTACTGGGATCCATGTATGTTTCAGACAGCTCGTTATACAAAGGAGGAGACATATCCTTGGGATTATATGGACACACACGAGGATGTATTTTTACCGACGCGATTTCCGTGAGGGACCATGATCAGGCACTGCTCGCAGGCGTCCCGTTGCTGCAAGATGGGGGGACAAGATGCGGGGCACGCGAAGGAGAAGGGGTATCCCCCGGGGAGCCCAGTTCAGGCGACCATTGACTTTTTGTCTACTATGTAGCTGTCCGGAGACTGGGGAACTCTCGCTCGTCCATCATCATCTCAACCGGAGGGATAGCGACTCACTCCACAGAGGTTGGCCCAGGAGTTGGAAAACAAGTCTCTTTTAGTCCATTGGCCTCTTTTGCCACCCCCGGGACCCCGAAATCAGTGGATATTCCAAGCCGCGGTACGTAGATGTATAGTTGTGAGTGTGACTCTGTGTTGGTTTTGATTTAAAGCAAGGGTGTCGGTTCTGGGCCCTGGGTACAAGGATTCACTGTGGGCCCCCCATGAATGTTCTTCATATGGGGATTTAAAAAATAGCAGATCTACAAGCTTGCAGCGCGGCACCGAGTGCCGCGCTGCAAGCTTGTAGATCTGCTATTTTTCAATAGCAAAAGTATAAAATATCAAAGGCCCTTCCACCTTGGGCCCTAGTAACTCAGCCCCACGTACTTGTCCCCCCCTTGTGACATCCCTGCAAGTTGTTGCTGTTGTTGTGGCTGCGACATAGGTCTACTTTGTCGCTCCTATTTTGTTGTGGAGACAGTTTGAAATATTTCTGGGGCGTTGTGGAGCTGTGTATTGTATTGGCCCATGGCAGTTCAGGGCTTTTCAAGTGAAAATGTCACGGGATTGTGTTTGATTTATTCATAATGGTTTCTAGTTAGATCGAGTGTAGCTACTGCTTGGGGGGGCCTTCTCCATTCTGACATGCTGCCATTCAGAATGCCATTCAGAGATTCACTTCCAATTCCATAGATGTAATGTCAAGGATTGGTGTAGGAATGGGGGTGTGTGTGAATGGCATGGCTGCATGTTGGAGGATGCTGAAAAAAAGAAAAGAAAAAAAAAAGAACGCATTGTGCTGCCTGGTGCCAGCCAGGCTGCAGCGGTGCGTGCGAAATGCCAGCACTGTTCCTTCACTGTGGATTATGGGGAGAATTATACACTTTTATTGAGATTTATACATTTATTACACTATTGTTTTCAAACACACTAACTTTGATGTGTGATATTTTGGTTTCCCTATATGACAGAAGGCTCAAACTTTATCAGGGGCTGGGGAAGAGTGTAATTAAACATTACATTATATAAAAACAAATTCTCGGGTTCCTCGGGCGTGGCAGGGCCGTACAGCGGGATTTTTTCAGGCTCCTCGGCCATCGCAGCAAATTAGTTAATATTGATGACATCAGGGAACTCCATATATGGGCATAAAAGGAAATATTTTAGAGTGGTTCCCCTGACATCACAGTGATGTCAGAGCGTGATGTCAGAGCGGCAAAAAAAAGTGTAGACGTCCAGACAGACGGACGGACGGAGACATGATGTGCCGTTTCACATAGTAAACTGCGACCTTATTAATATGGCTGGTGGAGTCATTATTGTGATGTCAGAACAGGTCAGCTATATCCATATCTGGAGTCCTGGTATTCATTACATGTGTACATGTTGTGTCCATCCTGCAGTACCAGGTCATCCGTGTCAGACCAACAATGGAGGCTGCAGTAACCTGTGTCTGCTCTCACCTGGAGGAGGCTACAAGTGTGCCTGTCAAACCTACTTCTACTTGGCCACTGACAACAAGCAGTGCATGTCCAGCTGCACGGCCAGCCAGGTGATTCACCTCCACTTCACTTGTGTTACGCTGTATGACTTTATGTCTCATTTTGATACATTTGTGATTCTAAAGGTAAGCCTGTGTCTCTCCCATCAGTTTGCTTGTAAGAACTACAAGTGCATTCCATTGTGGTGGAAGTGTGACACGGTAGATGACTGTGGGGACCGGTCAGATGAAGAATGCTGTGAGTAGAGACTGAAAATCTACCTCAATACTGTATTATTGTTTACAGTGATTACAGTTATTGTTACTTTGTACACCAATGTCCTTTGACAGTTTCTGACACCTGCATTAAATATATAACTTACAAGTTGCACACAGGAACATGTTCAACAGCTTATTTAACATTTCCACATAATGTAGTTTTTCATGTTTGGACAAACTATCATTGATTTAATGCCACATTTGTGCCAGGTCCATGCACACATTTGGGGCATTTCAAAAATACATTTACACACACAATGAGCAGTGTTATGAAACATTATCCTGATGAGTTATAATGATTGGAAAAAATAATCAATTTATAGTCAGATACATTGTTTTCATATGTAGCACACACTAGTCATTCGCTAGTTCATAAAACATTCAGGGTATTGTTAAGGTACTTATGTAGACTCATCCTTCAAGTTTAGTGATGATTGGTGGGAGGGATTTCATCTTATCGGGTGGGCGGGTGGCGGACGGACGGACGGACGGACGGACGGATGGTGGAGACAACAGACAACAAGAGAATGTATCGATATCGAGAGTATATCGATACAGTGAAGCTCATTTATTGTGTTATTTTTCCCTTCAGCTCTTCAGGCTGAACAAACACACAACACAACAGGTAAACAATGATTAAAAAGTTACAGATTATTATTATAGATTATGGCACAAGAGCTTCTCTTCTAATTAGAAATAATCTCTCTCTCTCTCTCTCTCTCTCTCTCTCTCTCTCTCTCTCTCTCTCTCTCTCTCTCTCTCTCTCTCTCTCTCTCTCTCTCTCCAGAGTCAGTGAGGTTGGTGAATGGGACTGGTGTGTGTTCAGGCAGAGTGGAGGTGAAGTCTAATCAGTCGTGGGTCTCAGTGTGTGAAGATGACTTTGACCAGCAGGATGCAGAGGTGGTCTGTAGGGAGCTTGGCTGTGGGGCTCCTTCAGTCCTCCAGGGGGCGCTCTATGGAGAAGTGAACGTTTCAATGTGGACAAAAGAGTTCCAGTGTGAAGGCAACGAGTCTGTTCTCCTGGACTGTAGAACCTCAAACTCAACTAGAAACACCTGCTCACCTGACAAGACTGTTGGACTCACCTGCTCAGGTAATGATAGTAATAACAATAAACTTTATCTGAACAGTAGTAAAACACTTTATCTGTACAGCACTTTTCCAAAAAGTATGCAAATGATTTAAAAAAAATTATCATGGATATGATTTATATTTCTTATTCTTCTTACTCGCTTGTCTCTATACAGAATCTGTCAGGTTGGTGGGAGGAACCAGTAACTGTACTGGTAGACTGGAGATGAAACACCAGGGAGACTGGAGACCAGTGGATGCTTCTGCCTGGAACCTGAAGTCATCATCTGTAGTGTGCAGACAGCTGGACTGTGGCTCTGATGTTTCAACACAAAGGAGTTCTGGTTCATATCTATCTGTATGGAAGATTACATCTTACTTTGTGGGATCGGAGTTATCACTGACAGCGTGTGGAACAATGGTGTCTGATGAATCATCTGGCAGACTGGAGGTGACCTGTTCAGGTAACAAAGAATGACTTCAACAATGACAGTAATCTGTTATTACATTGTCGTCCGTCCGTCCGTCTGTCTGTCTGTCCGTCTGTCCGTCTGTCCGTCTGTCCGTCCGTCCGTCCGTCCGTCCGTCCGTCCGTCCGTCCGTCCGTCCGTCCGTCCGTCCGTCTGTCTGCGTCTGTCTGCGTCCGTCCGTCCGTCCGTCCGTCCGTCCGTCCGTCCGTCCGTCACTAATCATGTGACTGAGAGATTTTCTCCCTGTGTTTGTGTGTAAAAATGTTCTCTGTTTAAACGTCAAAGTATTTTTATGAAAGAAATGTTGAACATCTCTCTCTCTCTCTCTCTCTCTCTCTCTCTCTCTCTCTCTCTCTCTCTCTCTCTCTCTCCAGAGTCAGTGAGGTTGGTGAATGGGACTGGTTTGTGTTCAGGCAGAGTGGAGGTGAAGTCTAATCAGTCGTGGGTCTCAGTGTGTGAAGATGACTTTGACCAGCAGGATGCAGAGGTGGTCTGTAGGGAGCTTGGCTGTGGGGCTCCTTCAGTCCTCCAGGGGGCGCTCTATGGAGAAGTGAACGCTTCAATGTGGACCAAAGAGTTCCAGTGTGAAGGCAACGAGTCTGTTCTCCTGGACTGTAGAACCTCAGACTCAACTAGAAACACCTGCTCACCTGACAAGGCTGTTGGACTCACCTGCTCAGGTAATAATAGTGTTAAAGAGTCCATCTTCTATTCCTCCCAATAAATGATCATTAAGTAATATTATATAAAGATCAAATTGGCTAAAACATGATGATCAGGTATTATGATTATACTAAGAGGAAGATTTATTTCCAAAAAAGTGTACATTAAAGCCGGCCATACATTACACGATAATCGGGCCCGACTGAATCGGGTAGAATTAAACACTACAGGATAATTTGTTCAGATTATTTGACCAGATGTGAATCGGGTAGAATTAAACACTACAGGATCATTTTTTCAGATTATTTGACCAGATAATCTAAACGGGCTCACACTAGCCGTTTTGAACAGTCGGGCGCCCCGCACGCTACAGGATTCTATCCTGATTGAGTCGGGCTCGAACACAGCAATAATAAATAATATAATGAATACAAGATGCCACGGGGGGTGTTCTGAGCGCTGTGCTTTGCAACACGCACACACACGCACATATAAACACATTACGTTATCCACTCACTCAACACACAACACCGCCTCACGCAACGGGGAAAAAAAAGCTTCAATATGGAAGTTGTTTCCTATTTTGATGATAATATGAGTTAACTTTGACACGTTTCAATAGTTCATGTCCATCCAACTCTGACATCCCCTCTCTCTCCTGCGCTATAGTCAAGTGCTGCTCCTTCTCACGGTGCCTGATTTATGATTAGTCGTATGACGGTGTAGCGCACACAGAACATAGATCTCCAAGACCAAACGGTGTCCCTTCCGTGCCACGTTGTAGGCTTGTAGATCAGGGGAGAGCCCCCGTACGTAGATCAGGATAGGCGTGTACTTCTTTGATGTGATGTGCTGGACTGGTCGCAGCCTATGACTGACTGCAGACAGTGGCTTGTAGCGTTATTTCTTCTGTTTGTTTTTTGGATCGCGTTACCGTTGAGTTTTAATTTAAATCCCAATCATCATGATACAACCTAACGGACGCTATGAAAAGTGTGTCTGTGTGCGCGCGCGTGTGTGTGTGTGTGTGAGTGAGGGAGAGGCAGAGGGAGAGGTGGAGAGAAAAAAAGAGATGGATCTGTCACTCAGTCATACATATGCTCAGAGACTTGCGTCTATCAGCGGCTGCTGTACCTATTTTCTCTCAGTCCCCTGCTGCTGTTCCAGTCTTCCAGACCAGTACTGATCCAGGAAAATATCAAACATGTTTGAAAAGAGTCGGGCTACCCCCGATCGTCCTCCGAGCCACTCGGCTGGGCTCCGAGTGGATCTGTGAGACCTCACGCTAGACGACGTTCATGCCCGATTGTCGGGCCCGTTTCAGTCGGAGGCAGCCCGATTGTCGGGAGGGTAATTAAATAGCCCGATTATCGGTTAGTGTAGGGCCGCCTTAAGTGTTAAAATTGTATTTTATGTGGCCACACCCACCAGTTCATTAACTCATTTGCTGCTATCCCCGAGGAAACCGAAAAAATCCCGCTGTACGGCCCTGCCATGCCCGAGGAAACCGAAGATTTGCTTTGATATTATGTAATGCTAAATTACACTCTTCCCCAACCCCTGACAAAGTTTGAGCCTTCTGTCATTAGGGAACCCAAAATATCACACATCAAATTTAGTTTGTTTGAAAACAAGAGTGTAATAAATGTATAAATCTCAATAAAAGTGTATAAATCTCCCCATAACCCACAGTGAAGGCACAGTGAAGGCCAGCTGCGAGCACAGACGTGCATATTTTTTTTTCCCAGACGTGCATCCCCTCATTCCTACATGCTGCCATGCCATTCAGACATCCCCCCATTCCTACACCAATCCTAGCCCTAACATCTATGGAAGTGTCGCCAATTTAGAAGTCAATGTCTGAATGGCAGCATGTTGTAATGGAGAGCAGCCCCCCCCCCCCCGTGCGAGGCTAGCAGCAGCAACAACGTAAACAGAGCAGCTCGATCTAAGAGACCATTCTTCTGCATAAATCAAACAAAATCCTGTGACATTTTCACTTGAAAAGCCATAACCTGCCATGGGCCAACACAACACACAGCTCCATGACCCATGAAAGTCTCCATAACAAAATATTATGTTGCAGACTCACAGCCAGACAACAACTATGCTAGATCAGGGTTGTCACAAGGGGGGGAAAAGTGGGGCTGAGTTACTAGGGGCCAAGGTGGAAGGGCCTTTGGTATTTTATACTTTTGCTATTGAAAAATAGCAGATCTACTAGCTCACAGCGCGGCACCGAGTGCCGCACTGCCAGCTTGTAGATCTGCTATTTTTGAAATCCCCCTATGAAGAACATTCATGGGGGGCCCGCAGTGAATCCTTGTACCCAGGGCCCAGAACCGACACCCTTGAATTAGAGTCTATGAACCAAAACATAACCACAAACAACACATCTACACCTACCGCGGCAGCTTCGAGCCAAGATGCGGCATCAGCGGGGGTCCCCGATCATCAGGCCCTGCTCGCGGGAGAGTGTCCCCCGGGTCCTGGTCAAGCGACCAGTTGTTTTCCTCTGTGCCTTGTCCAGAGACTGATTTGGCGGAAAACAACACACCACAAGCCACGTCTCCATTCAGTCAATTGCCCTCTGTCTGTCCTCTGTCGCCACCCCCGGGACCCCAAAATCGGTGGATATTCCAGGTCTGAGTCGCGTCGGTAAAATTTGTAAAAGACATCCTCGTCGAGTCTCCATATAACTCCCAGCGGTAGCCTTTGTCTTCCTTGTCTGAGCTGTCCGAAACAGGCGATGGGTACCAGGTAGAGTGGATGCCAAACGAGGAAGAAACGCAAGCACGACGATTGTTTCATTGGCAGTACGTTTATGTTTTGTTTTCATGCTAAAACGTTCTGTGCTTCACTAGGCTTTCCGCAGCATGCACGCGCATGCACCGCATGTGCATTTGAGGCGTGCCGCGCACGTGCGTGCAGCCTGAAAAGAAAGGAACGTCGAGCGTGCACGCTCCCGGAGGCATCTCACCCCTGAGCGTGTGTGATCAGCGTGTGTGATTGCAGCAGTGTGATCCGTTCTAAAGCCCACCTACTGTATCCGGTTATGTACACACTCACATACATGCAAGAAACGTTTCCGTATCCGGTATAGACCCAGACCGGATCAGCAACTGTCTTTGGCAACTGCACACTCACTTGAACCCAATCAATTCAATTTGATGGAGCTTTATTGGCATGAGAAAACACAAGTGTTTCGTACGAAACACCTGTTTGCGGAGTTCTCGCCAAAGCAAGTGTCACAAATAAAATAACTAGGGCCTGGGCCTTTTGAGTCAGTGGCTTTCAGCTTTCAGGAAGAAACTAAAAATACACAGGGAAGGCAAATTTGCACATAACCACAACCGTTGGTCTATTAGAGTGATGTTAACTTCATAGACACATTATAAAACACATTATAAAACAAGAAAAGTACAAAACTATAGCACAACCTCTTTAACTTTACAGTATGTTAAACTCATTGATTGCCAAGGCCCGAGTTTCCCGAGTTATTACAGTAGTCCCAGGCTGCCACAGCCCGAGTTTCGCGAGTTGGCAGCCATTTAAAAAAGAAAAAAAAATGCCTAAAATGTATTAGGCATGATCGCAATCGCGAAATTGCATGTTTAGCCCCATAACAAACACATCTTTCAAAATGGCAAAATGTTTGTTTTGTCTGACTTTGAAGGCTTCTATCTCATGAATGCCTGAACGGATTTCCAAGTGTTTTTTTTTGTTTGAAAGCTGTTAAAAAGTACTACACATATGGTGCATCATTAAAAATTGATCCGTGCACTAGAAATTTAGGAAGGTGGCAGTGAGGAACTTGGCGGCCATTTTGAAAATGGCAATCAATGAGTTAACCCATTACAAAGACTTTTTCCATGGCTATTAAAAGAATAGCAGTTATACAAGCTCAGAGTGTGTCACTTCGTGCCGTGCTGTCAGCTTGTAGGTCTGCTATTTCTGAAATGTTTTGAAGAATCCTGAAAGTTTGAGAACTGGAATGGAAATGAAATGCTCCTCTGTGCAGACCCTGTCAGGTTGGTGGGAGGAACCAGTAACTGTACTGGTACACTGGAGATGAAACACAAGGGCGATTGGGGACTAGAGTGGAGACCAGTGGATGATTCTGACTGGACCCTGAAGTCATCATCTGTAGTGTGTAGACAGCTGGACTGTGGCTCTGCTGTTTCAACACAAAGGTGTTCTGGTTCTACAAATCAACCTTCATGGAGGATTGTATCTTCATGTGTTGGATTTGAATCTTCGTTGAGGGCTTGTGTAACAACAATGACTTATACTTCAACTGACAGACTGGAGGTGGTCTGTTCAGGTAACATAAACAATGACTCTGTCTGTCTGTCTCTTTCTCTCTCGCTCTCTGGCTCAAACCCGAGAAGTGTCTTCAATTTATCAGCCTGAGCCTTACCTGAGACTCAACACAGCCATGCAAAGTTGATACACACTCTATAGTACGTTTTGGTACACACAAACAGAGACAGAACACACACCTCGCATACTGAGAGATCAACATGATATAGTTAACACATATTCAACGTTTTCAGGCCAAGGACCCCTTAGCTGAGAGAGAGATGAAGCAGGGACCCCCTCTCCATATTGTATAAATGTGTGATGCGATTACATAGATAGATTCATAGACTTGTTTGAAGCATTGCCATCAGTCGATGTTGGATTCATGTTAATGTGTATTTCAGACATTTAACCACTTAAATCGTCGATATTTTGAAAACTTGACCTTTCAATATGTACTTGGTCGGCTCTTTCTTTTACCTCAAACCTATTTGCAGAGGCATTGTGAGCTTGTAGATCTGCTATTTTTGGCTAAAGTTCTCAGAATATGGACGTTAGGGTTCAAGTGGTTAACACTTTGCAAGCAACGGGGAGCCCCTTAATATTAAAACCGGACATCTGAGCAAGGAGTCTCAGCCGCGCCGTCTTTTACCGTACTGGGTCATTAAAAATGAAATAAATGATTTTTATCCGAAAATCGACGATCGTCTAACCTCCCCTAGTCACCACTCGTCCATCGATAGCGCATGGCTCGTCTGACATGAAGCAGAAGTGACGTCAGGTCCATTCCTTCCAGAGGCTTAGTTTTTCAAGTCAGTAACGAAGTAACCTAACGAGTTACTTCAAAATGTAACGATACCCAACACTGATAATAATAACCATAATGATAATCACAATAACCAGGGTAATAATCGTAATAATAATAAAATATATCGACAACAATATCCCGCTTTCATTGATGTGAAGAACAATGTTTCAAATATCATATCCCAAAAAACATAAATATCCATTAAATTGTTCAGGCCCATATGTGTTGTATGGGCCTCATTTACTGTTAAAGGAAAATTCCAGAATAAAACATATTAATCCTTAATCAGCCTTTTATCACGTCTGTACATACCTGGTATGATGGATTTTTATCATAGTCCTTCCAGTTTTTACTTCTCCTGGACTCCTCAGATCTCTCTCCCACAGCCAAAACGGCGGTCATTTGTGGTCCTCCAAAAGCGCTAATTTTCACCGCTGCAAAGTTACTTTTTTCTTCATAAATCTGCTATTTATAGTTCCAAGACAGCCAGTAATCCACTGTTTTATCACGGGTTGAGGGAAATGGCCGTTGTTGACATGATCCCAATAGTACTCACAGAAGAAGAATGAAGTCTCGCGTCTCGCGTGATTACCGCGTTTCCTTTAGCTTTTTCTTTAGCGCAAAAGAAAGCTTTCTCCTGGAGTTATTACAGCCAGTATGTACACAACAAGGCATCGTGGTATATATATAAAAAATAAGAAAGCAGAAGAATATAATCTAGTTAGTCTATTGATCGCTAGAATCTAGTAATATGACTGAGAAGGATTCATAACAAAGCATTTTAACGGACTTCCTGTAGTCATAAGGTAATTCTATTACCTTTATTTATTTTATTTTTTCCTCAATACATTTCTTCGATTTTATTTATTATTTATTTATGGAATTACTTATAAAATAACTTTGACGTGTATTATTATTTGTAAACAATGTAGGCTACAATATAATCACAAAATAATCGTATTTTCCACAAGACATTCTGCAATGCCTCACCAAATAAACGTTAGGTAAAAATTACCTCATGACCACAGAAACGTGTCTTTCATGAGGTACTTTTTACCTAACGTTTATTTGGTGAGGCATTGCAGAATGTCTTGAGGAAAATACGATTATTTTGTGATTATATTGTAGCCTACATTGTTTACAAATAAAAATACACGTCAAAGTTATTTTATAAGTAATTCCATAAATAAATAATAAATAAAATCGAAGAAATGTATTGAGGAAAAAATAAAATAAATAAAGGTAATAGAATTACCTTATGACTACAGGAAGTCCGTTAAAATGCTTTGTTATGAATCCTTCTCAGTCATATTACTAGATTCTAGCGATCAATAGACTAACTAGATTATATTCTTCTGCTTTCTTATTTTTTATATATATACCACGATGCCTTGTTGTGTACATACTGGCTGTAATAACTCCAGGAGAAAGCTTTCTTTTGCGCTAAAGAAAAAGCTAAAGGAAACGCGGTAATCACGCGAGACGCGAGACTTCATTCTTCTTCTGTGAGTACTATTGGGATCATGTCAACAACGGCCATTTCCCTCAACCCGTGATAAAACAGTGGATTACTGGCTGTCTTGGAACTATAAATAGCAGATTTATGAAGAAAAAAGTAACTTTGCAGCGGTGAAAATTAGCGCTTTTGGAGGACCACAAATGACCGCCGTTTTGGCTGTGGGAGAGAGATCTGAGGAGTCCAGGAGAAGTAAAAACTGGAAGGACTATGATAAAAATCCATCATACCAGGTATGTACAGACGTGATAAAAGGCTGATTAAGGATTAATATGTTTTATTCCTTTAATGTTGCAGTATACGGGCTGAGGAAATTGTTTTATCACCCAGCAACAGATTCTCTCACCCAACAACAGGATTCAGATGAGATGAGAGTTACTAACATAATGCAGAGTCATTGAAGTTTTCTCTTTCATTGTCAATGAAAGGAGATCAATGAGTCTGAGCCATGATGATCTATTTATGAAAAAATAATCATAACAGTGTGTGTGTGTGTGTGTGTGTGTGTGTGTGTGTGTGTGTGTGTGTGTGTGTGTGTGTGTGTGTGTGTGTGTGTGTGTGTGTGTGTGTGTGGTTTCTCTCTCTCCAGAGTCAGTGAGGTTGGTGAATGGGACTAGTTTGTGTTCAGGCAGAGTGGAGGTGAAGTCTCATCACTCGTGGGTCTCAGTGTGTGAAGATGACTTTGACCAGCAGGATGCAGAGGTGGTCTGTAGGGAGCTTGGCTGTGGAGCTCCTTCAGTCCTCCAGGGGGCGCTCTATGGAGAAGTGAACACTTCAATGTGGACCAAAGAGTTCCAGTGTGAAGGCAGTGAGTCTGTTCTCCTGGACTGTGGAACCTCAGACTCAACTAGAAACACCTGCTCACCTGACAAGACTGTTGGACTCATCTGCTCAGGTGAAATTAATAATAATCATAACAGCAATCTCAGGTAAAAGCCTTCTGGTAGTTGTTGTTCTTCAGGTTATTCACCTTTTCCTTGCCTTTGAAAGTGCTGGTACAGTCTTCCCATGAAGACATCATGTAGTATCCAGGCACTGTCTTACTCAGGGCCCGTAGTGTCAGTTAGTTTGAACACATGCATTGTGCTGTTATGCATGCCAGTGCCATGGTTGATGTATATGGAGAGAGTTTGATCCTGCTGTCTTGGTAGAGGAGGATCATCACCTTACTGTCACATTGGTTGAAGTCAGGTCAAAGGACCACACAGCACTGCTTTCATGCACGGGGGAGAGGACAGACTTTAGTGAAGACTTCTGAGAACAAATGGACAGCAGTGGCTAGCAGCAGCGGCTACCAGCACCACGGCTGTGCAATATGGGGAATGGATAAAGGCGTTTTATAAATGAATCTTTTTTTTGTCTTCTCTGTACAGAGCCTGATGACATCAGGTTGGAGGGAGGAACCAGTAACTGCACTGGTGTACTGGAGGTGAAACACCAGGGAGACTGGAGACCAGTGGATTTTATTTATGGCTGGAACCTGAAGTCTTCATCTGTAGTGTGCAGACGGCTGGACTGTGGCTCTGCTGTTTCAACACAAAGGACTTCTGGTTCAACAGTTCAACCAGTATGGAAGATTCCATCTTCCTGTCTTGGAAGTGAATCTTCAGTGAAGGGGTGTGGAACAAAGTCGTCTCATAACTCCACTGAGAGACTGGAGGTGTTCTGTTTGGGTAAAACATATACTCAATGACAAAAACAAAATAGATTAATAATAATGCTTTCTTTGTTGAAACTTTGAGCTCTTGCAAGAATTATCTTTAATAACATAAATAACTTTCTCTCTCTCTCTCTCTCTCTCTCTCTCTCTCTCTCTCTCTCTCTCTCTCTCTCTCTCCAGAGTCAGTGAGGTTGGTGAATGGGACTAGTTTGTGTTCAGGCAGAGTGGAGGTGAAGTCTGATCAGTCGTGGGTCTCAGTGTGTGAGGATGACTTTGACCAGCAGGATGCAGAGGTGGTCTGTAGGGAGCTTGGCTGTGGGGCTCCTTCAGTCCTCCAGGGGGCGCTCTATGGAGAAGTGAACGCTTCAATGTGGACCAAAGAGTTCCAGTGTGAAGGCAACGAGTCTGTTCTCCTGGACTGTAGAACCTCAAACTCAACTAGAAACACCTGCTCACCTGACAAGACTGTTGGACTCACCTGCTTAGGTAATCATAATCATAATAATCATAATGTGCCGTCTTGGGAGTGATAACGCGTTGTTCACACTCACCATGTGTTAAACACAGTGTAGGCAGAGGGAATAGATAATCATCATCTGTTAACAGAACACCACCATCCATTAACATGGAGGCAGAACTGAACGCTTTGAGCTCACAAGACATCTCTGGTCTAAATGGCTTGTTTCTCTCTTGTCTCTACACAGAGCCTGATGATGTCAGGTTGGTGGGAGGAACCAGTAACTGTACTGGCATACTGGAGATGAAACACCAGGGAGACTGGAGACCAGTGGATGGTCAGTCTGACTGGAACCTGAAGTCATCATCTGTAGTGTGCAGACAGCTGGACTGTGGCTCTGATGTTTCAACACAAAGGAGTTCTGGTTCTACACTTCAACCTGTATGGTGGATTACAACTGAATGTGTTGGATCTGAGTCTTCACTAAGGGAGTGTGGAACAAAGATGTCTCATAATTCCACTGTCAGATTGGAGGTGATCTGTTCAGGTAACTGTCTGTCTGTCTGTCTGTCTGTCTGTCTGTCTGTCTGTCTGTCTGTCTGTCTGTCTGCGTCTGTCTGTCTTTCTGTGTACCTAATTAACTACTTGCCTACTTAAAGGTAGGGTAAGTGATTTCACTTAAGTTTCACTTTCAGTTTTCATGTAGGTGACAGGCGGGGGCCTTCCTCCAATCATGATCAAGTGGGGGCAGGCCTTGGTGCGCTTAAGGCCCGCCCCCACTCGACCAAGATTGGAGGAAGGCCCCACTCTATCCTGATTGGAGGAGAACTTGTCACCCAACAGTTTTTGAAATTGCTTTTTTCTCCTCACAGGAGATAAGGCTGAATTCCAAATATGGACCAAACACTATATTAACCAGTAGGCCTACCATCAGAAAATAGACCCATTTTGTTGTTATTTGAATTAAACGGAACCCCTTACCATACCCTTTAATCTATCTATCTACATCATTAACCACTAAAAAGCACTAAGAATACACTTGTTTACTTTTGCGGAAATATGTTTGTGACATTTTCATAGTGAGGACAGTTAAGAAGGAAGGAAGTCCTCTCTGGACAGCTGGTCTCTGGTCTGTTTCTATTGAACACAGTGTGTCCTCTTTGTCTGGACAGCTGGTCTCAGGTCTGTTTCTATGTCCAGACTCTGTTCATTGAGTCTGTAGGTTGTAAAGGTTGTCCTCAGTTTAGGATCAGACACAATGGTGAGGCTAAACACAGAAACTGACTTTCTGTGTTTAATTTGACATCTTGTTACCACTTTACAATATGTTGGATCTCTAAGTACACATTTAACATTTAAATATGCCGTGTCATCCAACCTTTTGTTTCAGATCTGCTGTTTAAGCCAAACATCAGCGTATCCCCCACTATAAATGGGGTTTCTGAGGGGCAGCAGCAGGGGCAGCAGGTGTGGGAAGGTTCCAACTTCACCGTCAGCTGTTACATCCAGCCACAGCATGCAGGAGGCCTCTTCCACCTCACCTTCACTGGATCCAACACAACACACAACCACACCCAGCCAGCTGTCAATCACTCTGCCAACTTCCTGTTTTATGAAGCAGACCACACCCACCAAGGGAATTACAGCTGTGCTTATCATATCGATGTTGTTATAAATCACACCAATGTGTTTTCTCATCATTTCTCCTCTGAGAGCGAGATCCTCTCTCTCACTGTCACAGGTAAACCTCAATGAAATTACTTTTCAACTCAAAATATGAAACTCAACCAGACATGACGTTATTTAAGGACTTAAGTATGCGATAAGGTCTTGCTGCTTGGTCATTATGGCTTATATGGACACGACGGGCTGATAATTACCCGAGGCGCGAGGGGAATTATCAGCCTGTCGTGTCCATATAAGCCATAATGACCAAGCAGCAAGACCTTATAACACTTATTACCCGGCTAATACATTTGTTGTATAATTTGACTAAAAACAAAAAGTATTTCCTTGTTTACAGACAGCTATTCCACAAGTGTTGCGCTGGGCGTCCCCCCGCCCCCCTCAGCGCAACACGGTCGCCTTGGAAAACAAGGAAGTGCTCATCAAATAGAATCCATTTTCTGATACTGCGTCATCTATATCTCACCTCAAACTTTTGAAAAACATTCTTGAGAGCAACGTTTAGTTGTAAATGACACTGTGTGTTTGTTTACATGGCTGACATGTTGGATACGCCGCTAAATTCACACAGTGCACCCTGAGTGCAGCAGGTGTTCTGAGCCTTTGATTAGGCAGTGGTGAATTATTGAGCGGAACCGTCATTATGCGCCTATAATTCACCGCTGATTTCAGCGCTCGACCAATCAGAATCAAGCATTCAACCAAGCCGGTTAATAATATCAAATAAATGTTGTCTTACATGATACAAGTGATGTTTTTATTCCAACATATTTCTCTCACAGTTCCTCGTCTGACATCTGACATCAGAGTTAGAGTCAGACTTACAGTCTCAGTGGTGCTGGTGCTGTTGATGTTGGTGGTGTTGCTAATCTACGCCCTCTATCGTCTCTGGAAGGTAATACATCTTTATTCAATACAAGGCTGGAATGTAAATGACAGTTAAAACAGAGTTCAATTGTCTTCATACAACAAACAATAGAGAGATAGGAGGGTTCTCAACCACAGTGACGCACATGGCCAATAAAATACAACTTTTTTTGTTGTTGTTTGGAATTGCATAGTCAATTCCTTCCTAGGTATTGTTTGTGATATATGCCATATGAGTCATCATGCTGCATCATATGATGCAAAATGCATCATCATTCATGCTGAAATACTAAAATATCTCAAAACACTGATTGAACACAAAAAATAACTCAGGATTGTGTTGATCTTGTCCCAAACAACAATACAATAAGATCTGGTTGTCCCAGAGGTGAACTGGCCCTTTAATAATTGGGCTACCTTAACAGGCCACCGGTTTATAAATATGAGTCATGCTTTTATTTGTATTGGTTTGATTGGCCAAGTCTCTTCTTCTTCTTCTTCTTCTTCCTCTTCTTCCTCTTTCTAGGGACACATACTGTTTTTATTTAAGCAAACCAGATGTGATTGAGTGACTTAACGTCGGGTGTTTCTATGTTTCTCCAGGCCATCACAAGACACAATGCAGGAGTGGGAAACATTGTTAGAGTTCATTATAATGTAAGAAGGGAGAACGTTGAGATTATTTATTATGATGATGTTGGTCCTGATGCTGAAGATGAACCCAGTGAAGAGGAAGACTACCATCTGTATGAGGAGATAGATGAACAAAGAGTTGTTGAATAGCATCAGTATGAGGAGATAGATGATGATGAACAAAGAGTTGTTGAAGCTGGACCCGGTGAAGAGACAGGAGTCTAGGAAACAGAGTTGTAATGCCTCATTCACACATGCAGCTTCAGCACTAAGACTAGACTCAAGTTTCCATGCAATGTCTACGCAGATGAGATTTCACTGTTTTTCCGGACGCCACAAAGCTAGATAGCAAAAAGCTTGGCTTTAAAATGGATAAAAGCTGAACTTTGAAGCTATTTTGAGGTTAGTGAACTACAGTAGCATCCAGCACATCACTGCCCCCCTCTTCCCCCATTTCTCCTCTCATTCCAGAGACAGAACAATGTTCTCTGGTCTGTGGAAGAAGCGGTGACCACATTAAAACCTGGAAATAAGTCTCCACATTCTTTTATTTTTTACTTATTAATGTGTTTACATAGAATTATAGATTATATTATTCCCTATCGAATCTCTTAGTTTCACCAACATTGTTCTTGTGAAGCAGTTTGTTTCATCTTACGTATTAAGGTTATACAAATCACTAGTGGTATTTCTTTGTGGTTATGAGCATAGTGTAAATAAAAGGGTTTTGTTTAAGATGATTTGTGAGCCCTTAATACATAATAGAGATGTTTTATTATTATTATTGCTTTCTAAAATATATATCTAGTGTTATTGTTCTTGTTGTGTTGTATTGCGTTATATAGGCCTATGTGTAAACCCTCAAGGGGGGGCAGGTGGGTGAAGTAGGGTCAGGGGTTTTATTAGTAACAAATAAACCCTATTGATTCTTCAATTTTGAACCTCATGTAACTTATTGTTTAGAAATTGAACTGAAAGTTGGTAACCCTGCAAGGCCCGAATTAATTTCTACTGGCCAAAAAAATAAATAAAAAAAATCAGATGGTGTTGTAGCAGTCCTAATCACAGGAAAATGTAATGTTAAAAAAATGTATAATGTTTTTGTAAGGTTTTATAGCCATAAATCATAAATCATGCTCTAATTTGCATTTTGGGGATATTTTTCACAATAATAACATTATGTACATGTTCTAGACATTCTAATGATCACGAAAAAAAAAAAAGCTTCAGTTAAAAAGTGAGATGTTGTTCGTCCAAACGCTGGAATTTCAACTTCTCTGGGAGGTGTGAATGTCAGCCCCTGTGGGGGGTATTTATATGCAAATATCGTGGCCAATGGTATTGTAATACTAAACAATAGGATTTAATGGTGATGTTAATGTGAAAAAAGAACAGGAAAACTAACTATAACATATATTTTTTAAATGATTTAAAAAACGTTGCCAAAAAGCAACGCTGGGCCTTGCAGGGTTAAGGTCCATTATGGATGAGTCTATAGGACCATGAAATATCCTTTGTTTTCGAGTCACAAGTTGAACAGTCACAAGTTGAACAGGTGAACTGATGAAATTATGTAATATTTATTTCTTTGTACATTGAGAAATTAAAACAGAAGTCCTTGATGGAAATGAAAGGTTGTTCTCTCCTCAATGTGATGTGTGTAATAGAGGAAGCTGTCATTTGTTAACACCAACACATCCAACAGCCTTTCAATGGTTTCATACCAGCAGCAGGAGACACACAACAAGCAGCTGATCAAAGTCATGTAATCTTCTATTCTGATTACATTGGATTACTTTCTGTGCTCCCTGCTGCTTACTGTAGCTGTTCTGTGTTGGACGCAATGACAGTTGAACATATTCAACGTGATGTATTAGTGTTTGATCAAGATTATTTGTGAGTCAGTCCCATGTTTGAGTCTGTTCTCCACTGACTCCTATAGGCTCCATCACAGCTGTAAGTTTAAACTACTATTTCACAGCGCACTATCGCTCAATGTGTTGTGAGCTTGTAGATCGGCTATTCTCATCGAATGTTCACCCCAGAATAGGGACACCACAGTTCATGTGGCTAATTTGTGTTCACATTAGTGTGGAGTCTGGTCCTGTGGAGTGTTTTACTAGTGTCATCAGTTGACTTCTTGATCCTCAAAAAGATACAAACGTGTTATTTTATAACTACCGTTGTTCCCTGTTGAGCATTTCACAGCACATTTCCTGAGGCACACATGTTATGCATGTCTTATTTTTTTCACTCGGAAAAAAAAATGCCTGTAATGTAGTGCATTTGAAACTACATTGCAGTGCACATCATGGGGTGATCACTGCCTCCTGTGAATTGTTTTATTTTTATTTTGTTTATTTTCTGTTCATCTCGTTGCTGAGTGAGGTCAGCAGACAAAGTGACGTGAGTGAGATGTAAAAGCCTGGTTGAAATGTGCCAATCTCAACAGGAAACAACGGTAGATGTTCATTTAGTTAGAAAACAATGAGAATGTTGGGGATGATGGCCATCGAGGTCCCTGTAATTGCTGGACTTTAAGCCACACCTGAATTTAAGCTGCACCAGTTAAATGTATTAAAACAAACGTATACATATACAGGCCACACTTGACTACAAGCCACAGGTGTCCTTCCTGCTTCCTCACTTCACACTGTGACGGGTCAACAGGGAGGACATAGGCGCCCGTTTCACCTGTCTGTCCAACCACTTCACTGTCTGTCCAGCTTCACAGAGCATTGCTGTTAGCTATTTGGACCTGAGACTGAGCCCCACAGGGAAGGTTGTGAAGAGGGTAACGGAGCCCCTGGTGGTGAAGATGGAGATGACTGCTTCAGGCCATGCCAAAGTGTCCTGGACCAAGGACGGTGAGAAGACAGAAGCACCCCAGTTCAGAAAGCTGACCTACGCACATGCAGGCATGTATGAATGTGAAGTCTCCATGGCCGGCCTAACACGTCACCAGTCCTTTAAACTGGTGGTTGAAGGCTCGCCAGTGATCACCAGTCTGACCCAAAACGGTGCCCAGCTGGCCTGCGAGGCAGAAGGAGTGCCAGAACCCGTCTTCAGGTGGAACATCAACGCCACAAGCGAGTACAGCTCCTACTATAATAGTCGTAGGGACCACCGGACCACCAGTTGGGCCGCCGCGACGCTAGATTCCACGGGGGGAAAAGGAGGACCACGCGGACGCTGGAAGAGAGGGCTGCGCTGCATGCTGAGGCTCTATGCTCAGGCCTGTGATATACTCCGAACCTGTGGAGGGCAGCATTGCACGATTGCACTGCCTGCCGGAAATGAGAAGAAGACTGAGAGAAGTAGTCAGTTTACATGTGTTGTTTGTTATGCCCATTATTATACCATGGATTATACACTAAAGCAGCATTCCTCGGGTTATTGGATTGTTACAGTTACAAAATTAAATTCGTGAAGAGGCTGGGCAGGCCGGCGTAAGGGGATCTTCACAAATGCTTTGTTTTTGGTTCCTACACATCTGAATCAGGTATGTTTTTTAAAGAAAGTATTCTCTGTTATCAGTATCCATTCCATATCCATGTGCAATATGTTTGTTTGTAACTGACTCTGAGGCTTATTTGTGGCTTCATGGTGTTTTAAAATGTATGCGTGTGTCATTGAACGTCTAGTGTTGCTGTGATGCTGTGTAGGTGCTTTTAAGTTCCAATACAAACAGCCTGTAAAATCTGTAAAATCCAACACACACTGTTGGTGATATTAGCACTGTCCTGGAAGTTTGTGTGTGTGTGTGTGTGTGTGTGTGTGTGTGTGTGTGTGTGTGTGTGTGTGTGTGTGTGTGTGTGTGTGTGTGTGTGTGTGTGTGTGTGTGTGTGGTATGCACACGTCTGTACATGCTGCTCTGTTGTGTGGTATAACTCATTGTTACACACCAGAACCGACCTAGAAATGCACACCGAAAACCGAACCGAATTTTCGGCACGCAAATCAGACTACGTTGTGGGCTGGGCTGGTCCAAATAGGACCCACGCACCTGGGAACCTAGGGATACGCCGCTGCCTACGACACAAAGAACGGCAGGGCCACCAACAAGATCACCGTGGACCCCAGAGTAAACCTAACCTCTGTTACTTGCGGTGCGAGCAACGAGCTGGGAAAGGCTTTCAGGACCATCCCCGTGTCCTCCTTTGATGACACTGTCAGGCTCATAGCTGTCAGCGTGGTGCTGGGAGGGTTGCTGGGCCTCTAGTTGCTGTCCTGGGTCTGCTCTACTGGCTCCTCATAGCCGGGGAGCCACAGGCCCAAAATGTGATAGGACCTTTGATGTCATAACAAACTTTTTATTTTTGTTTTTTCTATTAACACATATGGTGCCAACCCCGAGTTTCCCGAGTTTGTATTGGTACTAGTGCTGTGCCAACCCCGAGTTTCCCGAGTTTGGGCCGTTTTTGGACCTCCAGAAATGTATTAGGCATGATCGCGATCGCGAAATTGCATGTTTAACCCCCATACCAACCCATTCTTTCAAACATGGCAGCCATGTTTGTTTACATCTGAAGAAAACATAATGGTTGATAAATCATGAATGCCTGAACGGATTTCCAAGCGGATTTTTTTGTTTGAAAGCTGTGAACAGCATCTACACACGTGGTGCATCATCTAGGCATGGGCGTGCACTTATTACACACTTGCACAATTACATGGAAGTCTATGGTAACCATGGCAACGCGAGACATTGAAGAGAAAAAATCATTGCAACATAAGTGTTAATTTGGTCAATAAGGTACACAGAATGAGAGGCCTGCTCTGCCGGAAACATTGTGGAAAAAAAATTCCCCTCGACGTCCCTATACAGGAAAAGAATACAACAATAAATCTGCTTTAAGTAGCATGTGAGGGGTCAAACTAGGGGTTCTTCATGATTCTGAATCCATTGCACGCATTTGTTTTGCATGAAAAACATTCCTCAGGCTAGATTTCAGCCCCACAAAACGGTGAAAAGTGATGAGTTATCAAAAATCACAGTTTTGAGAGGCCGAAATCTAGCCCAAGGAATGTTTTTCATGCAAAACAAATGCTTGCAATGGATTCAGAATCATGAAGAACCCCTAATTTGACCCCTCACATGCTACTTGAAGCAGATTTATTTTTTGTATTCTTTTCCTGTAGTGAAGTCAATGGAGTGAATATACAAATGGCCATAACCTTTTTTCGCAATGTTTCCGGCAGAGCAGGCCTCTCATTCTGTATACCTTAACACTTCTACTGCTTCTTAATTTGAAGGGATGCTTGGTGCCTTGGTGCCGCGCCGCTTCCTCCGTAGGCCGCCGCTATTATTTTCAAGTGCCGGGCGGGGTTGTTTTTGCGCAGATGGATTATCACTTGACTTCAATGTTTACGTCTTCTAGTCACATGACAGTGTGGGCCCAGAAAAGAAACATGGCTGCGCCCAGCCCTGCTTTAGAGACATATGTTACACTTTTTCAGCCCAACACGCTCATGCTAGATGAGAAGATAAGGTTTTCAGCTGAACTTGGGGAGTGGAAAACCCACATGCTGCACAGCAGAGAGAACACTGACACCACATCCTGTGGTTTACATGTTTTCATTTAAACGCTTTTTTTTTCCCCTTCCAAAACAACTTTTTAGTTATTTAACTAATATTAATGTCACTTCAATGTTCTATCTGTGTCTCCTGCGTGCAGGGGCGTCGCACCAAATTCTGGGCACAAGGATTCACTGCGGTTCCCCCATGAATGTTCTTCATAGGGGGAGGGGGTTTAACCCATTTAGACTGATAACTCATTATTACGCATTATTTTGTGCTTTAACTATTGAAAAATAGCAGATATATAAAGCTCACAGCGCGGCACCAAGTGCCACGCTGCAAGCTTGTACTTGTAGATCTGCTATTTTTGAAACATCTTGAAATATTTGAATAAATATATTTGAAATATTTCAAAAAATGTTTCTTTCATGTGAAGGACCCCCAACATGATATGTATTTGGCCACGGACCCCCATCTCAAAATATCTAGTTCTGATAAATATCTAGTTCTGATAGTAAATGTTTTATCTTGTCACACATCATCAGTGAAGTGTAGCAGCTTGTGAACCAGCGGAAAACTGCTGTTAGATCAGAAGAGAAGATAATGCTAGACTTCTTCCTTTAGACTAGCAGAGTACACGCGCGCACACACACACACACACACACACACACACACACACACACACACACACACACACACACACACACACACACACAGGGAGTAAAAAAAACACATGGTGACAGCGTAGATGACTGTCAGCACATCCTGTGGTTTAAAAAAGTTTCCAGGTAAACGATTTTAAAAACATATTTTTAGACCAACACTATTACGATTCTTGCAAAACACATTTATGGACACTGCTCCTTCAGATTTTGCCCTAAAATCCCAACCTCCGCCCCTGATTTCTCACATGGCCCCCTTCTAGCGCCACCATCAGGCCGATTTTGCAAAACACATTTTTGAACACTGCCCTAAAATCACGCAGAGCGGTACACATTATCTCTAAAGTCATGTCATCAACATGGATCTATCCCATTTCCCATATTCCGTCCTGTTTGGCTACCATTGCCTTCTAAAGTTTGTGTACGCGACCTGATGGTCGCTTATCTCCCGATTAGGGAGTCTTACTGGTATTGGTATTACCACTTCACACAATGATGTATCACTGTTTAATCAATAGGCCTATGAAACAGACTGGGAGCCTTTGTATCCACACCCCCGGCTACTGGGCTAGGACTGGCCTTGAAGCTTGAGAAGCATTCTGTCACGGGAAGGATGGTGTGCAAAGCATGCTGGGTGTTGTAGTATAGAGAGGACTACACATCCACACATTGCTGAGGGCTGGAATCAAGGCTCTCTAGCCACTCAGCTATGGCTGCCAAATGATTCTGAGCAGACCTCATTGCTGAAAATAGCTGATCTACAAGCTCACAACGCCTCGCAGCGTTGTGAGCGTTGTGAGCTTGTAGGTCTGCTATTTTGTTCTCAGTTCTCAGAATATTGATGCTAGGGTTCATGTGGTTAATATAAAAAAGTATCACGCAAAGGTTTGGAGGCCCCCCTTTAGTAACTCTGAGGACCCCCTAGGGGTCCCGGACCCCCTGTTGAAGACTGCATGTTATACTTTTTACACTGTTTGTCAATTTGTAAAAACACATTAAATGATGAATTATTAGTACGTTTTAAGCACAACAAACTCACGCTAGATGAGAAGATAAGGTTTTCAGCTGAACTTGGGGAGTGGAAAACCCACATGCTGCACAGCAGAGAGAACTCTGACACCACATCCTGTGGTTTACATGTTTTCATTTAAACGCTTTTTATTTTATTTAAAAAAAAAACTTTTTAGTTAGTTGCAACTAACTAAAAGTCCCCTAATCGGGAGATAAGCGACCATCAAGTCGCGTACACAAACTTTAGAAGGCAATGGTGGCCAATCAGGAGGGAATATGGGAAATGGGACAGATCCATGTTGCAAAGAAAGAAAAGCGTTTAAAGGAAAACATGTAAAGCACAGGATGTGGTGTCAGTGTTCTCTCTGCTGTGCAGCATGTGGGTTTTCCACTCCCCAAGTTCAGCTGAAAACCTTATCTTCTCATCTAGAGTTGGACTAAAAAAATAAAATCATGTTTTTACAAATTGACAGTCTGTCAAATTGAACATGTCTATAAAGAGTGACTGGTGTCCATTTGTTAGCCATTTTTTTAATCAGTGTCATCAGAGGTGCTTTGGTGAGTCAATGTTTGGGGGGTCGCTTATCTAGAGACGTCACGCGCACGTCGCTCAACACCAGTGGTGTAAAGTAACTAAGTACATTTACTTAAGTACACTTTTGAAGTATTTGTACTTTACTTGAGTATTTCCAATACTTTTACTTCTACTCCACTACATCTCGGATCCAAATATCGTTTTACTCCACTACAATTATTTGAAAATGTTAGTTACTAGTTACTTTGCGGACATAAATTATAATATTATAAAACATACATAAACCACTTTATCCCTATTTCATACCTAGGCTGTTTGAAAATAGCCGATCTACAAGCTCACAACGCGTCGTGATGCGACATGTTGTGAGCTTGTAGCTCTGCTATTTTCAAACATGTTGTACTTTTACTTTTGATACATTTTGAGTGTCACTACTGTGGTTTTCATGTCTCTGTGGACTGTGTCATGTAGTCAGCATAGCTACACACCTATGGTTAGCGTTCATAAATGGTCATTTAAAAAATCACACCAAGTGTGAAGTGAGTGGTGCTGTGAAGTGAGTGGTGCTATGAGTTAATTTTATTAAGCGTCCCACGAAGCTTGGCCAACGCTGTGCTGGACGGACATACAGACAGATGGACATACATACACGCACACAAAGCCAGATGTAGGAACGCTTAGCACCGCTCAATAACCCGGACAAGAGTTGACTGCATAGCGACCACATTCGGAAGGCACTCGTCATAGCACTTTTGAAAACGTAAGAATAGTTATCAATTATTAGAAATACATGTGCTTATGATGTGTAATGTTTTATATCAAGGGTCTCCAACAGGATGCCCAGTCCACCCCTGATAGTAAATGTTTTATCTTGTCACATCATCAGTAAAGTGTAGCAGCTTGTGAACCAGCGGAAAACTGCTGTTAGATCAGAAGAGAAGATAATGCTAGACTTCTTCCTTTAGACTAGCAGAGCACACGCACGCGCGCACACACACACACACACACACACACACACACACACACACACACACACACACACACACACACACACACACACACACACACACACACACACACACACACACACAGCAGGGAGTGGAAAAAAACAAACACATGGTGACAGTGTAGATGACTGTCAGCACATCCTGTGGTTTAAGAACGTTTCCAGGTAAACGATTTTAAAAACATATTTTTAGACCAACACTATTACATATAGTAAAAACATAAAAACATATAGCAAAACACATTTATGGACACTGCTCCTTCAGATTTTGCCCTAAAATCACAACCTCCGCCCCTGATTTCTCACATGGCCCTCTTCTAGCGCCACCATCAGGCCGATTTTGCAAAACACATTTTTGAACACTGCCCTAAAATCAGGCAAAGCGGTACACATTATCTCTAAAGTCATGTTATCAACATGGATCTATCCCATTTCCCATATTCCGTCCTGATTGGCTACCATTGCCTTCTAAAGTTTGTGTACGCGACCTGATGGTCGCTTATCTCCCGATTAGGGAGTCTTACTAGTATTAGTATTACCACTTCACACAATGATGTATCACTGTTTAATCAATAGGCCTATGAAACAGACTGGGAGCCTTTGTATCCACACCCCCGGCTACTGGGCTAGGACTGTAGCCTGGCGGGGCCCGACGCTATATCTGTGTTCATTCCTTCCACAGTATAACGTCTGGCCTTTAGCCTATTGGCAGCTTGAAAAGTGGGCGGGAGTACTTGCCTTGACAGACAGACTCCTCTAACCAATCACCATCTCTCAGCCAGTCGGAAGAACGGCAAACAAACACGTCTTTTCGGCCGATAAACTCCACTAGCGCATCCTCCGTGTTGCTTTTTAATTGTTGTAATTGATTCCAACTCTGAAATAACTGCACTTATTGGTTGTTTTATGGTTAGAGCGTTAACTGTTACACTTTTTGCATCGCGAGGGCAGCCATTGTTGTTTTGAAAATGCTGCAGCTTGCAGCATGCATCTACGTCACCGTCTACACATGGACCAATCAGGGAAATCGTTTCACTTGTTGTCAGGAAGACTACGTTTGTTGTGCGGAAGCATAGTGCGGAAGCAGTCACTGATTGGCCCAAATCACAGAATAATCGGTATACTCGCTGCCAATCAACGGAAGTCCAGACGTTATACTGTGGAAGGAATGAACACAGATAACGTCGGGCCCCGCCAGGCTACTAGGACTGGCCTCCAATGAAGCTTGAGAAGCATTCTGTCACGGGAAGGATGGTGTGCAAAGCATGCTGGGTGTTGTAGTATAGAGAGGACTACACATCCACACATTGCTGAGGGCTGGAATCAAGGCCCTCTAGCCACTCAGCTATGGCTGCCAAATGATTCTGAGCAGACCTCATTGCTGAAAATAGCTGATCTACAAGCTCACAACGCCTCGCAGCGTGAGGCGTTGTGAGCTTGTAGGTCTGCTATTTTGTTCTCAGTTGTCAGAATATTGATGCTAGGGTTCATGTGGTTAATATAAAAAAGGATCACGCAAAGGTTTGGAGGCCCCCCTTTAGTAACTCTGAGGACCCCCTCGGGGTCCCGGACCCCCTGTTGAAGACCCCATGTTATACTTTTTACACTGTTTGTCAATTTGTAAAAACACATTAAATCATGAATTATTAGTACGTTTTAAGCACAACAAACTCATGCTAGATGAGAAGATAAGGTTTTCAGCTGAACTTGGGGAGTGGAAAACCCACATGCTGCACAGCAGAGAGAACACTGACACCACATCCTGTGGTTTACATGTTTTCATTTAAAGCTTTTTTTTTTATTTAAAAAAAAAATGTTTTAGTTAGTTGCAACTAACTAAAAGTCCCCTAATCGGTAGATAAGCGACCATCAAGTCGCGTACACAAACTTTAGAAGGCAATGGTGGCCAATCAGGAGGGAATATGGGAAATGGGACAGATCCATGTTGCAAAGAAAAAAAAGCGTTTAAATGAAAACATGTAAACCACAGGATGTGGTGTCAGTCGCCTCTCTGCTGTGCAGCATGTGGGTTTTCCACTCCCCAAGTTCAGCTGAAAACCTTATCTTCTCATCTAGAGTCGGGCTAAAAAAATAAAATCATGTTTTTACAAATTGACAGTCTGTCAAATTGAACATGTCTATAAAGATTGACTGGTGTCCATTTGTTAGCCATTTTTTTAATCAGTGTCATCAGAGGTGCTTTGGTGAGTCAATGTTTGGGGGGTCGCTTATCTAGAGACGTCACGCGCACGTCGCTCAACACCAGTGGTGTAAAGTAACTAAGTACATTTACTTAAGTACACTTTTGAAGTATTTGTACTTTATTTGAGTATTTCCAATTTCCAATACTTTTACTTCTACTCCACTACATCTCGGATCCAAATATCGTACTTTTACTCCACTACAATTATTTGAAAATGTTAGTTACTAGTTACTTTGCGGACATAAATTATAATATTATAAAACATACATAAACCACTTTATCCCTATTTCATACCTAGGCTGTTTGAATAGCCGATCTACAAGCTCACAACGCGTCGTGATGCGACGTGTTGTGAGCTTGTAGCTCTGCTATTTTCAAACATGTTGTACTTTTACTTTTGGTACATTTTGAGTGTCACTACTGTGGTTTTCATTTCTCTGTGGACTGTGTCATGTGGTCTGCATAGCTACACACCTATGGTTAGCGTTCATAAATGGTCATTTAAAAAATCACACCCAGTGTGAAGTGAGTGGTGCTATGAGTTAATTTCATTAAGCGTCCCACGAAGCTTGGCCAACGCTGTGCTGGACGGACATACAGACAGACGGACATGCATACACGCACACAAAGCCAGATGTAGGAACGCTTAGCACCGCTCAATAACCCGGACGAGAGTTGACCGCATAGCGACCACATTCAGAAGGCACTGGTCATAGCACTTTTGAAAACGTAAGAATAGTTATCAATTATTAGAAATACATGTGCTTATGATGTGTAATGTTTTATATCAAGGGTCTCCAACAGGATGCCCAGTCCACCCCTGATAGTAAATGTTTTATGCTGTCACACATCATCAGTAAAGTGTAGCAGCTTGTGAACCAGCGGAAAACTGCTGTTAGATCAGAAGAGAAGATAATGCTAGACTTCTTCCTTTAGACTAGCAGAACACACACACGCGCGCATGCACGCACGCACGCACGCACGCACGCACGCACGCACGCACGCACGCACACACACACACACACACACACACACACAGCAGGGAGTGGAAAAAAACAAACACATGGTGACAGAGTAGATGAGTGTCAGCACATCCTGTGGTTTAAATACGTTTCCAGGTAAACACTTTTAAAAACATATTTTAGACCAACAATATTACGATTCTTGCAAAACACATTTATGGACACTGCTCCTTCAGATTGTGCCCTAAAATCACAACCTCCGCCCCTGATTTCTCACATGGCCCTCTTCTAGCGCCACCATCAGGCCGATTTTGCAAAAATATTTTTTGAACACTGCCCTAAAATCACGCAAAGCGGTACACAGTATCTCTAAAGTCATGTTATCAACATGGATCTGTCCCATTTCCCATATTCCCTCCTGATTGGCTACCATTGCCTTCTAAAGTTTGTGTACGCGACCTGGTCGCTTATCTCCCGATTAGGGAGTCTTACTGGTATTGGTATTACCACTTCACACAATGATGTATCACTGTTTAATCAATAGGCCTATGAAACAGACTGGGAGCCTTTGTATCCACACCCCCGGCTACTGGGCTAGGACTGGCCTCCAATGAAGCTTGAGAAGCATTCTGTCAGGGGAAGGATGGTGTGCAAAGCATGCTGGGTGTTGTAGTATAGAGAGGACTACACATCCACACATTGCTGAGGGCTGGAATCAAGGCTCTCTAGCCACTCAGCTATGGCTGCCAAATGATTCTGAGCAGACCTCATTGCTGAAAATAGCTGATCTACAAGCTCACAACGCCTCGCAGCGCGAGGCGTTGTGAGCTTGTAGGTCTGCTATTTTGTTCTCAGTTCTCAGAATATTGATGCTAGGGTTCATGTGGTTAATATAAAAAAGTATCACGCAAAGGTTTGGAGGCCCCCCTTTAGTAACTCTGAGGACCCCCTAGGGGTCCCGGACCGACCCCATGGTACTTTTTACACTGTTTGTCAATTTGTAAAAACATATTAAATGATGAATTATTAGTACGTTTTAAGCACAACAAACTCATGCTAGATGAGAAGATAAGGTTTTCAGCTGAACTTGGGGAGTGGAAAACCCACATGCTGCACAGCAGAGAGGCGACTGACACCACATCCTGTGGTTAGCATGTTTTCATTTAGACGCTTATTTTTTTTCCAAAACAACTTTTTATTTAGTTACTAATACTAATACCAGTAAGACTCCCTAAATTGGGAGATAAGCAGCCGTCAGGTCACATACACAAACTTTAGAAGGCATTGGTATAGCCAATCAGGAGGGAATATGGGACATGGGACCGATCCATGTTTATGACATGACATACTGTGTACCGCTTTGCATGATTTTAGGGCAAAATCTGTAGGAGCAGTGTCCAAAGATGTGTTTTGCAAGAATCTGCCACATGAGGGATGGAGGTTGTGGTTTGGCAGCCAAGGAGTGTGTGTGCATAAGTTTGGCATGGATAGGGGCAACGCTGACGGAGATATGAGTAGGGCAAAAGTGTGACATGATGTGTGACGGACAGACTGACGGACAGACTGACGGACCGACAGACAGACAGCCGGTGGAAATTTTGATAAAACTGCGACCTCACGGTCGCAATTAATGTCACTTCAATGCTCTATCTGTGTCTCCTGCGTGCAGGGGTGTCGCACCAAATTCTGGGCCCTGGGTGCAAGGATTCACTGCGGTCCCCCCATGAATGTTCTTCATAGGGGGAGGGGGTTTAACCCATTTAGACTGGGAACGCATTATTACGCATTATTGTGTGCGTTAACTACTAAAAAATAGCAGATATACAAGCTCACAGCGCAGCACCGAGTGCCACGCTGCGAGCTTGTAGATCTGCTATTTTTGAACAATCTTGAAATATTTGAATAAACTAGAAGTTTGCGGCCCTTCGGGCCGCTCACATCTAGAGATCGCTTCTGCTTTGCAGGCGCTCACAGCTATGTTGCAGCAGTGATCCAACTGATACGGCCCTGCAACGCCTACTGCATGGGGGCCCAGTCCGACCCTACACCGCCTACTGTGTGGTGCCCAGTCTGGCCCTGTACCACCTACTGTGTGGGGGCCCAGTCCAGCCAGTTCGAAGTGCAGATATACCCTGTCTGCGTACCGTACTGTACTGTACTGTACTGTACTGTACTGTACTGTACCTTATTGTACTGTACCTTACTGTACTGTACCGTACCTTACTGTACTGTACCTTACTGTACTACTGTACTTTACTGTACTCTACTGTACCTTACTGTGCTGTACTCTACTGTACCTTACTGTACTTTACTGTATCTTACTGTACCATACTTTACTGTACTCTACTGTACCATACTGTACCATACTGTACTAACCCTAACCCTAACCCTAACCCTACTTTACTGTACTCTACTGTACCATACTGTACCTTACTGTACTAACCCTAACCCTAACCCTAGGGTTAGGGTTAAGGTTACTTAACCTTCACAACTGTACCTTACTGTACTGTACTCTACTGTACCTAACTGTACTGTGCTGTACTGTACTGTACATATTCTATGTGTTCTAGATCTATGTTTTTTACTCTGTGTTCTATATGTTTTACATGCTATGTGTTTTAGATCTGTGTGTGCGTGTGCGTGTGAGTGTGCCTACTGTGTGGTGGCCCAGTCTAGCCCTGCAGTGCCTATACTGTGTGGTGCCCCAGTCTGGCCCTGCGCCGCCTACAGGCCAAAATTTGGGGAAAAAATCTAAATATTCTGTGATTATGAAAAGTAGAGACACATCTGAAGGTGGAAAAGTTGATGGTCAGCAAGGCATATGCGTTATTGATCTCTTTGCATTATGTTTTTTAGACAATAGAACAACTGCTGAACGTGGAATTGCAGAAGATACATACGGACATACATACATACAGACAGACAGACAGACAGACAGACAGACATACACACTACCCTATTCTGATTAGTTAGTGAGGATATATTTGAAATATATATATATATATATATATATATATATATATTTTTTTTTTTTCTTTCTTCAAAAACCTATGTTTCTATGTCAGTGGTGCTCCAAATTTTCACGTGAAGGACCCCCAAAATGATATTTGGCCACGGATCGCCATCTGAAAATATTTCGTTCCACGGTGGTAAGTAGGGGTGCTGGGTCCTCACACACGGTGCTGGGTCCTCACACATGGTGCTGGGTCCTCACACATGGTGCTGGGTCCTCACACACGGTGCTGGGTCCTCACACATGGTGCTGGGTCCTCACACACGGTGCTGGGTCCTCACACACGGTCCTGGGTCCTCACACACGGTCCTGGGTCCTCACACACGGTGCTGGGTCCTCACACACGGTGCTGGGTCCTCACACATGGTGCTGGGTCCTCACACACGGTCCTGGGTCCTCACACACGGTGCTGGGTCCTCACACATGGTGCTGGGTCCTCACACACGGTGCTGGGTCCTCACACACGGTGCTGGGTCCTCACACACGGTCCTGGGTCCTCACACACGGTCCTGGGTCCTCACACACGGTGCTGGGTCCTCACACACGGTGCTGGGTCCTCACACACGGTCCTGGGTCCTCACACACGGTCCTGGGTCCTCACACACGGTGCTGGGTCCTCACACACGGTGCTGGGTCCTCACACACGGTCCTGGGTCCTCACACACGGTGCTGGGTCCTCACACACGGTGCTGGGTCCTCACACACGGTGCTGGGTCCTCACACACGGTGCTGGGTCCTCACACACGGTGCTGGGTCCTCACACACGGTGCTGGGTCCTCACACACGGCTGCGGACATTTTTCAAAAATGAAAATGGGTTACAAAATCGTGGGAAAAAAAAAAAAAAAGGTGGTTTGTGGAATATGAGTCTTTTCACTCTACTGTAGACCCGGTTGTTCATGTATGTGTGAAAATGCAAATTCATCATAAATAACTATTTAAAGTAGGGTTAACTGTGGAATTTCCATTTCAGAAGTCGTGTCAATAAGCACTTCCTGTCAGCATGTCGGTAAGAGCAGTGACGTTACAGAGAAACCACATCCTGATGAAGAGATGGTGATAAAACAGCAGAGCTGATGAGCCAACATTAAAGAGGCACCAGACATCGCTGCGTCTTCTTGACTGACCATCCATTTAAGACTAAAGTGTGATTGAAAGTCCTTGAAAGTACTGTTCTGACCGCTAGAAACGGATATATTCATCTGTTCTGACTGCTAAACCGACATGGATTTCTATCAAGTATTGCTACTGTTCATCCTCTTCTGGAGCTCAGGTAGGACTCTGTTTTAATCATACTTGTTGATTGATTATAAACCTGATCACCTTTAGATCACTCAATGGTTCAGGGCTCAAATTAATCTCTTGACTTGCTTTTGCATTGTGAAGTCTCAGGTCATCGAGGACCGGTCTACTAACAAAACATGATGAGCATTTAGTTATTAGGACACTTGTGTATTGTTGTTATTATGATGAACATATTAAGCTTGACGTATAGAGGTTAGTATCGGTAATGGAACATGGAGGTTTAGGGAGCGTGACGCTATTTCTACAAGCCATCTTTTCGACAACCAAACCTAACCCTAACCCTAACCTCCGTTGGGTGAGTAGCGATACCTGCCGGCACTCCGTTGTTGAGATTATGTGAGTTAGAAAAAGCGAGATATATCTGTCGTGGTCTAGAAAGATGAGTTCACGTTTAAAAACCTCACCAGGTTTGCTGCGTAGCTTAAAGTCCCATGTTTTGACACGAGTATAAAAGTCTCTCACACAATATGACACTCCAGACCAATCAGATCATTATATCCTTGACCTTTATCTCATTTATAACTGTGGGCTCGCTGACATATGTTATCCTCATTATTAGTGTTACTAATTAGTGTGGTTGCCCTAACAGGGCAACACACTATCGTTTTGGAGAATCCCAAAAGTTCGGCGCGTTTCACCGCCCACAGTTTTTTCGCCACACACTCACGCCATATGTCAAATCGACCGGCTTCATCGGGAATCGTGTACTTGTATATTGCTAAGAGATAAGTTGTATAGTTTAATTGATATTAATGTATTAGTGAATTCATTTTTCAATGGGGAGTCAATGGGGAAAATGTATTCACTATTATTCTCCTATTCCAGTATTTTTCTCTCGGAAACGATAAGGCCTGAAGTTACAACACTTGGAGCGGAAGTTCATCATAATTACGAAAAATTTCGAAAAAATAATTTCATCAGTCGGCCTCATGGTGGCGCTATAACAGCCCACTTTACATTTTGGCCTATAACTCTCGAACCGTAGGTCGGAAAATTAAAATTCCTTTTCCCTGGATTCCTTGGGTCATGACGCATCTCACCATATAGGGTGTGCCAAATGTAGTTCTAAGAGCGGACATTTCTTGGGTAAACACAGCCTAAAGCCCTTTGCACACAGGCGCGTTTATCCGCACGGATAAAACGGACAATTTCATTTTTTTTAAAGAAAATAAATGATTCTCTACGACCTCATGCACACCGGATCCGAATTAGCCGTGCGACGAGTGGCTGCATGCCGCCTTGCGTTTTCTTCTCGATCGAACCCAGTTCGATTCGTGCGTCTTGTCGCATGCGGTAAAAAACTCATCACTCCTTTTATGACTCCTTTTTGGATCCGCAGCGCCGATTCCGCACAGCCTTGCACACCAAATCCAATGTGTTTTATTCATGCAGCAAACGAAAAAAACGCAACTGTCCTGTGGGCTTTACACAGGTGTTCTGATTAGACTATAGGATTAGTTCTATGCAATCAAACAATTGAAACACCTGTGTTTTTACCCAAGAAATGGCCGCTAAGGACTGCAATGACGTAGCCGCTGGCACACACTATAGGCCCCGCCCATTTGCGTCTGGATAGATTTTTCCGCCATTTTGAATTTTCTCCAAAACACACTTTTTGCTCCTTTTCCCACATATTTTCTCCAAATGCCACAGAAATCGGTACACAAGATCTATCTTTGTCGGCTATCTCCCCCCACAGTTTTCACGCCACACACTCACGCCATATATCAAATTGACCAGCTTCATCGCTAATCGTGTGCTTGCATTTTGCTAAGAGAAAGGTTGTATAGTTTAATTTATATTCATTTATGAGTGCATTCATTTCCCAGTTGACTTATAATGGGAGTCAGGTTCAAGTAATTTTCTCTCAGAAACCGTAAGGGCTACTGTTTTAATCCTTGGAGAGGAGATTCATAATAATTTCAAGAATTAATTGAAAAATAATTACATCAGTCGGCCTCATGGTGGCGCTATAACAGCCCACTTTACCTTTCGGCCTGTAACTCTTGAAAAAAATATATACAGTAGGTAAATACAAAGGAGGGTCAGGGGAGGCTGGGCTAGGTTTGTTATTGCCAGTTGTGAATGGCTACCGCTTGTAAGTGGTTTTTCAGGGCGATTTTAAAGGATGCTCCTTTAAGGCCTTCGGTAGGGCGCTCCACATTTTGGTTGTATAGCAGAAGAACAAGTTTGACCCTTTATTTGAGTTGACTTTGGGTTGAAAGTGATCTGTGGCGCTGCCTCTGGTGTTGTAATTGTGGACATCCTTAACGTTTATAAAGTATTTTGCCAGGTACATGGGTATCTTAGTGGTGTAGTGTATCTTGTACACCAGGCCCATTGCAAGTTACTGTACTCTGTCATCTACTCGGAGCCACCCCACTCTTAAACTGGTGAGTGGTGAAGTGAGTCTGATAGGGAAGGTTATAAGCAGGAACCTAAATAGTTTGTTTTGGGCTGTTTGGAGCTTAGTTGTCAGGGCTTTCAAAGAGGGGCTGGATTATTGCACCAGCTATGGTCTTCAGTGTGTTGAAGTTGACCATCGGGGCGATCCTCTGTAGGAAACGAGTTTGTTGGTTGATTTTATTTATTGTCTCCACCAGCCGAAGGCTGAGGGAGAGTATGTTTTCCCCTCCGTCCGTCCGTCCGTCCGTGCGTCCGTGCGTCCGTGCGTCCGTGCGTCCGTGCGTGCGTCCTCGCAGTTTGTGAACAGCTAATCTCAGTCACCGTTGGCCCGATCGCTGCCAAACTGAGCACACACACTCCCTGGATGCCAATCTAGAACCTCTGCCCCACATTTTTCAAATCAGCCTCATGGTGGCGCTATAACAGGCCGATTTGTGTGGCCTGGTTGTTACCAGCTAATCTCCGGCGCCGTTGGCCCGATCGCTGCCAAACTGAGCACACACACTCCCTGGATGCTAATTCAGAACCTCTGCCCCACATTTTTTAAATCAGCCTCATGGTGGCGCTATAACAGGCCGATTTGTGTGGCCTGGTGGAGACCTGTGCTCGGAAGAGCACTGCTTCTAGTTACCTTTGAAGTCATCTTTTTGCTGGAAAGATTAGCTTCAAGGATACATCCTAAGTAGGAGATTTCGTTTTTTCGTGTTATGACCTTGTCGCCCACTTTGATTGTGGGAATCAAAGACCTATCGTATATCCAAGTTGAGATAGTGAAAGATTTGTATTCCATTTTACATTACCGCGTTATATTCCAGTGTATTGGACTGGACCACATGTGTTGAGAAGTTCGGCAAGTAGGTGGTGGCTCCAGGCCCGGAACACATTTTAGTGTAGTACAGTACATGTACAGTATATAGCAACATATTTGATTTTGTAATTTTTGAATAATCTTTTACTTTTTTCAGAAAATAGGTCAGGCCTAAGGCAGCAGGACTATTAACCCAAAATATACTGTATATCAAATTGTATTCTATATTTACTTGCATAAAGGGGAAACTCTAGTGTTGTCATAATGATGCATTTACCTCACAGCCTCCTCTGTAATTTAACTAGTTCATGAATCCATCAGCCACTGTTGTCCAACTCTATAGACTGCTTCAGACACAACTTCTCACTCCTACTAGGACAGTGGTTCTCAACCTGTGGGTCGGGACCCCCAGGGGGGGTCACCAAATTATTTTGGGGGGTCCCCAGATGATTAACTTAATGTGCAACATTATTTTCTCACTCAACAGTAGACAAAACCAACATAAAGTTTAAGTGTATTACCACTATGCACATTTCTTAAGTGACAATTTAAGGACTTTTTAATATCTCTAAAATGACAAATTAAACATTGGCCAAATTGTCAAATATGAGAGGCAGATCTACATGTTCACAATGCCTCGCAACTCAATGTAATTGCCTCAACTCTTAGTGCTCGTAGGGTGAGGGGGTCCCCAGTTCAAATATGATTATTTTGGGGGTCACATGCTAAAAAGCTTGAACCACTGTACTAGGCTACTTACTATACTACGATATGCATCAACCTGGTCGGTCATTGTTGCTGTTAATTCAAGCTGTGACACTCAGCGTCGATCAGCAGGTGTGAAAACAGCCAATGGTGCAATTGTGCGTGCAGCTTCAAAGCTAGTGGAGCGGCGCTTCACTGTCAGCTCACTTCTGGGTCGGCTGGGTGGTTGTGTGTGTGTGTGTGTGTGTGTGCGCGTGCGTGCGTGCGTGCGTGCAGTTTGTTTGATAGGGAGGCCATAAAGGTGGGTAGGCTGGCCTGTAGTGTGTTGGGATGACCTCTGAAGGCAACAGGGGGTTGTCTTGGTGGGTCAGGGGGCCTCTAGGTGTAGTGGGGTGTCTTAGGGGGTTGTCTTGGTAGGCCAGGGGGGCCTCTGGGTGTTGTGGGGTGTCTTAGGGGGTTGTCTTGGTAGGCCAGGGGGGCCTCTGGGTGTAGTGGGGTGTCTTAGGGGGTTGTCTTGGTGGGCCAGGGGGGCCTCTGGGTGTTGTGGGGTGTCTTAGGGGGTTGTCTTGGTGGGCCAGGGGGGCCTCTGGGTGTTGTGGGGTGTCTTAGGGGGTTGTCTTGGTGGGCCAGGGGGCCTCTGGGTGTTGTGGGGTGTCTTAGGGGGTTGCCGTTGTGGGCCAGGGGGGCCTCTGGGTGTTGTGGGGTGTCTTAGGGGGTTGTCTTGGTGGGCCAGGGGGCCTCTGGGTGTAGTGGGGTGTCTTAGGGGGTTGTCTTGGTGGGTCAGGGGGCCTCTGGGTGTAGTGGGGTGTCTTAGGGGGTTGTCTTGGTGGGCCAGGGGGGCCTCTGGGTGTAGTGGGGTGTCTTAGGGGGTTGTCTTGGTGGGCCAGGGGGCCTCTGGGTGTAGTGGGGTGTCTTAGGGGGTTGTCTTGGTGGGCCAGGGGGGCCTCTGGGTGTAGTGGGGTGTCTTAGGGGGTTGTCTTGGTGGGCCAGGGGGCCTCTGGGTGTAGTGGGGTGTCTTCTGGCAGTGGCATGCTTTGCTTTGGATGCAGCAGGCTGTCTGGCTGTTTGTTCCAGTGTTGCCCTTTAACACTGCCATAATTTTGCCACAACTAATGTAGGCTTTTTGCTGTTGTATTGACATGACTTTCGGGGTCTCCGTGTCTACAGCATGTGTCCATTGTGTTCGCGGGGGTTCCCGTTCACGGCTGACCAACGTCTTTTCTTTCACGCAGAGAGAGAAAAAATACAAGGTTGCAATGATCCATGTGTAAAGTATGGTCCATAGAAAACAGGACATTTTGATCAAATGCGTAATCTGGGAAAAGAAGCAGAGATATCTTTATGTTTCTGCAGCCATGATGAATACAATTCAATGGAAGGCCTGATGTCGCCTGGTGTAGTATTCCGCGAGGCGTCATGGGAAACGGAATCTTTTCCCTCACTCCCGGCCACGGTAGAGTGGGGGTTAGTGGTTACCATGGTAACCAGTTAACACCCCAGGGGACATGTTAACGGGCCGTGGCAATTAAAGGATTAGTTCACCCCCAAATTGACTTTTTTCTATTGATTACTCACACCATGGAGACTTGGGTTCAATCATAGTTTTTTGTCACATTCCTAAGGCAATAATTTGCTAACAATAAATATACCCCCATTGATTCCGGATGGGGACCCAAATGCAGAATCAATGGGGGGAAATTTACTATAATCATTTTTTTGTCTAAGGAATGTGACAAATTAAAAAAAATATAGATTGAAGTCAAGTCTCCAACTCTCCATGGTGTGAGTTAACACGTGTGGGAACTTGTTGCCTGCAAGGCCTTCTCTGCTTGCCCTGAACTTGCAGCATGTTAAATACATTTAGGCCTATATTTCATCAAATATAATTATAAGCCTCTTTAACCAATCAGATCTCGAGTTTGGCCTGCTGGGCATATTCTTTCAGATAGCAGAGCCTTCTAGTTGGCCCTGATGACGCTTGCTTGCCTCAGAAACCTAAGGCTTTTATTTTGGCATTGCTAGCTTCCCATAGCCCTACAGCCTATAGATCCCATCCCTGGAAGTGGTTCCTGTTTCTCATTGGACAGTTCTTTCAAAGAACTGTCCAATGAGAAACAGGAACCACTTCCTCCAACCAAACCTTTGTTTCACTTCCATGTTCCTCTGTTTACGCAGGGCTGATGAGTGAAGAGTTCAGTTTGCTAAATTAACTCACAAACAAATGCACAAATAACAAAACATGGCTGAACTAGAGTGCACACAGTGAGGAAGCTAGATTCCATTTTGGAGAACTCCTCTCACCCCCTCCATCCGGAGATCACCAGTTACTGGAGTAAGAGAGGAAACGACCGCTTTGCCTACCCAGGACGGAGATGTGAGAGACTAGGAAAATCTTTTGTACCGGCCGCCCTTAAGCTGTACAACGAGACACATAACGGACGAGTGAAAAGGACTTCCTTCCTAACCTAGACTGACGGAACTATTGTTGTATTGACTTTGACCCCTAAGGACCTTCCAGGGAGAATGCTCATGTGCGTCTTGCGGTGACACGCTCCCTAGTTTTTCTTCTTCTCTGAGCTGCTTTTTTTGTTTTTTGCACTGATTTTTGACTTTGCATTATTAGGTTGTATTGGTAGTTTCTGAGTATTCTGCTTTGTTTAACAATGTCAGTGAGATACTTAATGCACTAACTAGCATTGACTGTTACGGTCTCTTTTTGTAAGTCACTTTATGTATATATATACTTATATATTATTCGCCCCCTCTATTGATGCACCTTTTCTTTATTGGTACTGTACTGCTCTTTTTTTTTTTTTACTCTTATCTATCTTTTGTCTTCTCTGTAACTTTGTAAATACTGTATACTGCTATGCTACAACTGGACAACTGAATTTCCCCCTTGGGATAATAAAGGTATCTATCTATTTGAAGAAGGAGAATAAACTGATTTGGTGTGGATTTACTGGTGTGTGTGTGTGTGTGTGTGTGTGTGTGTGTGTGTGGCTGTGAGCCTGCGTGTGCTCTTGCAGTGTGTAACTCAGTCAGTCTCCGATCTCATCAGCTTGGTTGGGATATCGGCTAGCTGCAAATTGCAACACTAGATTTTATTATGAATCTATGAATCTAGGGTTGCAATACGTTCCATAGGCAGCCAATGCATCAAAACAGTTTTTGGCTATCTGATTGTAATAAATAACTTCAAATTCACCAATATTGGGGCTCTATGGAAAGCTCGGAGTATCCTCTTTCTATCTGCAAAGAGTTTCTTTCATAGAACCGTAGACATGTTATGAGCTACTTTCTGTCAAGAAATCCGAGCAGACATGGTTTATTTTCTAAGTGTTGAACTTCGGAAGCCCTCGTCATCTATTACGCAACGTCCCGCTGCCTCCTGCATTATGTGACATTTAGAACCAGGTGGTACACAGGACCACTGAGTGACTGAACAACAAAAAACAAGCGCTTCCAAACTCCAGCACAAATAATCACCTGAAGCCAATTTCTTGACAGAAAGTAGCTCCTAACATGTCTACGGTGGATTTTTATGAAACAAACACTTTGCAGATAGAAAGATTATACTCCAAGCTTTCCATACAGCCCCAATATTGGTGAGTTTGATGCCGTTTAATACAATCAGATATAGCAAAAACTGTTTTGATGCATTGGCTGCCTATGGGAGGTATTGCAACCCTAGATTCATCCGGTGAAAATAAAATCTAGTGTTGCAATTTGCGGCTAGATATCGGTGTTGTCTGTTGTTCCCTGGTTATGTCGAATGACACTATAATCACTTGAATTTGAGCGCAATTCTAACCGCTGAGCTTGTGGAAGGATTGATATCTATTGAAGGCCTGGGTATAAAATGCACCTCCCGCCACTGCTTGTTAGGCACTCCAGGTGTTAAGTATCAGTTTGTGTGTTGTGTTCCTGCATAATGGATCCTTCTTGCCCCTGAGTCCTATCCTGACATTCAAGAATATATACCGCACAGAGTAGTAGACACTGTCAGCTCCTTCAGAATATATACAGCACATAGAGTAGTAGACAATGTCAGTTCCTTCAGAGCTGCTATGTTTGCTGCGGGACACCGTCGTTTGGTGAAGCATAAACTGCTGCCTGCCTGTCAGAATGGTCAGTCTACTATAATGTGAGGGAAAGAAAGAAGACGGGTGAGAAACAGATATGGGCTGCAGAAAAGATACAAGATAAGAAGGGGAAATGCCATTGTAAGATGCAGCTATGTGTGAACATGTCCATAATGTGTCCAAGGTGGAAGGTTAACATGCAGCTATGTGTGAACATGTCCTTAATGTTTCCAAGGTGGAAGGGTCGAGGATGCTGCTGTGACCACTAACCAAGCCACTGAAGAGGCAGGACCCAGCACCAAGGACACCACAGGTGAAGAGGCAGGACCCAGCACCAAGGACACCACAGGTGAAGAGGCAGGACCCAGCACCAAGGACACCACAGGTGGGTCTATGGTAGAAAGCATGTTCATGACTGTTTATAGGCCATTTATTATGAGATGCTAAGATGAGTTAGTAACACTTAACAACATAAGGGCACAAATCATGACTTAACCATTCTGCAGTGCTGTTCGCTTAACAGTCACAACAGACACATCAACAATGCAATCTAGAGCTGGTGCCAGAGAAAATAGAATAGAATAGAATAAATTATTATCCAATTATGATCCACTTGCATGATGTCTGGTACAGTTCTTTGTGAATCACAATTGTCGATTTTTTGACTCAACGTCAAATTGTGAGAGTTACATTTGGTGAGGGAAGACCTTCAGACCTTCAGAAAAACATTGGACACTGGTTGTCAGTCATGTAGGACAGCACATGTCTCCATGCATGGATTGGTGAATGGTTCAGCACCAGCGTTGATGGACAGCGACAGATCCTGCATGCTGTGAGCAGCACCTTGTCTTTATCATAGAAAATGATGCCATTGGTTTCTACAGACCGTAAATGAAGCCTATTTTTCAGCTATTTTAAATCCGGTCTAGAAATGCAGCTGGAAATGATTCCAATGAAGGCTATTGCCTGGAGGGCAGGTCTTCACTCTTCGCAATAGAAAACCTAGAAACATACTACCTACTTTATAATTATAAGAGGTAATTACAATAGCAACACAATCTTAGATCGATTGGATTCCAGTGTATAATTCTAGAAATTAGGCATCCATTTGTCCATGTTTTCTAGTGTTAAAAAGTAGGTCAACATGGCTGCAAAATGAACTACTATTTCTCCAGTGGTTTTGGTGCAACAGATAAACATCAACTACATCCAAGCAGGTGTTTTAGCAGAGAGGATCATGTTCTCTGTTACAACTACATCCAAGCAGGTGTTTTAGCAGAGAGGATCATGTTCTCTGTTACAACTACATCCAAGCAGGTGTATTAGCAGAGAGGATCATGTTCTCTGTCACAACTACATCCAAGAAGGTGTATCAGCAGAGAGGATCATGTTCTCTGTTACAACTACATCCAAGCAGGTGTATTAGCAGAGAGGATCATGTTCTCTGTTACAACTACATCCAAGCACGTGTTTTAGCAGAGAGGATCATGTTCTCTGTCACAACTACATCCAAGAAGGTGTATCAGCAGAGAGGATCATGTTCTCTGTTACAACTACATCCAAGCAGGTGTTTTAGCAGAGAGGATCATGTTCTCTGTTACAACTACATCCTAGCAGGTGTTTAAGCAGAGAGGATCATGTTCTCTGTTACAACTACATCCAAGCAGGTGTTTAAGCAGAGAGGATCATGTTCTCTGTTACAACTACATCCAAGCAGGTGTTTAAGCAGAGAGGATCATGTTCTCTGTTACAACTACATCCTAGCAGGTGTATTAGCAGAGAGGATCATGTTCTCTGTTACAGCTACATCCTAGCAGGTGTTTAAGCAGAGAGGATCATGTTCTCTGTTACAACTACATCCTAGCAGGTGTATTAGCAGAGAGGATCATGTTCTCTGTTACAACTACATCCAAGCAGGTGTTTAAGCAGAGAGGATCATGTTCTCTGTTACAACTACATCCTAGCAGGTGTATTAGCAGAGAGGATCATGTTCTCTGTTACAACTACATCCAAGCAGGTGTTTAAGCAGAGAGGATCATGTTCTCTGTTACAACTACATCCTAGCAGGTGTTTAAGCAGAGAGGATCATGTTCTCTGTTACAACTACATCCAAGCAGGTGTTTAAGCAGAGAGGATCATGTTCTCTGTTACAGCTACATCCTAGCAGGTGTTTAAGCAGAGAGGATCATGTTCTCTGTTACAACTACATCCAAGCAGGTGTTTTAGCAGAGAGGATCATGTTCTCTGTTACAACTACATCCAAGCAGGTGTTTTAGCAGAGAGGATCATGTTCTCTGTTACAGTGAAACTCATTTATTGTGATATTGTTCTCCTCAGCTCTCCAGGATGAACAAACACACAACACAACAGGTAAACAAAGATCAAAGAACACATTACTATATTGTCACTGTCGGGTGGAAACCTTGTATGTGTTCCAATGTAGTTATTATTTATTCACAAGCTCTTGTTAATACTTTTCATTGGTTAGATATTCATGTATTATAACTCACAGACACGCTTAAACCTTTTTACTTTCACCAAAGTGTTTCATTTTATTTCAAAAAGGGTGATACGATGCTTTGTGGTGTTGTAGATAGGCATTTATTGCTACTTTTGTGTGAGTATGAAATAGGACATTAATTTATGAAAAAGAAGGGTAAATATGAAGATAAGAGGTTAACAATATAGGCTACTACAGGTACGGGTACGGGGGCGGCAGTGGCTTAGGGGTAGATAAACCGTCATTAGAACACAGAGGGTTCCTGATTCCTATATAAATGCACCATTTACATTTAAAAGCTCACAAAGTGTCATGATGCGATGCTTTGTGGGGTTGTAAATCCACAATTATTGCTACTTTTGTGTGACACTGAGTATGAAATAGGACATTAATTTATGAAAAAGAAGGGAAAATATGAACATAAGAGGTTAACAATAATATTACATGTGTGATTTTGACAATAACTAGAAGAGAAAATTTCTAAGAAATTTTAAGTGTGCCTGCAGCTCGCTAAGTCTGTGCAACCTTGTGTAGCGGTTGGTGTTAGCATTAGCGTTATTTCATTTGACGCAACCCGCGTGTCTGTATGACAAACGGTTCACGAGATCAAGGGTCACTTCCTGTTTGGTGAGGGGCACTTCCTGTTTGGCGAAATAGGCCCCAATTAAGGTCATGGACGATTAATGAATTAAAGCTGCAAGCAGCGATGACCAGGCCCTCGCAGCTCTACCCACGTCACAAGGCCAGCAGCCAATCAGAAACCAAACAGGAAGTCAGCCATTTCGACTAATTAGTGGCGTTTTGGAGCATTTTTGGCCGTTATCACGGGTCGCACTTTAACGACAGTTTTTTGAGAAAAAATTGTTTTGTGAGAAAAAAAATTTGAGAAAAAAACTTTTTTGAGAAAAAGAAATTTTGAAAAAAAAATTGTGAGAAAAAAAATCTTGAGAAAAAAAAATGTGAGAAAAAAATTTTTTGAGAAAAAAATAATTTTGAGAAAACAATTTTGAGAAAAAAAATTTTTGAGAAAAAAAAAATTGAGAAAAATTTTTTGAGAAAAAAAAATTAGAGAAAAAAATTGAGAAAAAAAAAATTTTGAGAAAAAAAAAATTGAGAAAAAAATTGAGAAAAAAAAATTTGAGAAAAAAAATTTGAGAAAAAAGAAAATTTGAGAAAAAAAATTTTTGAGAAAAAAAATTTGAGAAAAAAGAAAATTTGAGAAAAAAAAATTGAGAAAAAAAATTTTTGAGAAAAAAAATTTGAGAAAAAAAATTTGAGAAAAAAAAATTTGAGAAAAAAAAATTTGAGAAAAAAAATTTTTGAGAAAAAAAAATTTTTGAGAAAAAAAAATTTGAGAAAAAAAAATTTGAGAAAAAAAAAATTTGAGAAAAAAAAAATTGAGAAAAAAAAATTTGAGAAAAAAAGAAAAGGTATGACACCAGCCGCAAGTCTGTACGACAAACGGTTCATGAGTTATAGAGGCACTTCCTGTTTGGTGAAGGGCACTTCCTGTTAAAGAGGGGGCGAGGCTTAATCAATTACAGCTCATCCCTATTGGTCGGAAAAAGACCAAAGTTGTGTGAGCATTTTACATTTTAAATGACGTTGCTAGGCAAAAGTATGGCAGAGTTATGTGGCGCCAAAGTTTCTGGGTTTTTTTCGGAGTCCCCCATTCAAAGTCAATGGAGTTTTTGGGCGTAGTTTTTTGCGAATTACGTCGCAATCGTATCGCGGATCGGAAAGAAAAGTAATAGCACACCATTCCCGGCCGAGCCGCACATTTTGATGTATATATTGCGGGGGTGGCGTAAATCGTGCGGCAGTTATTACGTGCCGAAGTTTCCCCCATTCTAAGTCAATGGGGTTTTTTGGCGTCGTTTTTTGCGAATTACGTCGCAATGGTAACGCGGATCGGAAAGAAAAGTAATAGCACACCATTCCCGGCCGAGCCGCACGTTTTGATGTATATATTGCGGCGGTGGCGTAAATTGTGCGGCAGTTATTACGAGCAGAAATTTGCAAGAACATTACTTACTGACTGACTGACTGACTGACTGACTGACTTAAGTATGGCGGATTACAATAAGTGTTCTGCTATTGCATAGCAGGCACACTTAATAAACACAGACATAAACAGATTAAGGTCTGGAATCATTTTATACTTTAGATATTTTAGATCTGCTATTTTCAATCTACAAGCTCACAGCGCGGCACTCGGTGCCACGATGTGAGCTTGTATATCTGCTATTGTTCAATAGTTAAAGCATAAAATAATGGTTAAAGCGGTTAAAATCTAATATGACACAAATACGTTCCAGATCTTAATGGGTTAACAAGGGAACTTCACACACCATATAGGCATAGAGGGAGAGCGGGGTTGGTTGTTGTCACGCAGGTTGGTTGTCACTGCTTATTATACAACCAACCCCGCTCTCCTCTAACTATAGATAGAAGTTTTGCTGTTTGCTCTTATTGTGTAATAATGTTGTGACCCAACAACTACTCTCTGTGTCTCAGTGCTCTTATTGTGTAATAATGTTGTGACCCAACAACTACTCTGTGTCTCAGTGCTCTTATTGTGTAATAATGTTGTGACCCAACAACTACTCTGTGTCTCAGTGCTCTTATTGTGTATTAATGTTGTGACCCAACAACTACTCTGTGTCTCAGTGTTCAACAGCCTGTGCTCTTATTGTGTAATAATGTTGTGACCCAACAACTGCTCTGTGTCTCAGTGCTCTTATTGTGTAATAATGTTGTGACCCAACAACTACTCTGTGTCTCAGTGCTCTTATTGTGTAATAATGTTGTGACCCAACAACTACTCTGTGTTTCAGTGCTCTTATTGTGTAATAATGTTGTGACCCAACAACTGCTCTGTGTCTCAGTGCTCTTATTGTGTAATAATGTTGTGACCCAACAACTACTCTGTGTCTCAGTGCTCTTATTGTGTAATAATGTTGTGACCCAACAACTACTCTGTGTTTCAGTGCTCTTATTGTGTAATAATGTTGTGACCCAACAACTGCTCTGTGTCTCAGTGCTCTTATTGTGTAATAATGTTGTGACCCAACAACTACTCTGTGTCTCAGTGCTCTTATTGTGTAATAATGTTGTGACCCAACAACTACTCTGTGTTTCAGTGCTCTTATTGTGTAATAATGTTGTGACCCAACAACTGCTCTGTGTCTCAGTGCTCTTATTGTGTAATAATGTTGTGACCCAACAACTACTCTGTGTCTCAGTGCTCTTATTGTGTATTAATGTTGTGACCCAACAACTACTCTGTGTCTCAGTGCTCTTATTGTGTAATAATGTTGTGACCCAACAACTACTCTGTGTCTCAGTGCTCTTATTGTGTAATAATGTTGTGACCCAACAACTACTCTGTGTCTCAGTGCTCTTATTGTGTAATAATGTTGTGACCCAACAACTACTCTGTGTCTCAGTGCTCTTATTGTGTAATAATGTTGTGACCCAACAACTACTCTGTGTCTCAGTGCTCTTATTGTGTATTAATGTTGTGACCCAACAACTACTCTGTGTCTCAGTGCTCTTATTGTGTAATAATGTTGTGACCCAACAACTACTCTGTGTCTCAGTGCTCTTATTGTGTAATAATGTTGTGACCCAACAACTACTCTGTGTCTCAGTGCTCTTATTGTGTAATAATGTTGTGACCCAACAACTGCTCTGTGTCTCAGTGCTCTTATTGTGTAATAATGTTGTGACCCAACAACTACTCTGTGTCTCAGTGCTCTTATTGTGTAATAATGTTGTGACCCAACAACTACTCTGTGTTTCAGTGCTCTTATTGTGTAATAATGTTGTGACCCAACAACTGCTCTGTGTCTCAGTGCTCTTATTGTGTAATAATGTTGTGACCCAACAACTACTCTGTGTCTCAGTGCTCTTATTGTGTAATAATGTTGTGACCCAACAACTACTCTGTGTTTCAGTGCTCTTATTGTGTAATAATGTTGTGACCCAACAACTGCTCTGTGTCTCAGTGCTCTTATTGTGTAATAATGTTGTGACCCAACAACTACTCTGTGTCTCAGTGCTCTTATTGTGTATTAATGTTGTGACCCAACAACTACTCTGTGTCTCAGTGCTCTTATTGTGTAATAATGTTGTGACCCAACAACTACTCTGTGTCTCAGTGCTCTTATTGTGTAATAATGTTGTGACCCAACAACTACTCTGTGTCTCAGTGCTCTTATTGTGTAATAATGTTGTGACCCAACAACTACTCTGTGTCTCAGTGCTCTTATTGTGTAATAATGTTGTGACCCAACAACTACTCTGTGTCTCAGTGCTCTTATTGTGTATTAATGTTGTGACCCAACAACTACTCTGTGTCTCAGTGCTCTTATTGTGTAATAATGTTGTGACCCAACAACTACTCTGTGTCTCAGTGCTCTTATTGTGTAATAATGTTGTGACCCAACAACTACTCTGTGTCTCAGTGCTCTTATTGTGTAATAATGTTGTGACCCAACAACTGCTCTGTGTCTCAGTGTTCAACAGCCTGTGTGGCAGCACAGAGTTCATGTGTCACAACAAACAATGTGTCCCCAAGAGCTTTGTGTGTGACCATGACAAGGACTGTGCTGACGGCTCAGATGAGTCCATGGAGTGTGGTGAGTGGACCATTCTTTATCCCATGCTTATCAAACTCAATCAATATGAATTCATCTGGTTGCATTGTGCACTTGCAGATCTGCTAGTTTCTAATTGCCGATAAGGTTAAAGTTGTTAAACTGGTTTGGAGGCTATATTAACTTTCTGGGGGCCCTTGGAATCCCCTCAAGGACCCCTTGTGTTCCCTGGACCCCACATTGAGAACCACTGATTTAACAATGGGTTGGAACCAATTTTAGGGTCACAGACCCCTTTTTTATGGGTTTTGTCAAAAAGATTTTTTTTTTATTGTTTCAAATTATTTTTACAAATTTTACAAATGGTTTAAAATATCAAAAGAACTTCTGAAATGTTAAATGTGCATGGAAAAAAGCAAGCCATTATTATCAGATCTACAAGCTCATGACATGTTGTGATCTATTAGATCTTCTATTATTCACTATCAATGAATAGTAGGGGGTCCCCTCAGTTACTACAGGGGGTCCTTCAAATCTTTGTGCGATAGAAACTTTTTTCTCCTTTTTTATATTAACCACTTGAACCCTAAAGTCCATATTCTGAGAAAATAGCAGATCTACAAGCTCACAACGCCACGCACTGCGAGGCGTTGTGAGCTTGTAGATCTGCTATTTTCGGCAAAGAGGTTTGGTGTAGAGGCCGGGGAACAAAGAGCAGACTAAGTACAGAGTCAAAGGTCAAGTTTATTGGGTATTGGTTCAAGTGGTGAAATTATCTGAAAACACAAATTTACATGAATCCAAAATACACTGATGATTGTGCTGTCAAACGATGAAACTATATGGAATCACAAGTTGTGGGGTCCCTGCTTCATCTCTCTCAACTAAGGGGTCCTTGGCCTGAAAATGTTGATGACCCCTGGTTTAGCCTGTAAAGATCATTCTCTAGTCTCCATGTGTGGCTCTTCAAGCTCTTCTTGATGTTCCAGAGTATCCAACATGTGATTATTTAACCTGTTAACCTGTAAAGATCATTCTCTAGTCTCCATGTGATTATTTAACCTATTAACCTGTAAAGATCATTCTCTAGTCTTCATGTGATTATTTAACCTATTAACCTGTAAAGATCATTCTCTAGTCTCCATGTGATTATTTAACCTATTAACCTGTAAAGATCATTCTCTAGTCTCCATGTGATTATTTAACCTATTAGCCTGTAAAGATCATTCTGTAGTCTCCATGTGATTATTTAACCTATTAACCTGTAAAGGTAAAGATCATTCTCTAGTCTCCATGTGATTATTTAACCTATTAACCTGTAAAGATCATTCTCTAGTCTCCATGTGATTATTTAACCTATTAACCTGTAAAGATCATTCTCTAGTCTCCATGTGATTATTTAACCTATTAACCTGTAAAGACCATTCTAGTCTCCATGTGTGACTCTTCAAGCTCTTCTTGATGTTCCAGAGTATCCAACATGTGGCTCCAACCAGTTCCGCTGTGCCAACGGTCGCTGTCTCATCCAGAGAGCGTGGCAGTGTGACGGAGAGTTCGACTGTCACGATAAATCAGATGAAGCTCCCAAGAATCCACGCTGCAAAGACCTAGGTAAGAAACACTTCTAAATGCTTTCTTGCAATGAAGACTTTATTTTGTAAGCTTTAATGCGATCACAATCAAACCGTTTGATTACACCATTGTTCTTTGAGTTCAGAGACGATCTCTCCACGACTAAATATTACATATATATGCAATATATTTCTTTAAGACACACCAGTAGTTCTGGCACACAGAGTACGCTGTCAACAGACATTATACCGTATATGTAATCTTGTTTTCGTTCTTTATTGTGTTATGTCAAATATGTTCATTTGTGTTTCGCATACATGGCTGCTGGGTCGCAAGACAAATTTCAGTGTCCTGACAATAAAGTACCGTATCATCATATGATCAAGGTTTCCGAGATAGTCTCTTCACTCAATAGGCCAGTGAGTACAGGGTTGAAGGGTCACTCAGGTGTGAAGCCAACTAACTGATGAAGATAATACCTGCAGATAAGTGAGTAGGACGCAAGAACAACTCCCCGAGCGGATGCTTGCCACGTTAAGTCATTAGAAACCAATGAAAATAAATGGAGTTGACCATGTCGCTGCTGTGCAGATCTCTGTCAGAGATCACCATAGCCTTATCTAGCTGATCCTGCAGGAAAAGCAGGATCTCCCAAGAACCACATGAGTGGGTCTGCTTGGTTCTCCCACACCACAACTCAAAGCCTCCATCAGTATGAGTGTGCAGCCCCTCGTAGATGGAGCTCTTTTTCCCTGCAGGGGAGGCCATAGCAGAATGATTATTCAGCCCTAGGACTCCGGAGGTCACAGGTGTCAGCAATGTGTATAAGTGTCCCTGAGCAAGACACTTAACTCCTGACTGCTCCCCCCATGTGCTCCTCTGTGGGCAGCACTAAGCTGGGTGAAGCTGAAAACTGAAGTTCCACCGTGGGATGTTAAGGTATAAGAACAAAGATCCCAGACCCTTTGCTAAGAGGCCAGAACTCTCAGGGGCCGGGCCCAAAGCCAAAGCCCATGGGGAAAGGAAAAGTAATAGCAACCCATTCCCAGCCGAGCCGCACATTTTGATGTAGATATTGTGGAGGTGGCGTAAATCTTGCGTCAGTTATTACGTGCCGAAATTTGCGGGAAGATTATGAACTAAATAACTAGAAAGATGCATTTGGATGCATATTAGCCTGTTTACCAAACAATGGATTGGAAAAACATTTAGGGTCACAGACGCTTTTTTAATGGGTTTTATGTCAATTTCTGTTTTACGTTTCCCTTGTTTTTTGTTTTTGTTCATTGTTCATCGGCAACCACAGGTGTGGTTGCCGACATGACTATTCTGCAGCAAGCTAACCGCCATGTGAAGCCAGACTAATCCTCGAGCTAGCACCACTCCCCCATTGCATTCCAAGAATTCCACTCCCCATTGAATTCCAATTGCAACTCTAATGAAGTTTATCTAGAGGAAGAATAAATAAGGTTTCCCCAGGACTATAGTGTTTTTACCATTGCATGGCAGGCACACTTAATAACTGACTAACTAACTAACTAACTAACTAACTAACTAATTAACCAAGTATGGCGGGTTACACTAAGGGTTTTGCCATTGCGTGGCAGACACACTTAGAAAGTCTGTCCCCACCAAAGTATACCAATACGCCATCGTTGGAGCCTCTAGAGTCCAACATGGTACACAAAGCCTACAAATAACCTCCTAAGTGGGCACTGGTGTCTGACGGAGATCATGTGAGATTGTGTTGCTGGGACAGAGAAAGGTCGATAATAAATTAGATTTTCTCCTGAAAAAAGCTCTTTTAGTCTGAACATTTTAGAAATTGTGTGGCTTGTGACGATCTTTGTGTATTTTTATATCAAAAGTCCCTAAATAGCCCATTCTTAATTATTTCCTCAGAAATGTGCAGCGTGATGACATAGACATGTCTTCCTGAATATAAATGAACCTTGATTACATTCACCTGTTTGATTCTGATTGCTGCACATTCCTCCAAACACAGCTGATTTTAATTACAGAGCTACACCGTTTTGAATCTCATTCAAGATGACGTCCAAACTGTGTATTTATACTCATTGTAAACTTAATGAGCACAATCAAATATGTATCTGTAAACATTATAGGTTGGAATAATAAGCAACTTGGTAACAAACATTCTGTACAACTGGCCCACTGGCCGTGTCCCTCTGCCTGCCGTTTGCAGGCTAATGGATGCTACAAACACAAACATTGGGCACACGTGAGCCTTCCCATCGCCTGAAGGGCTGGTCCCTTCTGATTGGTTCAGAAACAGACAGGCTTGCGTTTCATACTTAAAAATAAATGCCCAAAGAGTTGGGTGCCCAATCAGGGCCCAGTATTGATCTGGTCTAATAAATTGTGTCCAGAGACATTCCTTTAACCCGCCACTTGGAAAAAAAAAAAAAAAAAAACTTTCCATAAAAGTACCAGACTGCAAGTACTCATATCCATTCTATGATATTGTGTGGCTACGGAAGGCTATGTCTTAAATATTGTACCTGTGCCTGCCAGTACTACTGTTGTGTAGTACTGTAGTACTAATACTATCCATGTCTCCAGTACTGTTGTGTAGTACTGTAGTACTAATACTATCCATGTCTCCTGTACTGTTGTGTAGTACTGTAGTACTAATACTATCCATGTCTCCAGTACTACTGTTGTGTAGTATTGTAGTACTAATACTATCCATGTCTCCAGTACTGTTGTGTAGTATTGTAGTACTAATACTATCCATGTCTCCAGTACTGTTGTGTAGTATTGTAGTACTAATACTATCCATGTCTCCAGTACTGTTGTGTAGTATTGTAGTACTAATACTATCCATGTCTCCAGTACTGTTGTGTAGTACTGTAGTACTAATACTATCCATGTCTCCAGTACTGTTGTGTAGTATTGTAGTACTAATACTATCCATGTCTCCAGTACTGTTGTGTAGTACTGTAGTACTAATACAATCCTAGCCTGACTGCAAGCGTCCAGACTCATCACCACGTTTCACTTCGGGAGAGAGAGAGTCTGAGATTGTGGACGGAGATTCTATTTCAGCGTGGGCGGGCTAAAGCCTATTGACGTCACACACACACACACACACACACACACACACACACACACACACACACACACACACACACACACACACACACACACACACACACACACGCGCGCGCTTAGAACGGCGACGTGGCGTGACATTGCAAAAATGACCGGACAAGCCTACCACGTGCCTCAAGTCTACAGCCCTGATTGGCCCATTCAAAGCGCCCGCTCTTCAGGCGCGCTGGAAATGAAATAAAATATCTGCGGGTTCAGTCCACACTACACACCACCCACCAGCAGGGGGTGGTGATGTGCGGACTGAAGTATCAGGCTAATACTATCCATGTCTCCAGTAATACTGTTGTGTAGTACTGTAGTACTAATACTATCCATGTCTCATGCAAGGTGGGGTCATTCCCCATATACAGTATAAAGGTTGTGGCTTGTGTTGTGGTCTCAATATGATAGAGAACACATTGTTATATATTACAGTATGGGAAATGGAACATAAATAAATCACAGATTAATAAACACAGATGTCAATTAAGAGAACGTCACACATCATCAGTAGACATATCTATAGATAGAACTGTTGCTTTGTCTGTTCTGGCTTATTCTATAATAATGGACTGAGTTAACAACTACTTCCTGTGTCTCAGCAAACACGTGCAGCAGGAACCAGTTCATGTGTCAAAACAAACAATGCATCCACAAGAGACTGGAGTGTGATGGAGACAATGATTGTAGGGACGGCTCAGATGAGGCTCCTAAGAATCCTCACTGCAATAACCCAGGTAACACACACACACACACACACACACACACACACACACACACACACACACACACACACACACACACACACACACACACACACACACACACAGTACGACACCTATAATACAGTATGTTTTCTGAACAACAAAGACTTTATTTTGTAAACTTTAACATGACCGGTATAACATAATAGCCTAACCTCCTCTGCTTCCATTCCTCTTCTGTTCTCCTCCTCTAAGTTCCCGCTGCAAGAAAGAACAAATGCTATGTGTGTGACAACGGGAAGTGTGTTCAGGACACATTGCTGTGTGACAACAAGGACGACTGTGGTGACGGCTCTGATGAGCTCAACTGCTTTGTTAACGAGTGTCTGAACAGCGAGCTGAGCGGCTGCTCCTCCCAGCTCTGTAAAGACCTCAAGATAGGCTTCAAGGTATGGAAACAACACAGCCGTTTGACACAGATTCCACAAAGACACTGAAGAAACACCTGGTCATCATCACATAGCTTCACCTGCTCTGTTCCATGTCTCTCCTTGCAGTGTGGATGTCACCCCGGCTTCCGTCTGAAGGACGATGGGAAGACGTGTGTGGACGTAGATGAGTGCAGCACTTATCGCTGCACCCAGCGCTGCAACAACACACAGGGCAGCTTCCACTGTCTCTGTGTGGAGGGCTTCCAGCTCAGCCCTGAAGACCCCACCATCTGCAGGTCCACGTCTGGTAAGAAACAATGGGAGCTGAATGAGAAGATCCTGCTTTGAGGAATGACCAACATTCATAACATTTATGCGGGGGCCGCTCTCCATTCCTACATGCTGCCATTCAGACATTGACTTCTAATTGTCTGAGTGGCGGCACTTCCATAGAGGTTAGGGTTATGTACAGTATAGGGTTAGTGTTGGAATGGGGGGATGTCTGAATGGCGGCATGTCAGAATGGGGGCATTCATGCATCATCTGAAACATTGGCTGCTACCTAATCAAACCTGTGACTCCTCAAAAGCTTGGCACGTAAACTAGTTAGCAGTTTACCTTTATCTTTATTTATTAACCCATGCAAACCAGGAAAGCATCATTTTGTGTCATTTTAGATTTGAGCTATAAAGCATATTGGTTGGCTGTTCAGAAATAGTCGACATACAAGCTCATCATAGGGTGTCACTTAGTGTGGAGCTATGAGCTGGTAGATCTGCTGTTTTTGCAAAAGCTTGAACATGTGTATATTATACATAGCGCAAACTTTTGTAATTCAAATCCTTGGAACGACATGTTTGTTTTTTTTCTTTTTAGATGTCAAATACATAATCTATCATTTTGGGTTTCCTTGACATAAAATACTAAATGAAAAAAAAAAGAAAGAAAGAAAAAAGACAGTTTCAGAAAACATGGTAGCTGTTCCTGTCTGTATTATTTTCATATTTACACTGCTTTCTCAACTCTGCTGATATGGAGTTTTGTATGCTGTGTTCATGAATATGTTCTGTCCCTCCTAAATAAACAGATAAAGCATTGCATTTATTCTTTAAGGAAAACCAAGTCAAATGTGATGTCTCATTGTCTCCAGATGTGGAGCCCTTCCTCATCTTTACCAACACGTACCAACTGATGAAGATGAACTTGAACGGCTCCAACGACACGGTGCTCAAACAGGTGAAAACCATTGAACAGAACAACACATCCTATACAATATTCTACACACACTGCTTCAGACATGTTGGGATGTGTTCCTGTCAGAGGATAACACAACTGCTGTGCTGTGACAGGACTTGGATGGAGTGGAGGCTCTGGACTTTGACTATCAGCAGCAGATGATCTACTGGATAGAAGGGTCCTCAGTTCTCCCCACCAAGACCATCAGTCGTATGAACATCAACGGCAGTGACGTCCAGGTCAGTGTGACAATGACAGAGATGACGATGAATGACAGGGAAGGGAAACTATATATTTATTTGAACAATTATTATCAAAATACTTTGTTAGACATCGGTGTAAAATAACATGTATATTTACTGTAATGTAATTAAGTACAATCTAAACATACTTTTACATGAGTATTTCCACGGTAATTAAGTATACATTTACTTGAGTACTGTTCATAAGTTGGCTACATTTATGAGTAGGCTACTGTATGTTTGGTTTACTTGAGTATTTGTATTTTTTGGATACTTTCACTCACTACATTTAAAAAAAGGCCAATATTGTACTTTTGACTCCACTATATTAGGAAGGACTTCATCCTTCATTAACCACAATCTACAAGCTCACAACGTGTCACATCACTACACATTTTGACTTGTAGATCAGTTATTTTCACTATTATTTATGATTATATGAATATGTCTGGAAAAGCGTTGAATTTGGTGTGCGTGTGTGTGTGGATTAGATTGGATTGATGACATCAAGTACATTTCCTTGTACACTTGTGTTCAATGACAAAATAAAATCCATCCATCCATGATCAGTAATGACAGTCATGAGTGGTTCTGAAATGGGAATTCTGCGTAATGCTTTTACTTTTACTGCTTTAAGTATACTTTGACACTAATAGTTTTGTACTTTGACTAAAGTAAGTGATTGAATGCAGGAGTTTGACTGGTAACAGAGTATTTCTACTTTGTGGTATCGCTACTTTTACTTAAAATCTGAGTACTTCCAGTTCTTCCACAAGTAAACAGGGTGAGTGGAGACTCAGTTAGTGCACAGAACATGTGCTCTCTCTACAATATCATGATATCAATATTAAAATGATGATCAAATGACGTACAAATAAAACTATAAAACATGGTGAGTTTATCCATGGTGAAAGTATGTCTCATTGACAGGTCCTTCACACATCACTCAGTGCACCACGGGGTCTGGCTGTTGATTGGGTGGGAGGAAACCTCTACTGGTTTGACAGGGTGCAGGCCACCATAGAGGTGTCCAAACTAAACGGGGCGTACCGAGCAGTCCTGGTCAACACCGGCCTGGAGCGGCCAACCTCCATAGCTGTGGATGTACGCTACAGGTAAGAGCTCTGTGCTGTGATCATGAACCTCACACTGAATGTATCAACCACCCCGTGGAACACCACAGATACATGAAGACTGAATTATTATTTTTTATTTTTAAGTAAAACAACGCCTCGCAGTGAGCATTGTGAGCTTGTAGATCGGCTATTTTCACAGTGTTTGCCTCTTTCTAACGTAATATTTGACATTTTTAATTAAATATTAACTTTATAAATGTGTGCATGCACACATACACACGCGCACACACGCACACAACCCTGAAATGAACTGCAACGCACACACGGCCATGCACACGCACACACACACACACACACACACACACACACTATGTCTGTCTATCTCTCTCCCTCTCTCTCTCGGAGTCTCTCCCCCTCTCTCTCTCCTCCCCCCCTCTCTCTCTCCTCTCTCTCTCTCCCTCTCTCTCTCTCTCTCTCTCTCTCTCTCTCTCTCTCTCTCTCTATCTCTATGCCTCTCCCCCCTCCCTCCCTCTCTCTCTCTCTCTCTCTCTCTTTTTTTTTTTTTAATTGAATTGAAGAATTTATTAGAAGTTTGCAATAGAAAAAAGTACAGTTTCATGACAGTACAAATCACTGTTTTGGTTTTACAAAACACAGGATAAGATGTTAATTTCCTTTGTGCAGGCACATGCGTGTGAGTGTGTGTGTGTGTGTGTGTGTGTGTGTGTGTGTGTGTGTGTGTGTGTGTGTGTGTGTGTCATCTTCGTGGTGAATGATGGATGCAAGGGAGGGGGGGGCTGGGGTTATTTTTTATCTAGGACGCATCATCAGTAGTGTTCCTCCAGGTCTTAGGGTGTTTCGGCCATTATACACTATACACCCTCTCCGGAGGCGGCCAGCTCAGGTTGATCAGTCCCCGAACTTGTGTCATTTCCAATTAGTCATGAGAGTATCGTTCATCTTATGGATGGCAGACTTCTCCTCATGGGACTGTGCAAGGCAGAGGCGTCCTTTTCCCTGAGTCAAGCCTATAGGCTGACCGCATACCTCCTGGCTCCAGTTTAGGAATTTAGCAGAAGCTGAATGCCCAAACTGGAAGCTCCCAATCCAAAGCAACCCACAACAAGCAAAGCAATTCAATAAGCAATACAACAATCAAAGTGATTAAGCATGAGGATAGCGTTATGCCCCCTCCTCATGGGACTTAATCAACATCAATACCCAAACTGGAAGCTCCAAATCCAAAGCGACCCACAACAAGCAAAGCAATACAATAAGCAATAAGCAATACAACAATCAAAGTGATTAAGCATGAGGATAGCGTTATGCCCCCTCCCCATGGGACTTAATCAACATCAATACATCAACTGCATAGAGATATCAATCCAGAACAAAGAACAAATCGTATATACCTATACGAACGCTATCTAGCTTGGTTACTTTGGGGCCCAGCAGGGGTCCTTCCTCCTCATAAAAAGCCACTGGCTGCTTCTTTCGGCTGCCTCTGATGCAGCTTTGATGGCTGAACGCTGGCTTTGGCCTCTAATTCCCAGGTCTGCAAAGAGTCTGGTTGTAGATCTTGCCACAAACCTTCTGCATCCCACCTCCACTGGGCGGACTTCAGTGTTCCAGCCGCGCTGTTGTGCTTCAGCCGCGAGCTCTGCATAGCGTAGGTGTTTCCGCTCGTAAGCCTCATCCACTGAGTCCTCCCAGCGTACTGTGAGCTCAATGATGTACACCTTTTTTAGAGAAGGGGACCAGAGCACCAAGTCAGGTCTCAGGGTGGTTGTAGCGATCTCTGGAGGAAACACAAGTTGTCGGCCAATATCAGCCAGCATCTTCCAGTCGCGAGCCAAACGTAGTTGGCCTTGCTCAGATGGTGTCAAGCCACTCCTGGTTACCTTTGCCCCCTCACGGACAAAGGTGGTTGCCTGTTGGTGGTTGGATGCTGGTGACGGTAGGGAGTTGGTGGCAGCTCGTTTGTCCTCCAGGGTGGAGGCAAGGATCTTTAGGACTTGGTTGTGACGCCATGTGTAACGTCCCTGGGCGAGACTGGTTTTGCACCCTGATAGAATTTGCCTTAGGGTGGCTGGAGTTGAACAAAGGGCACACCTTGTACCCCTGGTACAAGGTCAACTAAAAGGAGATCCTAGAAAGCCGAGGATTATTTCCACAGGAACCACACTTTAAGTATCTCATATAACATTGAAAGACAGACGGATAGAACACAGTACTTTATCTAGGATAATATCAGTTTCAAAAGCATAACATCAAATACAAAGGCAGAAAAAAGAAAAGGGGGGGGGGGCATGGGGGCTTAGTCTATTTACAAGTCACGGGTAGCAGCTGTCTGAAGGTGACTTTTCATACCAATTTTGAAGGAGGCTATGGATTTGCTCTCCTTTAGGGCTTGTGGAAGGGCGTTCCACATGTTGATGGTATAGCAGGAGAATGAGTTAGAGCCTTGTTTAGTGTTAAATCTACATTGATGATGATTAGTGGAGCTGCCTCTGGTGTTGTGATCGTGAACATCCTTGACCTTTAAGAAGTAGTTTGTCAGGTACATGGGAATCTTGGAGGTGTAGTGTATCTTGTACACCAGGCCCATTGCAAGATGCTGTACTCTGTCAGCTACTTTGAGCCACCCCACGCTTTCGTGGTGATGATCGGTAAGGTGGGTCTGAGGAGGGAGACCAAGCACAACCCTAATTAGTTTGTTTTGGGCTGTTTGGAGCTTTAACTTTAAGGCAGCTGGGGCGTCGCGATACCAGACAAGGACTCCGTAATCAATGAGGGGCCCAATAAGAGCACCTCCTAGTGTCTTTCGGGATTTAATATTGATCAGCTGGGCAACCCTTTGCAAGAAACAAATTCGTTGGTTGACTTTATTGATTACCTTGGTGGTAATTTTTTCACTGGATAGGTTAGCCTACAGGATGCAACCCAGGTAGCAGATGTGTTTTTTTCTTTCTATCACAGTGTCACCTACTTTAATTGTGAAGTTCTCAACTAGGCTAAGTTTCTGACTAGAGGATACATTCAGTTTTGCCTAGGTGAATTGAGAGTCTGTTGTCATTGAGCCAGGTGCAGATCTTGTTAAGTTCACAGTTAAGGGCCTTTTCAACCTGCAATATGTCTCTGCCTGAGACTAGGAGAGCCGAGTCATCCACGAACAGAAACAGATTGCAGTCACAAGCAGATGACATGTCGTTTACGTATATTAAGAACAACAGTGGTCCTAGTATACTCCCTTGAGGTACTCCACAGTTTACTGGGAGGGGGGGGGACAGGGTTCCGTTGACTTCCACCATCTGTTCCCTCCCCACCAAGTAAGAGTGCATCCATCTCACTGCTGTGCTGTCAAGACCAATAGCTTTGAGTTTTTCAATCTCTCTCTCTCTCTCTCTCTCTCTCTCTCTCTCTCTCTCTCTCTCTCTATCTCTCTATCTCGCTGCAATGTTGTGACAGCCAATCCGCTATGTTTCCTCATGTAGACATGAACGGATGGACAGACACACACACACACACACACACACACACACACACACACACACACACACACACACACACACACACACACACACACACGTACGCATGTACACAAACAAAGTGTCACAGTCACAGACTTGGTCATTGCTTGTGGTTTCTAGGTCTTGTATTTCTATGTGTTTTGTTCCCTGGTCTAGTATTCTAGTATTCTTGGTTCTATGTTTCAGTTTGCCCAGCTGTATCTGATGTGTAATCACCCCTCATGTTTATATCAGTCTTGTTTCACCAGTCAGTCCTTGTTGAGTTTGTGACTTTCCCAGATTCCCTCCTGATTGGCTACGATTGCCTTCTAAAGTTTGTGTATGCGACTTGACAGTCGCTTATCTCCCGATTAGGGAGTCTTACTGGTGGTATCCTGTCACCTGTTTAGTCAGTCTGTTCACCTGTCTGCTGTATTAAAACACCCATTAATGGGTTTTGAACTGTTTAGTCAGTCTGTTCACCTGTCTGCTGTATTAAAACACCCATTAATGGGTTTTGAACTGTTTAGTCAGTCTGTTCACCTGTCTGCTGTATTAAAACACCCATTAATGGGTTTTGAACTCTACCTTGCCTTGCTGTCCTGCGTTTGGGTTCTCACCTCACCAGCATGTGACACAAAGACACAGAGATGAACGGACGCCAGACACACAAACACACATTCTGTGTACCGCTTTGCGTGATTTTAGTCCAACATCTGTAGGAGCAGTGTCCAAAAATGTGTTTTCCAAGAATCGGCCTCATGGTGGCGCTAGAAGAGGGGCATGTGAGAAATGAGGTTGTGGTTTTTCAGCCAAGGAGTGTGTGTGCAAAGTTTGGCATGGATAGGAGTAACGGTGGCAGATATATGAGTAGGGCAAAAGTGTGACGTGTGACTGACAAACTGACAGACTGACAGCCAGTCATTTTGATAGTAACTGCGACCTGACGGTCGCAATCATCTGGGGACCCCCTGGTGGTCCCGACCCCCAGTTTGGCAACCACAGGGTTAAATAGTATGAAAGGTGTTGCTTTCTGGAGCTCCTATGAAGTAAACTCCACACAGCAGAATCAGAATTTTATTACACATGTATATGACACCTATAATATAAATGATATAATGTATAATACAATAATATATTTATTTTATTGTTATTTTGAAATAATATATGACACTGAATAAAACATATATTTATTCAATTTGTTTCCATGTGAACTTTTCATCATATTGCATATTGTCCACTGTACAGTACACTACAGTACTGTGTGAGTTGTAGTGAACAGTGATCCTGACACAGTGTCTTCCTGACAGCTACTTGTACTGGACAGACCAGGGCAGCAACAACCCTCACATAGGAAGGATAGGGATGGACGGCACCAACAGGAGCATCATAGTGAAGGATAAGATCACTGAGCCCTGGGGCCTGACGTTAGACTACATCAATGATCTCATCTACTGGAGCGACTTCAAGGAGGGGGGACACATTGAGTTTACCAACCTGGATGGAACCAACAGACACACAGGTAACACACACACACACGCACACGTACGCACACACACACACGCACACACGCACACGCACGCACGCACGCACGCACGCACACCACACACACACACACACACACACACACACACACACACACACACACACACACACACACACACACACACACACACACACACACACACACACAAGCACACCCTCACACAGGCGTTAGGGTTACACTCAGGACAACAACATTTCAGTGATTTTATAGAGGACATTTTTACAAATAAAAAATTGCACACAATAAAAAAAAAGCTCTAAGCTCAAAGGTCTTTGCAACATTGTGAGTTTGTAGATCTATTTTATGTACAAGTAAAGCTAAAGTTCCCTCCAGACGACACACGGCCACCGCAGGGTCTCCCGCTAGGATCAGCGGTGGCCGCGCCACGGTGAGACAGAAACACACTCGCTCAGTGAGTAAACGCTGCGCGGTATTTCACAAAGATCAACACAATCCATCTCTCACCGCCCGCGTGTGCATGCGCACACGAGCACGCTCGTGGGGATTTCACGGGACCGCGCCCGCTCGCTTCGCCGCCCCAAAACCTCGCTGCACGGCCGAAATAGCCGCCCCTCCTCATTGAAAATGAATTACTAGGAGGCGGTGACCGCGCCTAGTCTGGAGGGAACTTAAGGCATAATTCACATACAGACACACGCACATGCTAGCCTGGCGTTGCTCATATTAATTCCTCACTGCGTGTCAGGGGGTGGTGTTGTGCAGTCTGGTTTATTAACCAGGCTACGCACATGCCCCCACCCCAACACATTAAAACTGTGAGATCTACAAGCTCAGATTTACAAGCTCACCAACATCACTTAGTTGCCACACTGCTTGTCTGCAATTTTGGACATTTATTACATTTTTGAAAAATTCAACAAATCTTCTCTTCTGGGGGTCCCTGGCACAAAACATTGTGGGGTCCTTGGAAGGAAATAGTCTGAGAACCACCGATTTAGAATCAGCCTCAGGTCTTAATGGGTTAAACTTAAAGTCCTGTATTAAAAATTGTACTTAGCAAATCTACAAGCTCACAACAGGTTGTGGTGTGATGCATTGTGACTTGTAGATCAGCTATATTCTAATAGCTGAAGTATTAATGTGTGTTTTTAATGTTGATTTAAATGTAAAAGTTTATCAGTTTTCAAATAACTGTAGTGGAGTAGAAAGTAAAAGTACTTAATACAATAAAAATACAAATACGTGTAAATTGTACTTTGCATAAAATGATTAAATGAACTGAAATCACAGCACGTGTGTTCAGTGTTATTTTTCTTTTCTTTTCTTGTTGCTATTTTCAACACAACCCTAAAGCCAAAAATAGTAGATCTACAAGCTACACAATGCAGCGTGTGGCATGTTTAGAGCTTGTAGATCTGCATTTTTTTGGTGAGCGACACCGGTATGGCTTGCACAAACACACGCACACACACACACACACACACACACACACACACACACACACACACACACACACACACACACACACACACACACACACACACACACACACACACACACACAAACACACACACACACACACACACTTGTGTGTCTGTCTAAATGTAGTGTTATCGCTACAGCTTTTGTTAATTGTGTCAATGAGTAGCAGAAGAAAAAGCAATGAAAGCAGTAAGAACATGATTTACTTTTCTATACTTTATTGAAAAATGTTATCTCAATTATAATATTATTATTACTATGTATGTTATAATATTTTGGCACTTTTGGTTCTGTGTGTCTGTAGTTCTGAGTCAGGACTACGTCCATGGTATTACTCTGTTTGAGGAGTACATCTACTGGACAGGGTGGGGGGGGAGCACCGACTCCATCTCCAGAGCCCACAAGACTCAGGGAACCAACAAGACCATACTCATCAACAACCTGGACTCACCATGGGGCATCCACATCTACCACCCCTATCAACAACCTGAGGGTCTGTACTGTACCACCTACTGTACTCTCATTATTACTCTGCATTATGTTTTATTACTGCTATTAAATGTATATTATTGTATTATCTGATCTGTTTTGAAAAGCATTACGTTATACAGTACACACAAGGGCGAGGTCGCATCAGAGCAACATCAGAGCTTCTTAATACGGCACAGTTAAGAAGCAGGAGTTAAACTACTAGTAAGACGCCTCAGGGCGACAAGCGTGAGGCGTCTTACTAACCCTGGCCATCTGGCCAGTGATGTATATCGGACCATGCAGTTACATATTACATATAATATATACTTCTGAGAAAACCTAGGTGGAGCAGTGCTAGTGAGCTGTTCTGTAACCTGGGTATAAGCACTTTTCAAGCTCTTCGGAGGAATTTAATGTATAGATTTATGTGTCGTTTGAATGAGTCGCAAAACTCTATTATTGGGTTGTTGATCAACCCCTGCCTCAGTACTACCAGGTACCAGTCTCCTTTCTGGGAACACTGGTATGATTGTCTTGTGTATAGATGATGTTTTATTTATGATTCTGTACAGTTTTTATTTTTATTTTATTTTATGTGTTTTTATGTGTCTCGTTTTTAATGGACCCTGTGTCTTCTAAATAAAGTTGATTGATTGATTGATATGGAGACCAGGGGTTTCCATATATGGCAACACATTCTCACCCCCAAGGTGTCAGACACCTGACGCCTGTCAAGTACCCTACTGCGTCACAAGAGGGGACGCTTTGGGTATGCCTACTGCTTCAAGTAGGGGACACTTTGGGTATGCCTACTGCTTCAAGTAGGGGACAATTTGGGTATGCAAAAAAATAAAGTCATTCCCGAAGTGGGATTCAAAACCACTATGTTAGGTTTACCAGCCACCCGACGTTCCCTATCACGCCACTATCCACGACGGAGGTGCGTTAGTTTTACTGAGGTTAGGGTTAAGATTTGGGTTAGGTTTAGGCATAGTTTTACTGAGGTTATGTTTGGGTTAGGTTTAGGCATAGTTTTACTGAGGTTAGGTTTAGGGTTTGGGTTAGGTTTAGGCATAGTTTTACTGAGGTTATGTTTGGGTTAGGTTTAGGCATAGTTTTACTGAGGTTAGGTTTAGGGTTTGGGTTAGGTTTAGGCATAGTTTTACTGAGGTTAGGTTTAGGGTTTGGGTTAGGTTTAGGCATAGTTTTACTGAGGTTAGGTTTAGGGTTTGGGTTACAGGGTTCCCACGGTCATGAAATTCCTAGAAATATTTTGAAATTAGAAAAATATTTTTCCAGTACTGGAAAAGTTTTGGAATTTATCAAGGGTCCTGGAAGGTCCTGGAAAAAATAGCTATGCATTGTCTTTGGTTATTGATTTACATAGTCCTGGAAATTGGGTTAAATATTCTGGAAAAGTTTTGGAAAAGTTTTGGAAATTAATTGGTAAAAATGTGTTGGAACCCTGGGGTTAGGTCTAGGCATAGTTTTACTGAGGTTAGGGTTAGGGTTTGGGTTAGGTTTAGGCATAGTTTTACTGAGGTTAGGGTTAAGGTTAGGTTTAGGTGGTCGGACACGTTACCTCCACGTTGCATTAGAATCCACCACGCTGCGTTAGAATCCACGTTGTCAAAGATAAAAGCAAAAAAACAAGTGCACTTGTCAGCCAGGTTTCGCTAGCTCAATCAGTAGGGCAGCATTGCTCATTATCACAAAGGCGGTGGTTCGCGTCCCATTGACATGATACATGTTCGAGTAAACATGTGTCGGCGCATGTGCACTGCCGGGATGACACTGAAAGTGTCCAAATGCGTCTTCACGGGTGACACCGAAAGCGAGTCCTAAGTGTGTCAGGGGGGTGAAGCAGTGGTGAGGACGGGCTGTATATGGAGATCCATGTACTGCATATGGAGATATGCTGTGAGAGCCCAAACATGCTAACTCAGTTATTCGGTATGTGAAAGTCCTATGACATAGGGTCATAGGACCCTAACCCATAGACCGTAAAAAAGTGTAGACGTCCAGACAGACGGACGGACGGAGACATGATGTGCCGTTTCACATACTAAACTGCGACCTCCGGTCACAATTAATATGGCTTGTCAAGTCATCATTGTGATGTCAGAACAGGTCAGCTATATCCATATCTGGAGTCCTGGTATTCATTACATGCAGTGGTGGAAAAAGTACTCACATTCTTTACTTAAGTAAAAGTATCAATACTGCAATGTAGAAGTACTCCGTTACAAGTAAAAGTCTGGAATTCAAAATGTACTTGAGTAAAAGTACGAAAGTATTGGCATCAAAATGTACTTTAAGTAACAAAAGTAAAAGTACAAAATGTTTGAAAATAGCAGATCTACAAGCTCACAACGCGTCGCGATGCGACGCGTTGTGAGCTTGTAGATCGGCTATTTTCAAACAGCCTAGGTATAAAACATGGCTAAAGTGGTTCATGTATGTTTTAAAATATTATAACTTATATCTGAAAAGTAACTAGTAACTAAAGTTTTCAAATAAATGTAGTGGAGTAAAAGTACAATATTTCGATCCGAGGTGTAGTGGAGTAGAAGTAAAAGTATTGGAAAGTGGAAATACTCAAGTAAAGTGCAAATACTTCAAAATTGTACTTAAGTACAGTACTTAAGTAAATGTACTTAGTCACTTTACAACACTGATTACATGTGTACATGTTGTGTCCATCCTGCAGTACCAGGTCATCCATGTCAGACCAACAATGGAGGCTGCAGTAACCTGTGTCTGCTCTCACCTGGAGGAGGCTACAAGTGTGCCTGTCAAACCTACTTCTACTTGGCCGCTGACAACAAGCAGTGCATGTCCAGCTGCACGGCCAGCCAGGTGATTCACCTCCACTTCACTTGTGTTACGCTGTATGATTTATGTCTCATGTCTGCTTTTGATACATTAGTGATTCTAAAGGTAAGCCTGTGTCTCTCCCATCAGTTTGCTTGTAAGAACTACAAGTGCATTCCGTTGTGGTGGAAGTGTGACACGGTAGATGACTGTGGGGACCAGTCAGATGAAGACTGCTGTGAGTAGAGACTGAAAATCTACCTCAATACTTTATTATTACTGTTTACAGTGATTACAGTTATTGTTACTTTGTACTCCAATGTCCTTTGACAGTTTCTGACACCTGCATTAAATATATAACTTACAAGTTGCACACAGGAACATGTTCAACAGCTTATTTTAAATATCCACATAGTTTATTCATGTTTGGACAAACTATCATTGATTTAATGCCACATTTGTGCCAGGTCCATGCACACATTTGGGGCATTTCAAAAATAATTTTACACACACAATCAACAGTGTTATGAAAAATTATCCTGTGAGTTATAATCATCATTGGACAAAATAATCAATTTATAGTCAGATTTGTGTTCTACAAAGCCCATTGTTTTCATATGTAGCACACACTAGTCATTCGCTAGTTCATAAAACATTCAGGTTATTGTTAAGGTACTTATGTAGACTCATCCTTCAAGTTTAGAGATCACAGTTCTGTTCTGCTCATAACCACCTTAAAGACAGAAGACAAAGTCATTTGAATATCTTGAATATTCGAGGCTTATTGTCTGAAAAATATACAAACAAACAAAGACATAAGTCAAAACGAGAGTTATGCATATAACTATGGTTCTATGAATACCGGATAACCGCCAGAGGGCGGTGTATGAACACCGTGGATATACATCACGCGCATGCGCAGAGGTCGAATTCTAATAACAACATAGTCACTCGTGACCCTGTGTGCCCGTGCGTGAGCACGTACACTGCCTACATAGGCATGACACACACAAGGAACATCCTCCTGAAAATCTTTTCGTCGGGATTCCGAGTGACAGACACCTCTGGCGGTTATCCGGTATTCATAGAACCATAGTTATATGCATAACTCTCGTTCTATTTCATACCTCCTAACCGCCAGAGGGCGGTGTATGAACACCGTGGATAACGTATACCAAAATGGTCACGAGGAATCTGCGCTTACCGAGGTCGGTTTGCAGAATGACCAGACAACACCACAGCCGTCCACTCAGGATGAGGGACGGCCCGGGTGACTATGGGCAACCGCCCATGACAGATTTAAGCCCATTAGGCTGCCGAACCGAAGACCATCTCCTGGTCTGCCTTAACACCCGTCTCACAGAGGGAGAGGCCTTGGCCATACCCCAGGCCAAACTGTCTTAAAGGCAACCTAAAGGTCCCCCGAAGCAGTAACTTGCCTTAACTCAACCAAGAAAGTATGCAACAAGTCATGGCACCTTGTGCCAACCAGCTTTGCTCCGCAAAACAGAGCCTGAGCAACCTAACAAATTGATAGGTTAAGTAACGTGAAAGGCAGAAAGCCCTTGAGAACGTAAGGAGGCGTCGGCCAAATGGTAAACCCAGACCCACTGGAATGCTGCCATAAGGGTCTCTGACAATAGGCGGGGCATCAAGCCCACCTACTCACTTTGCAGATGCAGCCGTGAGGATGAGAGTATTAGCAGATAACTTCGTCTAGGTACTTACGATACAGCTTAACAATAGCGGAGGAGCGGACACCGCTCTCAAATGCTATACCATGAGGCAGCACCTGCAATGCTGTACCCACTGACGCGTCCAGCTTAATAGCGGAGGAGCGGCCAAATGCCATACCTACGGGGCCATATGCGGAGAGTGTCTCAATGGTAGAGGCTTATCACTCTCTACAACATCATCCGCAGATATCTCAAACAGTATTAAGCACGGAGCAATGCTATAACCTGCATAGTGGCCCTTGTCTTAACTATAGCCCAGTGTACACTCCTGGCATGGAATGCCCTGGCATAGGATGTACAAAAGTGTAGATATTTCTCACGGTAGGCTTGACTGGCAGTAGTCACTTAAGCAGTTGACGGTGACCTGAGTGAGGATGCTCAACGCACCCGCAACCCCATTTCGACCGGAGATCCTGTCTCTTTGGAGAAGCCACGTCGCTTCATGAGGCAGCAGTAGCCTCCTAAATTAAACTCATTCAGTTTAACGCTAGTGTTCAACAAAGATGAACCTCCTGCGGCTAAGGTATGTAGGTGCCTTCTGCCATATGATAGTACACAGACAGTATCACTTCAGATTCGTCAAGGCAGCTCTACTTGAGGGTAGGTTACCCTGCAGTATTGCAGCTGCACTGAAACAGACAGGCAGACACATGCAGCCAGTTGTTGGAGCAGTTGGCTCTATTCAGAAACCATGACGAGAGTACTAGCAGATAGCTTTGCCTAGGTACTCACGATACAACTCAACAATAGCGGAGGAGCGGACACCACTCTCAAATGCTATACCAGGAAGCAGCATGTAGAATGCTGTTACTGTATCCACTCACGATACAGCTTAACAATAGCGGAGGAGTGGACACCACTCTCAAATGCTATACCAGGAAGCAGCATGTAGAATGCTGTTACTGTATCCACTCACGATACAGCTTAACAATAGCGGAGGAGTGGACACCACTCTCAAATGCTATACCAGGAAGCAGCATGTAGAATGCTGTTACTGTATCCACTCACGATACAGCTTAACAATAGCGGAGGAGCTCTCAAATGCTATACCAGGAAGCAGCATATAGAACGCTGTTACTGTATCCACTCACGGTACAGCTTAACAATAGCGGAGGAGCGGACACCGCTCTCAAATGCTATACCCGGAATCCGCATGTTACCATAGCGGAGGCTTCACGCTGGTCCAGCACCATGACGACACTGGTTGTCATGTTGTGGTGCCTCTTAGGGTTCGATGCCCAAGACATAGACCCAGAGGTCTATGGATTATATGTAAAGGGGTGAAATGAAAGTAGCCCCAGAGAGACCAGTGTCTGTTGTCAGTTTTGTTCAAACAACTATAGGGGCTAGCTGCCCTATCAACCCTGAATCAAGGGCAAGCTTACAAACCCGGCACAGCCTGGGAAAGATCCGCTGTGGAGCGGACGTAGGACCATAGAGAAGTTAGTGAAGTGTTCCACCACCTCTCTGCCACACTGTATGTTAAACACATATAATTAGTGTGTCCCCTGCATTAACGCATAAGAGCAGTGAGCTCATTCGACGTCACTCAGAGAGCAATCAGGGGCTCAGACAGGTACACACCTGAACCGAAAGCTGGCCATGACTAGCATTAGACCTGGGACAACTCGGGCCTCTGGCTCCCCAGGCAAGCTAGGGCCACCCATAAGAAGAGTCACACTCGCCACCGACATACCAAAGTAGACAATGCGCAAATAATTATTTACACATTAGTATAAAATATCCTGGATGCAAACACCCAGAGCCACACAACACCCATAGGTGCCAAGTCGGCGTATCAATACCTGCAGACCAGAGGGCCAGGATAAGGTAACTAAGGGATCGTCCAATACATCCCATTCCAGCTGATGTGGCATGCTTCTAGTTAGCAGACCAGTAGCTCTACCCCGGGGGTACGGACAGTGCGACCTAGCTCAGAGGCTTCAACTAGTGACACCACCAGAGAAGCAGAGTTGACAACAACTGGCATTAGGTCCCAGCCATAATGGGCTGTATACCTCATGGCTGACAAGGTCCCCAGTGGGTGGGTTCGGGACTGGCTCCCATGCCGAAGCTCACAATGTACAGCCAGAATATGTGCATTAGAGGAGCAGCCTCAACCTGGGCTAGTGGCTATCTGGCCAGCATGTCTGACTGTAGACCTCTAGGGTAACCTTGTCCTGTTGGCTAACAACAGATGGTATTTTAGCAAGGTTCTTGCTCCCATCACCGATTTGGAGTAGTGGCTCTTAGACAGCAACTACAGACAGCAGGGAGGCCCCCCGTTAACTAAATGGCCTCAATCCGGCAAAGTTAGCAGTCTCCCTCTAGTTGAGAGAGCACTCTCGTAAGGGCTTAATGTAAGCGGGAGGCAACCAGCCACGACCACAGACAGTGTGGTTGACTTCCTGCCAGAAGTATGCAGCTGCAACTACCGGCATAGACATTCTCAGGCACCAACTCAGGACATGGTGGTCGCACGTAATGGATTTCCTGTCCAGAATCCGCAACAATTGTTGCCATAAACCATTGGCAACAGTAATAGAGTGCGATACACTCTCAGTGCAGAGCCAAGCTACCGACCACTGAAGCCACGTGAGTGAGTACACACAGTATGACAACCAAGCGATGGGCAGGCGAGACACGCTTGAATCATAATGGCAGTTTACTGTCATGCCCAGAATGGTATTATCTGGAAAGCAGCAGAGTGAACCACACTCTAGCTAAGACGCTCGCCAGCCGGCTACTCACAGTAACCTTGGTATCAGCATCAAGGCCCATATACACAGCGTTATACACTCCAGCTGGGATGCCACATGTACAGACCACATTGGCATATGCCTGTATAGGGTGCAAAGCATGCTAGTAAGTCAGTACTGAGCAGCGTTTACAATTTCACCTGTGTTTTGTCACACAGCTAATTTGGGCCATGTAGGCACAACCCGTCTGGTAGTGTACGCTGTCTTGAACATAACCCTGAGTGCAAGCAGCAATAGGTACACACAGTATGTCGTCCAATAACGACAGGCAACCCAGTGCTACATTTCTGGTGATATGTCTGCATTTAAGTGCACCAGCACCACCCTTAGCAGACCATATTTGGAGAGAAGGGCTCATCCATTATCGACCAGTTTGACACGTGGCTGCCTCATTATGAGGCGGAAAACGCCTTCTGAGAGACACCAAACAGCACACAGCACAACATTGCTGTGTGTTAAATGCAAACTGCTATCAAGCACTGGTCAAGCTCTGTGGCTGCCGTCCCGTTTGAGGCAGAAAACACCTTCTGGGAGACACCAAAGCAGCACACAATGCAACATCGTTGTGTGTTATATGCAATGGTCAAATTCTGTGGCAGCCGCCCCATTTGAGGCGGGAAACACCTTCTGGGAGACACCAAGCCGCACACAACGCAACATCGTTGTGTTCTAAATGCAAACTGCTACCAAGCACTGGACAAGCTCTGTAGCGGCCAACTTATATGAGGCAGAGAGCGCCTTCTGAGAGATACCAGCCAGCACATCTTGACACATTGTTGTCAAGGGAACAATATATTAAGCCAATGCCGACAGGGAGCTAGAGCATCACTGAGTGAATAGTTTTAGCAAAACTATTAGGTTAACACCCACTTACTGCTAAGTAATGTACAATACAAAGCAAGTAATAGATGGCATATCATGGCAAGGATGTCACGTACAGATGACAACCAGACTACGTTAGGTACAACGATAGCTGTGGAGCGAAGACCGCTCTCAACGCTAACATGAGTCGCACGCACACATGCTATGCTGATTCTAAACCCAGGCCAGTACTGATTAAGTATTTATTAAATCATAGGACAAAGTACAGTATCCTGACAGTAGGGTTCACTGATACACGGTCAACTAAAAGGAAACGCAGGAAAGCCTTGCGGCTTACTTCCATTGAGACCTTCTCTTAAACTCATACATTGAATGACAGACTGATAGACCACTGTACTATGCAGTAGATGCTTTAATACCAACATTACACTATCCAGCGTCCAGCCATGCAGTGTTTAGTAATTTAGCAGTTATAGCGGGCGCTACAGCGAACGGCAGACAGTGCGAAACTGTATTCACCACACAGCGGCCAACGTTAGCTTACGTACACCGCTCTCAAACGCTATAGGCCACGAGCAAGCAGCACGTGCAATGCTGTATCCAACCACGATACAGCCAGTAATAGCGGCGGGGCATACACCCGCACTCAAATGCAAGCAACCCGTGCAATGCTGTAGACAACGGCCAACGTTAGTCTTTTGGAGCGAACACCGCTCTCTGTGCTAACGCTAGCCGCAGACCCACGCTGGTTCAGCTAACAGCAGTGTAACGGAAAACACTATCGTCGCTGCCTAATGGTAACGAAACACTCACAAACACACTACTGCCATGCAGGGTTCAACTAATAGCTGTGTTGCGAAGACCGCTATCGTCGCGAACGACAGACCGTGCTATTCACGTGGGTCCCCAAACACAATATACAGCGTACCATTCTAGCTCTATGGAGCGGAAGCGCTCTCGACACTAGTAGTATCAGTTGGCTACACAATGCAAAGCGCTACACTGGTTAGAAACCATGTCAAATACTTACCAATGATTCACTCCCGCAGCCATGCCTGGTCCAACGATAGTGCTCAGTTGTGGGACGGAAAACGTCCTCCATGCCATGCTATCGCTAACAGTAAACATTAGCACGCAGCCACGCACCCGTGCGACGCTGCATGGTAACCATGGTTCCCAAACGAACCATGATATAAGCGGGGTGACTTCTAGGCTCCGCGGCAGTCTCTAGGAGGGTGACATTTCGCAGCTCCCACCCACGGTGGGCCCATATGATGGGCCACCATGAAGGTATGCGAGACCCCAAACGCAGAGCTCCACATAATCGACCTGCGCCCTGAGGCGAAAAGATGAAAGAGGATGTTCCTTGTGTGTGTCATGCCTATGTAGGCAGTGTACGTGCTCACGCACAGGCACACAGGGTCACGAGTGACTATGTTGTTATTAGAATTCGACCTCTGCGCATGCGCGTGATGTATATCCACGGTGTTCATACACCGCCCTCTGGCGGTTAGGAGGTATGAAATAGAGCAGTTTTTCAGTGATTTCATCTTAGCTGGAGACTCTGCTTTCGCCCCCATCTGTCTATCTGTTGGACTAATCGCTGTGAAACTGTGCATGCATACTCCCAGTAAGCCAGGGAAGAACCTCTGAACAAAGCTTTCAAATCGGCCTCATGGTGGCGCTATAACCTGGCCCTTTACATTCTGGCCTATAACACCACATCCGAACTGCGAGCGAGAGATCTGATGACAATACAGTGCGAAGAACTGTCCTGATATAAGTGTCGGCATGAGCGTCGCCTTTATACACAGACTTTGGACCTGCAGCACTGGGCACCAACCTCACCTCAGGGGCCAGATATCCACCAATAACAATAGTTGAGGAGGGGACACGGCCGTGAAACCTTGCAGGAATAGAGACACTGTGACCTGATATTGGAGGGGTGGATAACGCTCACGGTACGTCAGGACAGACTTATTGAAACACATCCATTTGAATGACTTTTCATGGCTCACATGGCTCACAGTGGGGATGGGGTGTACGTGTTGAACCGTAGGTCCTACAAGCAGCCTGTTATCTTCTTTGGCCTACTGGGAGTGGGCATGCAAAACTCCATGCTGATTGGTTCAACTAGAGATTAGCTTACACACACAATCACACATACATATACATACACACACACACACAAACACACGCGCGCACGCGCGCACGCACGCACGCACGCACGCACGCACACACACACACACACACACACACACACACACGGACGGACAGATGGTGGAGACAACAGACAACAAGAGAATGTATCAATAGAGAGTTTTTTATTAGAGTGAAGCTCATTTATTTTGTTATGTTTCCCTTCAGCTCTCCAGGCTGAACAAACACACAACACAACAGGTAAACAATGATTGAAAAGTTACAAATTATTATTATAGATTATGGTACAAGAGCTTCTCTTCTAATTAGAAATCTATAATAGTACTTTGCTTCAGTTCTTACTCTCTTGTCTCTGTACAGAATCTGTCAGGTTGGTGGGAGGAACCAGTAACTGTACTGGTATACTGGAGATGAAACACCAGGGAGACTGGAGACCAGTGGATGCTTCTGCCTGGAACCTGAAGTCATCATCTGTAGTGTGTAGACAGCTGGACTGTGGCTCTGCTGTTTCAACACAAAGGACTTCTGGTTCTACTGACCAACCTGTGTGGAACATTACATCTTCTTGTGTTGGATCTGAGTCTTCACTGATGGAGTGTGGAACAAAGATGTCTATTAATTCCACTTATAGACTGAAGGTGAACTGTTCAGGTAAGATAAACAATGACTTCAATAACAGTAATCTGTACTGTGTGTGTGTGTGTGTGTGTGTGTGTGTGTGTGTGTGTGTGTGTGTGTGTGTGTGTGTGTGTGTGTGTGTGTGTGTGTGTGTGTGTGTGTGTGTGTAACATTTGCATGGATACATTTGATTAATGAAATGTTAAATCCCCCCCCCCTCTCTCTCTCTCTCTCTCTCTCTCTCTCTCTCCAGAGTCAGTGAGGTTGGTGAATGGGACTGGTTTGTGTTCAGGCAGAGTGGAGGTGAAGTCTAATCAGTCGTGGGTCTCAGTGTGTGAAGATGACTTTGACCAGCAGGATGCAGAGGTTGTTTGTAGGGAGCTTGGCTGCGGGGCTCCTTCAGTCCTCCAGGGGGCGCTCTATGGAGAAGTGAACGCTTCCATGTGGACCAACGAGTTCCAGTGTGAAGGCAACAAGTCTGTTCTCCTGGACTGTAGAACCTCAGACTCAACTAGAAACACCTGCTCACCTGACAAGACTGTTGGACTCACCTGCACAGGTATGATAGTAATAACAATAAACTTTATCTGAACAGTAGTAAAACACTTTATCTGTACAGCACTTTTCCAAAAAGTATGCAAATGATTTAAAAACATGGTCATGGATATGATTTATATTATTCTTCTTATTACTCTCTTGTCTCTATACAGAACCTGTGAGGTTGGTGGGAGGAACCAGTAACTGTACTGGTAGACTGGAGGTGAAACACCAGGGAGACTGGAGACCAGTGGATGGTTGGTCTGTCTGGAACCTGAAGTCATCATCTGTATTGTGTAGACAGCTGGACTGTGGCTCTGCTGTTTCAACACAAAGGACTTCTGGTTCTGATTCTTCTGTATGGAAGATTACATCTTCCTTTGTGGGATCTGAGTTATCACTGACAGCGTGTGGAACAATGGTGTCTGGTAGATCATTTGCCAGACTGGAGGTGATCTGTTCAGGTAACAAAAGAATTACTTCAACAATGACAGTAATCTGTTATTAAATTGATCTGTCTGTCTGTCTGTCTGTCTGTCTGTCTGTCTGTCTGTCTGTCTGTCTGCCCGCCCGCCCGCCCGCCCGCCCGTCCGTCCGTCCGTCCGTCCGTCCGTCCGTTCATCACTAATCATGTGACTGAGAGATTTTCTCTCTGTGTTTGTGTGTAAAAATGTTCTCTGTTTAAACCTCATTGTCTATTTTTGCACAAAGTATTTTTATGAATGAAATATTGAAAATCTCTCTCTCTCTCTCTCTCTCTCTCTCTCTCTCTCTCTCTCTCTCTCTCTCTCTAGGGGTTAGGTTGGTGAATGGGACTGGTTTGTGTTCAGGCAGAGTGGAGGTGAAGTCTAATCAGTCATGGGTCTCGGTGTGTGAAGATGACTTTGACCAGCAGGATGCAGAGGTGGTCTGTAGGGAGCTTGGCTGTGGGGCTCCCTCAGTCCTCCAGGGGGCGCTCTATGGAGAAGTGAATGCTTCATTGTGGACCAAAGAGTTCCAGTGTGAAGGCAACGAGTCTGTTCTCCTGGACTGTAGAACCTCAAACTCAACTAGAAACACCTGCTCACCTGACAAGACTGTTGGACTCACCTGCTCAGGTAATAATAGTGTTAAAGAGTGCAACATTCTATTTCTCCCAAGACATGATCATTAGGTAATATTATATAAAGATCAAATTGGCTAAAACATGATGATCAGGTATTATGATTATATTTGGAGCAAGATTTCTTTTTCCAAAAAAGTGTTAAAATTATGTTTTTATGTGGCCACACCCACCAGTTCAGTAAGTATGCCTGGTTGTCAGTAGGGTTGTTACGATATGATATCCAATACCAAAATCTGCTTATCAACCGATACTGATATACGATTAAATCTATGTTTATTTTATTTTTTTCGACTGGGCCTTTTGAGTCAGTGGCTTTCAGCTTTCAGGAAGAAACTAAAAATACACAGGGAAGGCAAATTTGCACATTATAACCCCACCTAGTGGTCTATTAGAGTAACATTAACTTCATAGACACATTATAAAACAGGAAAGGTACAAAACTATGGCACAACCTCTTTAACTTTACAGTATGTTAACCCATTACAAAGACTTTTGCAGTGGCTATTCAAAAAAATAGCAGTTATACAAGCTCAGAGTCTGTCACTTCCTGCCGTGCTGTGAGCTTGTAGGTCTGCTATTTCTGAAAATCTTGAAAGTTTGAGAACTGGAACGGAAATGAAATGCTCTTCTGTGCAGATCCTGTCAGGTTGGTGGGAGGAACCAGTAACTGTACTGGTACACTGGAGATGAAACACCAAGGAGACTGGGGACTAGAGTGGAGACCAGTGGATGATTCTGACTGGACCCTGAAGTCATCATCTGTAGTGTGTAGACAGCTGGACTGTGGCTCTGCTGTTTCAACACAAAGGTGTTCTGGTTCTACAAATCAACCTTCATGGAGGATTGTATCTTCATGTGTTGGATTTGAATCTTCGCTGAGGGCGTGTGTAACAACAATGACTTATACTTATACTTCAACTCACAGACTGGAGGTGGTCTGTTCAGGTAACATAAACAATGACTCTGTCTGTCTGTCTGTCTGTCTGTCTGTCTGTCTGTCTGTCTGTCTGTCTGTCTCTCTGTCTGTCTGTCTGTCTGACTCTGTCTCTCTGTCTGTCTCTTTCTCTCTCTCTCTGGCCCAAATCCGAGAAGTGTCTGCAATTTATCAGCCTGAGCCTTACCTGAGACCCAACACCAAATCAGTATGATCTCTCTTTGATGTGTGAAGCCGCGCAAAGTTGATACACACTCTATAGTACATTCTGGTACACACAAACACAGACAGAACACACACCTTGCATATGCTACTTGAGTGGTCAACTTTATATAGTTTTAACACAGGGGTCTTCAACATTTTCAGGCCAAGGACCTCTTAGCTGAGAGAGAGATGAAGCAAGGACCCCCTCTACATATTGTATAAATGTGCGATGCGGATTTTCATCGATTTTATAGATAGATTCATAGATTTGTTTGAAGCATTGTCATCAGTCTATGTTGGATTCATGTTAATGTGTATTTCAGACATTTAACCACTTAAATCGTTGATATTTTGAAAACTTGACCTTTCACTATGTCTGCTCTTTTTTACCTCAAACCTATTTGCCGAAAATAGCCGATCTACAAGCTCACAACGCCTCGCAGCGCGATGCGTTGTGAGCTTGTAGATCGGCTATTTTTGGCTGAAGTTCTCAGAACATGGACATTAGGGTTCAAGTGGTTAATATAAAAACAGATAAATAAAGTTTCTACCACACAAAGATTTGGAGGACCCCCTGTAGTAACTCTGAGGACCCCTTAGGGGTCCCGGACCCCCTGTTGAAGATCCTTGTTTTAACATAATAACTACAAGTACCACCTACAAAAATTCTCACACATGGTTAGGCAACCGAGTCCTGAGTGTCCATTACAAAGACACATGAGCAATAACTTTCCATGCCATAGATAATAATCCAGCAGTAAATAAGTAAATAAACAAGTGCCACGAACACAAAGGCAAAAGCATATTCAGTGACTGTACATTGAGACAAAGAGGCATAAGCATGACATGAAGAACAAAGACATGATACTGGTCAGGAGTAACAACAACAACAACAACAACAACAACAACAACACTCGTCATAATAATAACCACAATAATAATCAAAATAACCAGAATAATAATCATAATAATAATAATAATAATACAAACGTTGACAACAATATCCACCTGTCTTTGACGTGAACTTTGAAGAACAATGTTTCAAATATCATATCCCAAAAAAACATACATCCATTACATTGTTTAGGCCTACATGTGTTGTATGGGCCTCATTTACTGTTTATTTTGCATTATACAGTCTGAGGAAATTGTTTTATCACCCAGCAACAGATTCTCTCACCCAGCAACAGGATTCAGATGAGATGAGAGTTACTAACATAATGCAGATCTTGAAGTTTTCTCTTTCGTTGTCTTTCGAGATCAATGAGCCATGATGATCTATTGATACCTAAATAATAATAACAATGTGTGTGTGTGTGTGTGTGTGTGTGTGTGTGTGTGCGCGTGCGTGCGTGCGTGCGTGCGTGCGTGCGTGCGTGCACGTGTGTGTGTGTGTGTGTGTGTGTGTGGTGTCTCTCTCTCCAGAGTCAGTGAGGTTGGTGAATGGGACTGGTTTGTGTTCAGGCAGAGTGGAGGTGAAGTCTAATCAGTCGTGGGTCTCAGTGTGTGAAGATGACTTTGACCAGCAGGATGCAGAGGTGGTCTGTAGGCAGCTTGGCTGTGGGGCTCCTTCAGTCCTCCAGGGGGCGCTCTATGGAGAAGTGAAAGCTTCAATGTGGACCAAAGAGTTCCAGTGTGAAGGCAACGAGTCTGTTCTCCTGGACTGTAGAACCTCAACCTCAACTAGAAACACCTGCTCACCTGACAAGACTGTTGGCCTCATCTGCTCAGGTAAAAAAGGACGATTTGTGTACTGTATATATTTGACCAGACGGTTGCTTATCTCCCGATTAGGGAGTCTTACTGGTGTATATGGAGAGAGTTTGATCCTGCTAGCATGGTAGAGAAGGATCATCACCTTACCGTCATATTTGTTGAAGTTGAAGTCCCCTGTGCTTTAGTGCACAGGGGAGAGGACAGACTTCAGTGAAGACCTCTGAGAACAAATGGACAGCAGTGGCTAGCAGCAGCGGCTACCAGCATCAAGGGGTGCCCACTGTACAATATGGGGAATGGTCTATAGCCTTGGATAAAGGCGTTTTATAAATTAATCTTTTTTGTCTTGTGTTTTCTCTGTACAGAGCCTGATGACGTCAGGTTGGAGGGAGGAACCAGTAACTGTACTGGTGTACTGGAGGTGAAACACCAGGGAGAGTGGAGACCAGTGGACTTTATTTATGGCTGGAACCTGAAGTCATCATCTGTAGTGTGCAGACAGCTGGACTGTGGCTCTGCTGTTTCAACACAAAGGACTTCTGGTTCAACAGTTCAACCAGTATGGAAGATTCCATCGTCCTGTCTTGGAAGTGAATCTTTAGTGAAGGAGTGTGGAACAAAGTCGTCTCATAACTCCATTGAGAGACTGGAGGTGTTCTGTTTGGGTAAAACATATACTCAATGACAAAAACAAAATAGATTAATAATAATGCTTTCTTTGTTGAAACTTTGAGCTCTTGCAAGAATTATCTTTAATAACATAAATAACTTTCTCTCTCTCTCTCTCTCTCTCTCTCTCTCTCTCTCTCTCTCTCTCTCTCTCTCTCTCTCCAGAGTCAGTGAGGTTGGTTAATGGCACTGGTTTGTGTTCAGGCAGAGTGGAGGTGAAGTCTGATCAGTCGTGGGTCTCAGTGTGTGAGGATGACTTTGACCAGCAGGATGCAGAGGTGGTCTGTAGGGAGCTTGGCTGTGGGGCTCCTTCAGTCCTCCAGGGGGCGCTCTATGGAGAAGTGAACGCTTCAATGTGGACCAAAGAGTTCCAGTGTGAAGGCAACGAGTCTGTTCTCCTGGACTGTAGAACCTCAAACTCAACTAGAAACACCTGCTCACCTGACAAGACTGTTGGACTCACCTGCTTAGGTAATCATAATCATAATAATCATAATGTGCCGTCTTGGGAGTGATAACGCGTTGTTCACACTCACCATGTGTTAAACACAGTGTAGGCAGAGGGAATAGATAATCATCATCTGTTAACAGAACACCACCATCCATTAACATGGAGGCAGAACTGAACGCTTTGAGCTCACAAGACATCTCTGGTCTAAATGGCTTGTTTCTCTCTTGTCTCTACACAGAGCCTGATGATGTCAGGTTGGTGGGAGGAACCAGTAACTGTACTGGCATACTGGAGATGAAACACCAGGGAGACTGGAGACCAGTGGATGGTCAGTCTGACTGGAACCTGAAGTCATCATCTGTAGTGTGCAGACAGCTGGACTGTGGCTCTGATGTTTCAACACAAAGGACTTCTGGTTCTACACTTCAACCTGTATGGTGGATTACAACTGACTGCGTTGGATCTGAGTCTTCTCTAAGGGAGTGTGGAACAAAGATGTCTCATAATTCCACTGTCAGATTGGAGGTGATCTGTTCAGGTAACTGTCTGTCTGCGTCTGTCAGTATTTCTGTCTACCTAATTAACTACTTGCCTACTTAAAAACTCTTTGTAAGCCCCGCCAGAAACCCCTGAACAGAGGTACTGCCGAACAAATATGCTATTTATTTATAAACATGTTTAAAAAAAACAAAGCCCACATGATAAAAACACGTACTGGAGTGCTCGTTACGGCCGTGCATATAGTACTATTAGAGGGCGACGGTCTTACTTTGGGGACGCGGCGGGGAGATCTCCTCCATTCGTTTACGTGCAGCGAAGCAGGGAAAAGAGCGATAGGGAAGCGGCGCCCGAGCGTGATTGAGTCCGCGATCCACAAACAGAAACCTAAACACTTTTATTCCAGCCATTGTGTAGTTTGTTGTTGCAGATTCTCTGCCCCGTGAAGTCAATGTGCAGCTGCTGATGTAACCAGGCAGCTAGAATGTAAGTGAACGGCGCGGCCTGCTGGATGCTACGAGGAGTACACCCACTTCCAGAAAGGAGGGGGGAAGAGAATTTTAACCCTTTAGATGGATCCCAGAAGACCCAGAGAACAACGGCCGATCGTTTTTTTTTTTATAATTATCATTTATATCAAAAGTCCGGAAAAGTCCGAGTGGCTAATTGAGCCCAATTAAGAACTCCGAGCAAGTACGGCCAGGCTAGCAAAGGGTTAAAGGTAGTTAAGTGATTTCACTTAAGTTTCACTTTCAGTTTTCATGTAGGTGACAGGCGGAGGCCTTCCTCCAATCATGATCAAGTGGGAGCAGGCCTTGGTGCCAAGGCCCCACTCTATCCTGATTGGAGGAAAACTTGTCACCCAACAGTTTTTGAAATTGCTTTTTTCTCCTCACAGGAGATGAGGCTGAAGTCCAAATATGGACCAAACACTCTATATTAACTAGTACTATTAGAACATAGAGCCATTTTGTTAGAATTAAATTAAAACCCTTACCCTGCCTTTAACCTACCTATCTACATCAATAACCAGTAAAATGCATACTCACAAAGTAGGCCTACTATAAGAATACGCTTGTTTACTTTGGCGGAAATATGTTTGTGACATTTTCATAGTGAGTACAGTTAAGAGGGAAGTAAGTCCTCTCTGGACAGCTGGTCTCAGGTCTGTTTCTATATTGAAGTCAGAAGACAGTGTGTCCTCTTTGTCTGGACAGCTGGTCTCAGGTCTGTTTATATTGAACACAGTGTGTCCTCCTCTTTGTCTGGACAGCTGGTCTCAGGTCTGTTTCTATGTCCAGACTCTGTTCATTGAGTCTGTATGTTGTAAAGGTTGTCCTCAGTTTAGGATCAGACACAATGGTGAAGTTGAACACAGAAACTGACTTTCTTTGTTTAATTTGACGTCTTGTTGCCACTTTACAATATGTTGGATCTCTAATTTTTGTTCGATCTCATTGGCTACACATTTAATTTTAAATATGCCGTGTCATCCAACCTTTTGTTACAGATCTGCTGTTTAAGCCAAACATCAGCGTATCCCCCACTATAAATGGGGTTTCTGAGGGGCAGCAGCAGGGGCAGCAGGTGTGGGAAGGTTCCAACTTCACCGTCAGCTGTTACATCCAGCCACAGCATGCAGGAGGCCTCTTCCACCTCACCTTCACTGGATCCAACACAACACACAACCACACCCAGCCAGCTGTCAATCACTCTGCCAACTTCCTGTTTTATGAAGCAGACCACACCCACCAAGGGAATTACAGCTGTGCTTATCACATCGATGTTGTTATAAATCACACCAATGTGTTTTCTCATCATTTCTCCTCTGAGAGCGAGATCCTCTCTCTCACTGTCACAGGTAAACCTCAGTGAAATAACTTTTCAACTCAAAATATGAAACTCAACCAGACATGACGTTATTTAAGGACTTAATTATGCAATAAGGTCTTGCTGCTTGGTCATTATGGCTTATATGGACACGACAGGCTGATAATTCCCCGAGGCGTGAAGGGAATTATCAGCCTGTCGTGTCCATATAAGCCATAATGACCAAGCAGCAAGACCTTATAACACTTATTACCCGGCTGATAAATAAAATTAATAATTTGACTCAAAACTAAAAACAAAAAGTATTTCCTTGTTTACAGACGGCCCAGCGCTACACGGTCGCCTTGGAAAACAAGGAAGTGCTGATCAAATAGAATCCATTTTCTGATACTGCGTCATCTATATCTCACCTCAAATCTTTTGAAAAACATTCTTGAGAGCAACGTTTAGTTGTAAATGACGCTGTGTGTTTGTTTACATGGCTGACATGTTGGATACGCCTCTAAATTCACACAGCGCACCCTGAGTGCAGCAGGTGTTCTGAGCCTTTGATTAGGCAGCGGTGAATTATTGAGCGGAACCGTCACTATACGCCTATAATTCACAGCTGATTTCAGCGCTCGACCAATCAGAATCAAGCATTCAACCAAGCCGGTTAATAATATCAAATAAATGTTGTCTTACATGATACAAGTGATGTTTTTATTCCAACATATTTCTCTCACAGTTCCTCGTCTGACATCTGACATCAGAGTTAGAGTCAGACTTACAGTCTCAGTGGTGCTGGTGCTGTTGATGTTGGTGGTGTTGTTAATCTACGCCCTCTATCGTCTCTGGAAGGTAATACATCTTTATTCAATACAAGGCTGGAATGTAAATGACAGTTAAAACAAATTGTCTTCATACAACAAACAATAGAGAGATAGGAGGGTTCTCAACCACAGTGACGCACATGGCCAATAAAATACAACTTTTTTTGTTGTTGTTTGGAATTGCATAGTGAATTCCTTCCTGGGTATTGTTTGTGATATATGCCATATGAGTCATCATGCTGCATCATATGATGCAAAATGCATCATCATTCATGCTGAAATACTAAAATATCTCAAAACACTGATTGAACACAAAAAATAACTCAGGATTGTGTTGATCTTGTCCCAAACAATAAGATCTGGTTGTCCCAGAGGTGAACTGGCCCTTTAATAATTGGGCTACCTTAACACTTTGACTGCCACAATGTTGAGGGTTTTAAGGGTAAAACCCTTGCCACCATAGAGGCCCATTCATTTTTGACGGAATAAATTGAAAATGGTAGGATGTACGAAAATTGACAAAAATTTCAGAGAATATAGAGTCGGAACCTTAGCTTTCACCATAAAAATTTCGTCCTGCTGTGGTGTTCTGCTGTGGAGAAACCTGAGGGAGAGCGAAAGCTGTACAGATGAAAAAGGAGCATCAGAAATTTACTTTCTGAGATAATTGAGGTCAAAGGAAAAAAACTTTCAGAAGCCCTAGAAACAAATTGGTAAATGGTACAAGAACACACAGTACCTCTAAATGAAGAACAGGGTGCCGACCATAATGCTGTAAAAAAAAAAAGTTAAAAAAGTTGTACCGTGGTCTAGTTATAAGGCAGGAAAGTGGAAGAAGCCAGGAGACTGACAGAGGCTCTTTTTTCATCTTCCCAGGATGAAGGAGAGACAGAGTAGAATCCACTGTGTTTTGACCTGGGATTTTTTATTCAAGCCTTCAGTTAGACATCAGACATCTCAAAAATAAAGATAAAAACTCTGATAAAGATTAAAAAAAAACTTTACATTGCTGTTTCACTTCAGTATAGTTGTAGATGTGTTCCATTGCAATCATCATTTTAGTCACTTCAAACTAAAACGGTCAAACTACCCTGAGCAATTCAAAGTCATAATACATAAAATTAAATAAAAATTTATGTACATTCATATGGAAATGTTTGTATTGACAAAGTCAAGCCAACTGCGACAAACTTCACCATGTTAGAATCCAGACCAGGCAACTGCAAGTAAGAGTAATTATGAAAAAAAAAAACATAATTACCATAAGGTATATATAATTATTTGCTATACATTTTATATACACAGGTACATATATTTCCAAAATAGCAGATCTACAAGCTCATAGCCCGGCACCGCGCTATGAGCTTGTAGATCTGCCATTTACATATGATGCCTAATAGCCGATCTACAAGCTCATAGCCCAGCAAGGCACTATGAGCTTAGTATTTTCATGGCTCTCCTTTTAGTAGACCTTGTACCAGTGAACTGTACCGTCATGAAACTGTACCTTTTCCTATGCAAACTTCTAATAAAGTCTTCAATCAATCAATCAATCAATCAATCCCTTCTTTGTATTTACCTACTGTATGTTTTTATACTGTTTTTTATTTCCCTCTTTTTTCCTGACTATATCTACTGCATAGTACTGTGTTCTATCCGTCTGTCATTCAATGTTATATGAGATACTGCAATGGTTTACTATGGAAATAAGCATAGTCTTTTCATGGATCTCATGATCTCCTTTTAGTAGACCTTGTACCAGTGAACTGTACCGTCATGAAACTGTACCTTTTCCTATGCAAACTTCTAATAAAGTCTTCAATCAATCAATCAATCAATCAATCTCTCTCTCCCCAACTTATCATGGCTGTAAGGTTTATTCTAACGCAGTTGGTTCTCTAGCGGAAAAAAAAGAGAGAGAGAGAGAGAGAGAGAGAGAGAGAGGGAGAGAGAGAGAGAGAGAGAGAGAGAGAGGAAGAGAGAGAGGAAATCTGAGCAGGCTTAGCAAACAACGTTGGCACCGCTTCGATGGGTTACCTTTAGAATAAAACACGATAAAACTATAAACATACAATGAGGATTACCACTGGGATTCTTTTTCGATCTCCATCTCGCTGGATTGGTCAGACTGCGACGTTTGCGAGTGACTTATAGTGGTTGTTTTGCTGGGATGTGTTTGTTTTGCACTAAATGGAGCATCTGTCCTCCTTTCTCACCAAGCTAAGCTAAAGAGGCGTCAATTGGGTATGGCAAGCTATGGCAGCTGCCATACCTTGGCTACAGGGGGAATATAATAAAATGTACTGTAATCGTGCCTGTTGGAAACATGACTGGTGTCTTGCACGCGAGCCTCGCGCGCGTGAAAGACACCAGTCATGTTGCCATAACTTAGCTTTTTCTGAACTGACGCCGCTGAGCTAAACGCCCTGCTCGATCGGTGGTCCGCGCGCGGACCACCTGTTGTGATCCGAGATGAGCATAATCATCTCTCATCTCATGCTTGCTCTCGGAGCGACGTCGGCGACCCCCCCAAACACGCCAATACACCACTGTATATCAATCAATCAATCTAGCAACAACCACTTACTTTATATAGCAGTTCTTTTCGCTGCGACGCCGCGGCTCGGTGGTCCCTGGTGGCCTGGTCGATGAACCATGACGATCCAGTAAAACTTTTCAGATCACATGTAACGGCTGTAGAAGTAGTCCTCAGTAGTATAGTAAAGCACTAAACTAAACCCCCCCCCAAACACATGGCTGCTGCTCCTTCCGTGAATGCCGTCCATCCAGCAATCCCAGGCCTGGGGAGGACGGTCATGTACCAAATCACCATGGTAACACAAGGTAACACAAGCTGATTGGCCACACAATGGTAACCATGGTGATTTTAGTCATTCCAGGGCCCAGGACGGCTGAATCCAAGCGTCAGTGATACATATGCTCCTAATCTTGTGTTAATTAAAAAAAAGACATTCCGGCGTCAACTGACGCCGGTGGCAGCGCGGGGGGGGTAAAAGCGTGACGTCATATGACCTCCGTGGCGGTCAAAGTGTTAACAGGCCACCGGTTTATAAATATGAGTCATGCTTTTATTTGTATTGGTTTGATTGGCCAAGTCTCTTCTTCTTCTTCTTCTTTTATTTCTTCTTCTTCTTCTTCCTCTTTCTAGGGACACATACTGTTTTTATTTAAGCAAACCAGATGTGATTGAGTGACTTAACGTCGGGTGTTTCTATGTTTCTCCAGGCCATCACAAGACACAATGCAGGAGTGGGAAACATTGCTAGGGTTCATTATAATGTAGGAAGGGAGAACGTTGAGATAGTTTATTATGATGATGTTGGTCCTGATGCTGAAGATGAACCCAGTGAAGAGGAAGACTACCATCTGTATGAGGAGATAGATGAACAAAGAGTTGTTGAAGCTGGTCCGAGACCACCAGTATGAGGAGATAGATGATGATGAACAAAGAGTTGTTGAAGCTGGTCCTAGTTAAGAGACCACCAGTATGAGGAGATAGATGATGATGAACAAAGAGTTGCTGAAGCTGGACCCAGTGAAGAGACAGGAGATCTGGAAACAGAGTTGTAATGCCTCATTCACACATACAGCTTCAGCTCTAAGGACTGGACTCAAGTTTCAATGCAATGTCTACGCAGATGAGTGTTTCCTGCTTCTCCGGACGCCACGACGCTAGACAACAAAAAGCATGGCTTCAAAATGGATAAAAGCTGAACTTTGAAGCTATTTTGAGGCTAGTGAACTACAGTAGCATCCAGCACATCACTGCCCCCCTCTTCCCCCATTTCTCCTCTCATTCCAGAGACAGAACAATGTTCTCTGGTCTGTGGAATAAGCGGTGACCACATTAAAACCTGGAAATAAGTCTCCACATTCTTTTATTTTTATTTTTGTACTTATTAATGTGTGTAGGCCTACATAGCATTATATATTATATTATTCCCTATCGAATCTCTTAGTTTCACCAACATTGTTCTTGTGAAGCAGTTTGTTTCATCTTACGTATTAAGATTATACAAATCACTAGTGGCAGTTCTTTGCGGTTATGAGCATAGTGTAAATAAAAGGGTTTTGTTTAAGATGATTTGTGAGCCCTTAATACATAATAAAGCATGTTTTCTTTAATTATTGCTTTTTAAAATATATATCTAGTATTATTGTTCTTGTTGTGTTGTATTGTATTGTATTGTATTGTATGGTATTGTGTTATATAGGCCTATGTGTAAACCCTCTAGGGGGGGCAGGAGGGTGAAGTAGGATCAGGGGTTTTATTATTAACAAATAAACCCTCTTGATTCTTCTATTTTGAACCTCATGTAACTTATTGTTTTGAAATTGAACTGAAAGTTGTTAAGATCCATTATGGATGAGTCTATAGGATCATGAAATATCATTTGTTTTCTAAAGTCACAAGTTTAAGAGGTGAACTGATGAAATGTTGTAACATGTATTTCTTTGTATATTGAGAAATTAAAACAGAAGTCCTTGATGGAAATGAAAGAGTGTTCTCTCCTCAATGTGATGTGTGTAATAGAGGAAGCTGTCATTTGTTAACACAAACACATCCAACAGCCTTTCAATGGTTTCATACCAGCAGCAGGAGACACACTACAAGCAGCTGATCAAAGTCATGTAATCTTCTATTCTGATTACATTGGATTACTTTCTGTGCTCCCTGCTGCTTACTGTAGCTGTTCTGTGTTGGACGCAATGACAGTTGAACATATTCAACGTGATGTATTAGTGTTTGATCAAGATCATTTGTGAGTCAGTCCCATGTTTTAGTCTTTTCTCCACTGACTCCTATAGGCTCCATCACAGCTGTACGTTTAAACTACAATTTCACAGCGCACTATCGCTCAATGTGTTGTGAGCTTGCAGATCGGCTATTCTCATCGAATGTTCACCCCAGAACAGGGACACCACAGTTCATGAGGCTAATTTGTGTTCACATTAGTCTGGAGTCTGGTCCTGTGGAGTGTTTTACTAGTGTCATTAGTTGACTTCTTGATCCTCAGAAAGATACAAACGTGTTATTTTATAACTACCGTTGTTCCCTGTTGAGCATTTCACAGCACATTTTCTGGGGCACACATGTCACGCATGTCTTATTTGTTTCACTCGAAAAAAAGAAAACGCCTGCAATGTAGTGCATTTGAAACAACAGTGCAGTGCACATCATGGGGTGATCACTGCCTCCTGTGAATTATTTTATTTAATTTTTTGTTTATTTTCTGTTCAGCTCGTTGCTGAGTGAGGTCAGCAGACAAAGTGACGTGAGTGAGATGTAAAAACCTGGGTGAAATGTGCCAATCTCAACAGGAAACAACGGTAGATGTTCATTCAGTTAGAAAACGATGAGAATGTTGGGGATGATGGCCATCGAGGTTCCCGTAATTGCTGGACTTTAAGCCACACCTGAATTTAAGCCACACAGCTAAATGTATTAAAACCAACGTGTACATATACAGGCCACACTTGAGTACAAGCTAGAGATGCACCGATATGGAAATTCTTGGCCGATACCGATGTTTAAAATAACAATTTAGCCGATAGCCGATACCAACACAGATATTATTATTATTATTTATTTATTTTTTGGTGTTACTATTTTCCCTTTTGGGCCAGGGGAACAAATAAATCAAAATTACAGGAAATAACGGTTCAGAATCCACTCTTGGTAGGCTGCAAATAACCATCACACCAAAATAGCCAGCACAACATGTATGCTTATCAGCAACAGATAAATATTGGCTACTGCCATCGGTTAATATCAGCTTTATTTGCCGATACCGATATTGACCGATAATGGCAAACATCGCCCGATACCGATGTGTGGCCGATATATCGGTGCATCACTAGTACAAGCCACAGGTGTCCTTCCTGCTTCCTCACTTCACACTGACGGGTCAACAGGGAGGACGTAGGCGCCCGTTTCACCTGTCTGTCCAACCACCTGCTGGGTCCAGTGGAGTCCGAGCCATTGGCCTTTCCTATTCATTATCCAACAGAGGAGGTGAGTCTAGCGGTGACACCTGCAGGGTCCATCACAGAAGGGGACAATGTGACGCTGAAGTGCCATGGAGACGGAAATCCTCCTCCCAGTAGCTACAACTTCCACCTCAAGGACCAGACGGTTTTAGTGGAGAATTCTGACAGTTACACCGTGACTGGAGAGTACAGGTGTTCGCTGGTTGACAACGAGGACATGGAAGCTTCACAGAGAATTGCTGTTAGCTATTTGGACCTGAGACTGAGCCCCACAGGGAAGGTTGTGAAGACGGTAACGGAGCCCCTGGTGGTGAAGATGGAGATGACTGCTTCAGGCCATGCCAAAGTGTCCTGGACCAAGGACGGTGAGAAGACAGAAGCACCCCAGTTCAGAAAGCTGACCTACGCACATGCAGGCATGTATGAATGTGAAGTCTCCATGGCCGGCCTAACACGTCACCAGTCCTTTAAACTGATGGTTGAAGGCTCGCCAGTGATCACCAGTCTGACCCAAAACGGTGCCCAGCTGGCCTGCGAGGCAGAAGGAGTGCCAGAACCCGTCTTCAGGTGGAACGTCAACGCCACAAGCGAGTACAGCTCCTACGACCATATAGTCGTAGTGACCACCGGACCACCAGTTGGGCCGCCGCGACGCTAGATTCCACGGGAAAAAAAGGAGGACCACGCTGACGCTGGAAGAGAGAGCTGCGCTGCATGCTGAGGCCCTATGCTCAGGCCTGTGATATACTCCGAACCTGTGGAGGGCAGCATTGCACGATTGCACTGCCTGCCGAAAATGAAAAGAAGACTGAGAGAAGTAGTCAGTTTACATGTGGTGTTTGTTATGCCCATTATTATACCATGGATTATACACTAAAGCAGCATTCCTTGGGTTATTGGATTGTTACAGTTACAAAATTGAATTTGTGAAGAGGCTGGGCAGGCCGGCGTAAGGGGATCTTCACAAATGCTTTGTTTTTGGTTCCTACACATCTGATTCAGGTATGTTTTTTAAAGAAAGTATTCTCTGTTATCAGTATCCATTCCATATCCATGTGCAATATGTTTGTTTGTAACTGACTCTGAGGCTTATTTGTGGCTTCCTGGTGTTTTAAAATGTATGCGTGTGTCATTGAACGTCTAGTGTTGCTGTGATGTTGTGTAGGTGCTTTTAAGTTCCAATACAAACAGCCTGTAAAATCCAACACACACTGTTGGTGATATTAACACTGTCCTGGAAGTTTGTGTGTGTGTGTGTGTGTGTGTGTGTGTGTGTGTGTGTGTGTGTGTGTGTGTGTGTGTGTGTGTGTGTGTGTGTGTGTGTGTGTGTGTGTGTGTGTGTGTGTGTGTGTGTGTGTGTGTGCGCGCGCGCACACGTCTGTACATGCTGCTCTGTGTGGTATAACTCATTGTTACACACCAGAACCGACCTGGAAATGCACACCGAAACCCGAAACAAACCGAATTTTCGGCGTGCAAATCAGACCGAACTATGTCCAAATAGGACCCACGCACCTGGGAACCTAGGGATACGCCGCTGCCTACGACAAAAAGAACGGCAGGGCCACCAACAAGATCACCGTGGACCCCAGAGTAAACCTAACCTCTGTTACTTGCGGTGCGAGCAACGAGCTGGGAAAGGCTTTCAGGACCATCCCTGTGTCCTCCTTTGATGACACTGTCAGGCTCATAGCTGTCAGCGTGGTGCTGGGAGGGTTGCTCATGGCTGGGCCTCTAGTTGCTGTCCTGGGTCTGCTCTACTGGCTCCTCATAGCCGGGGAGCCACAGGCCCAAAATTTGATAGGACCTGTGATGTCATAACATAATTTTTATTTTAGTTTTTTCTATTGATTTGGTCAATAAGGTACACAGAATGAGAGGCCTGCTCTGCCGGAAACATTGTGGAAACAAATGTCCCATCGACGTCCCTATACAGGAAAAGAATACAACAATAAATCTGCTTTAAGTAGCATGTGAGGGGTCAAACTAGGGGTTCTTCGTGATTCTGAATCCATTGCACACATTTGTTTTGCATGAAAAACATTCCTCAGGCTAGATTTCAGCCCCACAAAACGGTGAAAAGTGATGAGTCATAAAAAATCACAGTTTTGAGAGGCCGAAATCTAGCCCAATGAATGTTTTTCATGCAAAAGAAATGCTTGCAATGGATTCAGAATCATGAAGAACCCCTAGTTTGACCCCTCACATGCTATTTGAAGCAGATGTATTTTTTGTATTATTTTCCTGTAGTGAAGTCAATGGGGTAAATATACAAATGGCCATAACCTTTTTTCGCAATGTTTCCGGCAGAGCAGGCCTCTCATTCTGTGTACCTTAACACTTCTACTGCCTCTTAATTTGAAGGGATGCTTGGTGCCTTGGTGCCGTGCCGCTTCCTCCGTAGGCCTCCGCTATTATTTTGAAGGGCCGGGCGGGGTTGTTTTTGCGCAGATGGATTATCACTTGACTTCAATGTTTACGTCTTCTAGTCACATGACAGTGTGGGCCCAGAAAAGAAACATGGCTGCGCCCAGCCCTGCTTTAGAGACATGTTAAACTTTTTCAGCCCAACAAGCTCATGCTAGATGAGAAGATAAGGTTTTCAGCTGAACTTGGGGAGTGGAAAACCCACATGCTGCACAGCAGAGAGAACACTGGCACCACATCCTGTGGTTTACATGTTTTCATTTAAACGCTTTTTTCCCTTCCAAAACAACTTTTTAGTTATTTAACTAATATTAATGTCACTTCAATGTTCTATCTGTGTCTCCTGCGTGCAGGGGTGTCGCACCAAATTCTGGGCACAAGGATTCACTGCGGTTCCCCCATGAATGTTCTTCATAGGGGGAGGGGGTTTAACCCATTTAGACTGATAACTCATTATTACGCATTATTGTGTGCTTTAACTATTGAAAAATAGCAGATATACAAGCTCACAGCGCGGCACCGAGTGCCACGCTGCAAGCTTGTAGATCTGCTGTTTTTGAAAAATCTTGAAATATTTGAATAAATATATTTGAAATATTTCAAAAAATGTTTCTTTCATGTGAAGGACCCCCAACATGATATCTATTTGGCCACGGACCCCCATCTAAAAATATCTAGTTCTGATAAATATCTAGTTCTGATAGTAAATGTTTTATCTTGTCACACATCATCAGTAAAGTGTAGCAGCTTGTGAACCAGCGGAAAACTGCTGTTAGATCAGGATCAGAAGAGAAGATAATGCTAGACTTCTTCCTTTAGACACACACACACACACACACACACACACACACACACACACACACACACAAAGCAGGGAGTGGAAAAAACCAAACACATGGTGACAGCGTAGATGACTGTCAGTACATCCTGTGGTTTAAAAATGTTTCCAAGTAAACAATTTTAAAAACATATTTTAGACCAACACTATTACGATTCTTGCAAAACACATTTATGGACACTGCTCTTTCAGATTTTGCCCTAAAATCACGCAACTGGAAGGCAAATCCCAACCTCCCAACGCCCCTGATTTCTCACATGGCCCGCTTCTAGCGCCACCATCAGGCCGATTTTGCAAAACACATTTTTGAACACTGCCCTAAAATCACGCAAAGCGGTACACAGTATCTCTAAAGTCATGTCATCAACATGGATCTGTCCCATTTCCTATACCTCTGTTACTTGCAGTGCGAGCTGGGAACGGCTTTCAGGACCATCCCTGTGTCCTCCTTTGATGACACTGTCAGGCTCATAGCTGTCAGCGTGGTGCTGGGAGGGTTGCTCATGGCTGGGCCTCTGGTTGCTGTCCTGGGTCTGCTCTACTGGCTCCTCATAGCCGGGGAGCCACAGGCCGAACATGTGATAGGACCTGTGATGTCATAACATAATTTTTATTTTAGTTTTTTCTATTAATTTGGTCAAAAAGGTACACAGAATGAGAGGCCTGCTCTGCCGGAAACATTGCAGAAAATAGGACCTGTGATGTCATAACATAATTTTTATTTTAGTTTTTTCTATTAATTTGGTCAAAAAGGTACACAGAATGAGAGGCCTGCTCTGCCGGAAACATTGCAGAAAAAAATGTCCCATCGACGTCCCTATACAGGAAAAGAATACAACAATAAATCTGCTTTAAGTAGCATGTGAGGGGTCAAACTAGGGGTTCTTCGTGATTCTGAATCCATTTGTTTTGCATGAAAAACATTCCTCAGGCTAGATTTCAGCCCCACAAAACAGTGAAAAGTGATGAGTCATAAAATAAATCACAGTTTTGAGAGGCCGAAATCTAGCCCAATGAATGTTTTTCATGCAAAACAAATGCTTGCAATGGATTCAGAATCATGAAGAACCCCTAGTTTGACCCCTCACATGCTACTTGAAGCAGATATATTTTTTGTATTCTTTTCCTGTAGTGAAGTCGATGGAGTGAATATACAAATGGCCATAACCTTTTTTCGCAATGTTTCCGGCAGAGCAGGCCTCTCATTCGGTGTACCTTAACACTTCTACTGCCTCTTAATTTGAAGGAATGCTTGGTGCCTTGGTGCCGCGCCGCTTCCTCCGTAGGCCGCCGCTATTATTTTGAAGGGCCGGGCCGGGTTGTTTTTGCGCAGATGGATTATCACTTGACTTCAATGTTTACGTCTTCTAGTCACATGACAGTGTGGGCCCAGAAAAGAAACATGGCTGCGCCCAGCCCTGCTTTAGAGACATGTTACACTTTTTCAGCCCAACAAGCTCATGCTAGATGAGAAGATAAGGTTTTCAGCTGAACTTGGGGAGTGGAAAACCCACATGCTGCAGAGCAGAGAGAACACTGACACCACATCCTGTGGTTTACATGTTTTCATTTAAACGCTTTTTTTCCCCCTTCCAAAACAACTTTTTAGTTATTTAACTAATATTAATGTCACTTCAATGTTCTATCTGTGTCTCCTGAGTGCAGGGGCGTCGCACCACATTCTGGGCACAAGGATTCACTGCGGTTCCCCCATGAATGTTCTTCATAAGGGGAGGGGTTTTAACCCATTTAGACTGATAACTCATTATTACGCATTATTTTGTGCTTTAACTATTGAAAAATAGCAGACATACAAGCTCACAGCGCGGCACCAAGTGCCACACTGCAAGCTTGTATAGATCTGCTGTTTTTGAAACATCTTGAAATATTTGAATAAATATATTTGAAATATTTCAAAAAATGTTTCTTTCATGTGAAGGACCCCCAACATGATATGTATTTGGCCACGGACCCCCATCTCAAAATATCTAGTTCTGATAAATATCTAGTTTTGATAGTAAATGTTTTATCTTGTCACACATCATCAGTGAAGTGTAGCAGCTTGTGAACCAGCGGAAAACTGCTGTTAGATCAGAAGAGAAGATAATGCTAGACTTCTTCCTTTAGACACACACACACACACACACACACACACACACACACACACACACACACACACACACACACACACACACACACACACACACACACACAGTCACACACACACGCACACACACACACACACACAAAGCAGGGAGTGGAAAAAACCAAACACATGGTGACAGCGTAGATGACTGTCAGTACATCCTGTGGTTTAAAAATGTTTCCAAGTAAACAATTTTAAAAACATATTTTAGAGTTAGACCAACACTATTACGATTCTTGCAAAACACATTTATGGACACTGCTCTTTCAGATTTTGCCCTAAAATCACGCAACTGGAAGGCAAATCCCAACCTCCCAACGCCCCTGATTTCTCACATGGCCCGCTTCTAGCGCCACCATCAGGCCGATTTTGCAAAACAAATTTTTGAACACTGCCCTAAAATCACGCAAAGCGGTACACAGTATCTCTAAAGTCATGTCATCAACATGGATCTGTCCCATTTCCTATACCTTTGTTACTTGCAGTGCGAGCTGGGAACGGCTTTCAGGACCATCCCTGTGTCCTCCTTTGATGACACTGTCAGGCTCATAGCTGTCAGCGTGGTGCTGGGAGGGTTGCTCATGGCTGGGCCTCTGGTTGCTGTCCTGGGTCTGCTCTACTGGCTCCTCATAGCCGGGGAGCCACAGGCCGAACATGTGATAGGACCTGTGATGTCATAACATAATTTTTATTTTAGTTCTTTCTATTAATTTGGTCAAAAAGGTACACAGAATGAGAGGCCTGCTCTGCCGGAAACATTGCAGAAAATAGGACCTGTGATGTCATAACATAATTTTTATTTTAGTTTTTTCTATTAATTTGGTCAAAAAGGTACACAGAATGAGAGGCCTGCTCTGCCGGAAACATTGCAGAAAAAAATGTCCCATCGACGTCCCTATACAGGAAAAGAATACAACAATAAATCTGCTTTAAGTAGCATGTGAGGAAACTAGGGGTTCTTCGTGATTCTGAATCCATTTGTTTTGCATGAAAAACATTCCTCAGGCTAGATTTCAGCCCCACAAAACAGTGAAAAGTGATGAGTCATAAAAAATCACAGTTTTGAGAGGCCGACATCTAGCCCAATGAATTTTTTCATGCAAAACAAATGCTTGCAATGGATTCAGAATCATGAAGAACCCCTAGTTTGACCCCTCACATGCTACTTGAAGCAGATTTATTTTTTGTATTCTTTTCCTGTAGTGAAGTCAATGGAGTGAATATACAAATGGCCATAACCTTTTTTCGCAATGTTTCCGGCAGAGCAGGCCTCTCATTCTGTATACCTTAACACTTCTACTGCTTCTTAATTTGAAGGGATGCTTGGTGCCTTGGTGCCGCGCCGCTTCCTCCGTAGGCCGCCGCTATTATTTTCAAGTGCCGGGCGGGGTTGTTTTTGCGCAGATGGATTATCACTTGACTTCAATGTTTACGTCTTCTAGTCACATGACAGTGTGGGGCCCAGAAAAGAAACATGGCTGCGCCCAGCCCTGCTTTAGAGACACGTTACACTTTTTCAGCCCAACACGCTCATGCTAGATGAGAAGATAAGGTTTTCAGCTGAACTTGGGGAGTGGAAAACCCACATGCTGCACAGCAGAGAGAACACTGACACCACATCCTGTGGTTTACATGTTTTCATTTAAACACTTTTTTTCCCCTTCCAAAACAACTTTTTAGTTATTTAACTAATATTAATGTCACTTCAATGTTCTATCTGTGTCTCCTGAGTGCAGGGGCGTCGCACCAAATTCTGGGCACAAGGATTCACTGCGGTTCCCCCATGAATGTTCTTCATAGGGGGAGGGGGTTTAACCCATTTAGACTGATAACTCATTATTACGCATTATTTTGTGCTTTAACTATTGAAAAATAGCAGATATACAAGCTCACAGCGCGGCACCGAGTGCCACGCTGCAAGCTTGTAGATCTGCTATTTTTGAAACATCTTGAAATATTCGAATAAATATATTTGAAATATTTCAAAAAATGTTTCTTTCATGTGAAGGACCCCCGACATGATATGTATTTGCCCATGGACCCCCATCTCAAAATATCTAGTTCTGATAAATATCTAGTTTTGATAGTAAATGTTTTATCTTGTCACACATCATCAGTGAAGTGTAGCAGCTTGTGAACCAGCGGAAAACTGCTGTTAGATCAGAAGAGAAGATAATGCTAGACTTCTTCCTTTAGACACACACACACACACACACACACACACACACACACACACACACACACACACACACACACACACACACACACACACACACACACACACACACAGTCACACACACACGCACACACACACACACACAAAGCAGGGAGTGGAAAAAACCAAACACATGGTGACAGCGTAGATGACTGTCAGTACATCCTGTGGTTTAAAAATGTTTCCAAGTAAACAATTTTAAAAACATATTTTAGAGTTAGACCAACACTATTACGATTCTTGCAAAACACATTCATGGACACTGCTCTTTCAGATTTTGCCCTAAAATCACACAACTGGAAGGCATTCCCAACCTCCCAACGCCCCTGATTTCTCACATGGCCCGCTTCTAGCGCCACCATCAGGCCGATTTTGCAAAACAAATTTTTGAACACTGCCCTAAAATCACGCAAAGCGGTACACAGTATCTCTAAAGTCATGTCATCAACATGGATCTGTCCCATTTCCTATACCTTTGTTACTTGCAGTGCGAGCTGGGAACGGCTTTCAGGACCATCCCTGTGTCCTCCTTTGATGACACTGTCAGGCTCATAGCTGTCAGCGTGGTGCTGGGAGGGTTGCTCATGGCTGGGCCTCTGGTTGCTGTCCTGGGTCTGCTCTACTGGCTCCTCATAGCCGGGGAGCCACAGGCCGAACATGTGATAGGACCTGTGATGTCATAACATAATTTTTATTTTAGTTCTTTCTATTAATTTGGTCAAAAAGGTACACAGAATGAGAGGCCTGCTCTGCCGGAAACATTGCAGAAAATAGGACCTGTGATGTCATAACATAATTTTTATTTTAGTTTTTTCTATTAATTTGGTCAAAAAGGTACACAGAATGAGAGGCCTGCTCTGCCGGAAACATTGCAGAAAAAAATGTCCCATCGACGTCCCTATACAGGAAAAGAATACAACAATAAATCTGCTTTAAGTAGCATGTGAGGAAACTAGGGGTTCTTCGTGATTCTGAATCCATTTGTTTTGCATGAAAAACATTCCTCAGGCTAGATTTCAGCCCCACAAAACAGTGAAAAGTGATGAGTCATAAAAAATCACAGTTTTGAGAGGCCGACATCTAGCCCAATGAATGTTTTTCATGCAAAACAAATGCTTGCAATGGATTCAGAATCATGAAGAACCCCTAGTTTGACCCCTCACATGCTACTTGAAGCAGATTTATTTTTTGTATTCTTTTCCTGTAGTGAAGTCAATGGAGTAAATATACAAATGGCCATAACCTTTTTTCCGCAATGTTTCCGGCAGAGCAGGCCTCTCATTCTGTGTACCTTAACACTTCTACTGCCTCTTAATTTGAAGGGATGCTTGGTGCCTTGGTGCCGCGCCGCTTCCTCCGTAGGCCGCCGCTATTATTTTGAAGGGCCGGGCCGGGTTGTTTTTGCGCAGATGGATTATCGCTTGACTTCAATGTTTACGTCTTCTAGTCACATGACAGTGTGGGCCCAGAAAAGAAACATGGCTGCGCCCAGCCCTGCTTTAGAGACACGTTACACTTTTTCAGCCCAACACGCTCATGCTAGATGAGAAGATAAGGTTTTCAGCTGAACTTGGGGAGTGGAAAACCCACATGCTGCACAGCAGAGAGAACACTGACACCACATCCTGTGGTTTACATGTTTTCATTTAAACACTTTTTTTCCCCCTTCCAAAACAACTTTTTAGTCATTTAACTAATATTAATGTCACTTCAATGTTCTATCTGTGTCTCCTGAGTGCAGGGGCGTCGCACCACATTCTGGGCACAAGGATTCACTGCGGTTCCCCCATGAATGTTCTTCATAGGGGGAGGGGGTTTAACCCATTTAGACTGATAACTCATTATTACGCATTATTTTGTGCTTTGACTATTGAGAAATAGCAGATATACAAGCTCACAGCGCGGCACCAAGTGCCACGCTGCAAGCTTGTAGATCTGCTATTTTTGAAACATCTTGAAATATTTGAATAAATATAATTTTTGAAATATTTCAAAAAATGTTTCTTCTTGCACTCCTGACAAATCAATTTTAGCAAAAATATCCTATGGGGAAATTGGAAATACATAGCCAAATAGGACCAAAACTTAAGTGACCCGTCCCCAGGAAATGAGGAAGGGGTCTGAAAATTAGAACCCTGTTATTTTCTCATAGTTTGTTTCCTATAGATAGAAGCCAAAACAGCAAACAAATCAATTTTAGCAAAAGGGAATGGGGAATACATAGCCGAATAGGGCCAAAACTGAAGTGACCCGCCCCCAGGAAATGAGGGAGGGGTCTGAAAATTTGAACCCTGTCAGTTTCTGATAGTTTGGTCCCTATAGAAGCCAAAACAGCCCAAAAAGATATATTTTAGCAAAAAGATCCTATTGGAATACATAGCCGAATAGGGCCAAAACCGAAGTGACCCGCCCCCGGGAAATGAGGGAGGGGTCTAAAAATGTGAACCCCATTATTTTCTGATAGTTTGGACCCTAGAGAAGCCAAAACAGAAAACAAATCAATTTTAGCAAAAAGATCCTATGGGAAAATTTGGGATACATAGACGAATAGGGCCAAAACTGAAGTGACCCGCCCCCAGGAAATGAGGGAGGGGTCTGAAAATTTGAACCCCGTCAATTTCTGATAGTTTGGTCCCTATAGAAGCCAAAACAGCAAAAAAAACAATTTTAGCAAAAAAATCCTACAGGAATACTCAGCATACCGCACTACTAGTTTGACCCCTCACATGCTATTTGAAGCAGATGTATTTTTTGTATTCTTTTCCTGTAGTGAAGTCAATGGAGTAAATATACAAATGGCCATAACCTTTTTTCGCAATGTTGGCAGAGCAGGCCTCTCATTCTGTGTACCTTAACACTTCTACTGCCTCTTAATTTGAAGGGATGCTTGGTGCCTTGGTGCCGCGCCACTTCCTCCGTAGGCCACCGCTATTATTTTGAAGGGGCGGGGTTGTTTTTGCGCAGATGGATTATCACTTGACTTCAATGTTTACGTCTTCTAGTCACATGACAGTGTGGGCCCAGAAAAGAAACATGGCTGCGCCCAGCCCTGCTTTAGAGACACGTTACACTTTTTCAGCCCAACACGCTCATGCTAGATGAGAAGATAAGGTTTTCAGCTGAACTTGGGGAGTGGAAAACCCACATGCTGCACAGCAGAGAGGCGACTGACACCACATCCTGTGGTTTACATGTTTTCATTTAAACGCTTTTTTTCTTTTCCTTCCAAAACAACTTTTTAGTTATTTAACTAATATTAATGTCACTTCAATGTTCTATCTGTGTCTCCTGCGTGCAGGGGCGTCACACCAAATTCTGGGCACAAGGATTCACTGCGGTTCCCCCATGAATGTTCTTCATAGGGGGAGGGGGTTTAACCCATTTAGACTGATAACTCATTATTACGCATTATTTTGTGCTTTAACTATTGAAAAATAGCAGATATATAAAGCTCACAGCGCGGCACCAAGTGCCACGCTGCAAGCTTGTACTTGTAGATCTGCTATTTTTGAAACATCTTGAAATATTTGAATAAATATATTTGAAATATTTCAAAAAATGTTTCTTTCATGTGAAGGACCCCCGACATGATATGTATTTGGCCACGGACCCCCATCTCAAAATATCTAGTTCTGATAAATATCTAGTTGATGATAGTAAATGTTTTATCTTGTCACACATCATCAGTAAAGTGTAGCAGCTTGTGAACCAGCGGAAAACTGCTGTTAGATCAGAAGAGAAGATAATGCTAGACTTCTTCCTTTAGACACACACAAAGCAGGGAGTGGAAAAAACCAAACACATGGTGACAGCGTAGATGACTGTCAGCACATCCTGTGGTTTAAAAACGTTTCCAAGTAAACAATTTTAAAAACATATTTTAGACCAACACTATTACGATTCTTGCAAAACACATTTCTGGACACTGCTCCTTCAGATTTTGCCCTAAAATCACACAACTGGAAGGCAAATCACAACCTCCGCCCCTGATTTCTCACATGGCCCTCTTCTAGCGCCACCATCAGGCCGATTTTGCTAAACACATTTTTGAACACTGCCCTAAAATCACACAAAGCGGTACACAGTATCTCTAAAGTCATGTCATCAACATGGATCTGTCCCATTTCCCATATTCCCTCCTGATTGGCTTACATGTACATTGCCTTCTAAAGTTTGTGTACACGACCTGATGGTCGCTTATCTCCCGATTAGGGAGTCTTACTGGTATTGGTTTTACCACTTCACACAATGATGTATCACTGTTTAATCAATAAGCCTATGAAACAGACTGGGAGCCTTTGTATCGTGGCACCGAGTGCCACGCTGTGAGCTTGTAGATCTGCTATTTTTGAAAAATCTTGAAATATTTGAATAAATATAATTTGAAATTTTCACAAAAGGTTTTTTTTTAAACCCATGTTTCTATGTCAGTGGTGCTCAAACCTTTTCATGTGAAGGACCCCCAAAATGATATGTATTTGGCCACGGACCCCCATCTCAAAATATTTAGTTCCAGGGATCCCCCCAGGAGAAACATTTGAGTATGTTCGCTTAAACATTTTGCACAGATTTTCACAAAAAATAGCAGATCTACATGCTCTGCGCTGAGCTTGTATATCTGCTATTGTATATCTGCTATTTTTCAATAGCTAAAGTATATATAAAACATGTACTGTAGCTTCCCTTAAAACATGTACTGTAGCTTCCCTTAAAACATGTACTGTAGCTTCCCTTAAAACATGTACTGTAGCTTCCCTTAAAACATGTACTGTAGCTTCCCTTAAAACATGTACTGTAGCTTCCCTTAAAACATGTACTGTAGCTTCCCTTAAAACATGTACTGTAGCTTCCCTTAAAACATGTACTGTAGCTTCCCTTAAAACATGTACTGTAGCTTCCCTTAAAACATGTACTGTAGCTTCCCTTAAAACATGTACTGTAGCTTCCCTTAAAACATGTACTGTAGGCGTAGCTCCCCTTAAAACATGTACTGTAGCTTCCCTTAAAACATGTACTGTAGCTTCCCTTAAAACATGTACTGTAGGCGTAGCTCCCCTTAAAACATGTACTGTAGCTTCCCTTAAAACATGTACTGTAGCTTCCCTTAAAACATGTACTGTAGCTTCCCTTAAAACATGTACTGTAGCTCCCCTTAAAACATGTACTGTAGCTTCCCTTAAAACATGTACTGTAGCTTCCCTTAAAACATGTACTGTAGCTTACTGTAGCTCCCCTTAAAACATGTACTGTAGCTTACTGTAGCTCCCCTTAAAACATGTACTGTAGCTTACTGTAGCTCCCCTTAAAACATGTACTGTAGCTCCCCTTAAAACATGTACTGTAGCTTCCCTTAAAACATGTACTGTAGCTTCCCTTAAAACATGTACTGTAGCTTACTGTAGCTCCCCTTAAAACATGTACTGTAGCTTACTGTAGCTCCCCTTAAAACATGTACTGTAGCTCCCCTTAAAACATGTACTGTAGCTCCCCTTAAAACATGTACTGTAGCTCCCCTTAAAACATGTACTGTAGCTCCCCTTAAAACATGTACTGTAGCTCCCCTTAAAACATGTACTGTAGCTCGCTGGCCTCCTTTAAAACTGCCAGAGGTGGGGGTAGTTATCACTTCTCCCATAGACAGGTGAGAAGTGAGCACCCCCCCCCCCCCCCTTACCTTAGCCCCATCCCCTTGTTTCCCCTACTCTGTACATATAGTGTTTTTATAACTGCCATAATTTGTTTGTGTTTTTTTTTTTTTTTTGCTTGCTATTTGTTATGTCCATGAATTGAATACCAAGGACTTGTGACGTAAACAAGACCGTAAAAGGACATTGTCTCTCACTGATGCCTACGCTTCTTACCCTATCTAAGGACAACACAGAGTAAAATATATATTTGAACATTATTTTTTCACTGCAACTGGCCGTTTAGTTTGGTGACCACACTGGTCCACTAATGGTCAGCCCACCGGCCAGATGCCCAGTCCACCTCTGATAGTACATGTTTTATGTTGTCACACATCATCAGTAAAGTGTAGCAGCTTGTGAACCAGCGGAAAACTGCTGTTGGATCAGAAGAGAAGATAATGCTAGACTTCTTCCTTTAGACTAGCAGAGTACACGCGCGCGCGCGCACACGCACGCACGCACGCACGCACGCACGCACGCACGCACGCACGCACGCACGCACGCACGCACGCACGCACGCACGCACACACACACACACACACACACACACACACACACACACACACACACACACACACACACAGGGAGTGAAAAAAAAACACATGGTGACAGCGTAGATGACTGTCAGCACATCCTGTGGTTTAAAAAAGTTTCCAGGTAAACGATTTTAAAAACATGTTTTTAAACCAACACTATTACGATTCTTGCAAAACACATTTATGGACACTGCTCCTTCAGATTTTGCCCTAAAATCCCAACCTCCGCCCCTGATTTCTCACATGGCCCCCTTCTAGCGCCACCATCAGGCCGATTTTGCAAAACACATTTTTGAACACTGCCCTAAAATCACGCAGAGCGGTACACATTATCTCTAAAGTCATGTCATCAACATGGATCTATCCCATTTCCCATATTCCGTCCTGTTTGGCTACCATTGCCTTCTAAAGTTTGTGTACGCGACCTGATGGTCGCTTATCTCCCGATTAGGGAGTCTTACTGGTATTGGTATTACCACTTCACACAATGATGTATCACTGTTTAATCAATAGGCCTATGAAACAGACTGGGAGCCTTTGTATCCACACCCCCGGCTACTGGGCTAGGACTGGCCTTGAAGCTTGAGAAGCATTCTGTCACGGGAAGGATGGTGTGCAAAGCATGCTGGGTGTTGTAGTATAGAGAGGACTACACATCCACACATTGCTGAGGGCTGGAATCAAGGCTCTCTAGCCACTCAGCTATGGCTGCCAAATGATTCTGAGCAGACCTCATTGCTGAAAATAGCTGATCTACAAGCTCACAACGCCTCGCAGCGTTGTGAGCTTGTAGGTCTGCTATTTTGTTCTCAGTTCTCAGAATATTGATGCTAGGGTTCATGTGGTTAATATAAAAAGTATCACGCAAAGGTTTGGAGGCCCCCCTTTAGTAACTCTGAGGACCCCCTAGGGGTACCGGACCCCCTGTTGAAGACTGCATGTTATACTTGTTACACTGTTTGTCAATTTGTAAAAACACATTAAATGATGAATTATTAGTACGTTTTAAGCACAACAAACTCACGCTAGATGAGAAGATAAGGTTTTCAGCTGAACTTGGGGAGTGGAAAACCCACATGCTGCACAGCAGAGAGAACTCTGACACCACATCCTGTGGTTTACATGTTTTCATTTAAACGCTTTTTATTTTATTTAAAAAAAAAAACTTTTTAGTTAGTTGCAACTAACTAAAAGTCCCCTAATCGGGAGATAAGCGACCATCAAGTCGCGTACACAAACTTTAGAAGGCAATGGTGGCCAATCAGGAGGGAATATGGGAAATGGGACAGAGCCATGTTGCAAAGAAAGAAAAGCGTTTAAAGGAAAACATGTAAACCACAGGATGTGGTGTCAGTGTTCTCTCTGCTGTGCAGCATGTGGGTTTTCCACTCCCCAAGTTCAGCTGAAAACCTTATCTTCTCATCTAGAGTTGGACTAAAAAAAAAAAATCATGTTTTTACAAATTGACAGTCTGTCAAATTGAACATGTCTATAAAGAGTGACTGGTGTCCATTTGTTAGCCATTTTTTTAATCAGTGTCATCAGAGGTGCTTTGGTGAGTCAATGTTTGGGGGGTCGCTTATCTAGAGACGTCACGCGCACGTCGCTCAACACCAGTGGTGTAAAGTAACTAAGTACATTTACTTAAGTACACTTTTGAAGTATTTGTACTTTACTTGAGTATTTCCAATACTTTTACTTCTACTCCACTACATCTCGGATCCAAATATCGTTTTACTCCACTACAATTATTTGAAAATGTTAGTTACTAGTTACTTTGCGGACATAAATTATAATATTATAAAACATACATAAACCACTTTATCCCTATTTCATACCTAGGCTGTTTGAAAATAGCCGATCTACAAGCTCACAACGCGTCGTGATGCGACATGTTGTGAGCTTGTAGCTCTGCTATTTTCAAACATGTTGTACTTTTACTTTTGGTACATTTTGAGTGTCACTACTGTGGTTTTCATGTCTCTGTGGACTGTGTCATGTAGTCAGCATAGCTACACACCTATGGTTAGCGTTCATAAATGGTCATTTAAAAAATCACACCAAGTGTGAAGTGAGTGGTGCTGTGAAGTGAGTGGTGCTATGAGTTAATTTTATTAAGCGTCCCACGAAGCTTGGCCAACGCTGTGCTGGACGGACATACAGACAGATGGACATACATACACGCACACAAAGCCAGATGTAGGAACGCTTAGCACCGCTCAATAACCCGGACAAGAGTTGACTGCATAGCGACCACATTCGGAAGGCCCTCGTCATAGCACTTTTGAAAACGTAAGAATAGTTATCAATTATTAGAAATACATGTGCTTTTGATGTGTAATGTTTTATATCAAGGGTCTCCGACAGGATGCCCAGTCCATCCCTGATAGTAAATGTTTTATCTTGTCACATCATCTGTAAAGTGTAGCAGCTTGTGAACCAGCGGAAAACTGCTGTTAGATCAGAAGAGAAGATAATGCTAGACTTCTTCCTTTAGACTAGCAGAGCACACGCACGCACACGCATGCGCACACACACACACACACACACACACACACACACACACACACACACACACACACACACACACACACACACACACACACAGCAGGGAGTGGAAAAAACCAAACACATGGTGACAGCGTAGATGACTGTCAGCACATCCTGTGGTTTAAGAACGTTTCCAGGTAAACGATTTTAAAAACATATTTTTAGACCAACACTATTACTAGTAAAAACATAAAAACATATAGCAAAACACATTTATGGACACTGCTCCTTCAGATTTTCCCCTAAAATCACAACCTCCGCCCCTGATTTCTCACATGGCCCTCTTCTAGCGCCACCATCAGGCCGATTTTGCAAAACACATTTTTGAACACTGCCCTAAAATCAGACAAAGCGGTACACATTATCTCTAAAGTCATGTCATCAACATGGATCTGTCCCATTTCCCATATTCCGTCCTGATTGGCTACCATTGCCTTCTAAAGTTTGTGTACGCGACCTGATGGTCGCTTATCTCCCGATTAGGGAGTCTTACTGGTATCGGTATTACCACTTCACACAATGATGTATCACTGTTTAATCAATAGGCCTATGAAACAGACTGGTAGCCTTTGGGTGCGTTCGGAAACCCGCACCGAGTGTGTGCTCGGTGTAGTGAGTGCAGTGGGCGTGACGTTGGAGAGTGCGTTCAGTGTGGCTTATTTACGAACGACCAGTTTTAACAGGGAGCTGTGTGCTTTTTCACTCTGAACTCTGAAGGCAAACTTTCTGAAAAGCAGCAGTTGCTAAGTATGCTAACGTAACATTGACATTGAAAGGAGATGTAATTCATAGCATTGGCATACCTGCTGTTAGTTTACACGTTAATGTGTGTGAAACTATCAAGGCCAAACGACCAATTAAGCTGCAAATGCTGCATTTTGCGGTAATTTCCTCCATTCTTCACAGCTGAGAAGCGTTCGAGACATGGCTATGAAAACCAACCAATCAGAACACCGAACCACCGCACCACACCGCCTAACCCCATCTTCTGAGTAGGGTTGGTGAGTGCGTGCACTCAACACACCAGTGCGCCGCGCACTGGATTTCCGAACGACAACGCACCAAGTGCACCGAATAAACGAACGACAACATGGCACACCAGTGCGTTGAGTGCGCATTTCCGAACGCGCCCTTTGTATCCACACCCCCGGCTACTGGGCTAGGACTGGCCTCCAATGAAGCTTGAGAAGCATTCTGTCACGAGAAGGATGGTGTGCAAAGCATGCTGGGTGTTGTAGTATAGAGAGGACTACACATCCACACATTGCTGAGGGCTGGAATCAAGGCTCTCTAGCCACTCAGCTATGGCTGCCAAATGATTCTGAGCAGACCTCATTGCTGAAAATAGCTGATCTACAAGCTCACAACGCCTCACAGCGCGAGGCGTTGTGAGCTTGTAGGTCTGCTATTTTGTTCTCAGTTCTCAGAATATTGATGCTAGGGTTCATGTGGTTAATATAAAAAAGTATCACGCAAAGGTTTGGAGGCCCCCCTTTAGTAACTCTGAGGACCCCCTAGGGGTCCCGGACCCCCTGTTGAAGACCCCATGTTGTACTTTTTACACTGTTTGTCAATTTGTAAAAACATATTAAATGATGAATTATTAGTACGTTTTAAGCACAACAAACTCATGCTAGATGAGAAGATAAGGTTTTCAGCTGAACTTGGGGAGTGGAAACCCCACAAGCTGCACAGCAGAGAGGCGACTGACACCACATCCTTTGGTTTGCATGTTTTCATTTAAACGCTTATTTTTTCTTCCAAAACAACTTTTTAGTTAGTTACTAATACTAATACCAGTAAGACTCCCTAAATTGGGAGATAAGCGGCCGTCAGGTCACATACACAAACTTTAGAAGGCATTGGTATAGCCAATCAGGAGGGAATATGGGAAATGGGACAGATCCATGTTGATGACATGACATACTGTTTACCGCTTTGCATGATTTTAGGGCAAAATCTGTAGGAGCAGTGTCCAAAGATGTGTTTTGCAAGAATCTGCCTCATGGTGGCGCTAGAAGAGGGCCATGTGAGAAATGGAGGTTGTGGTTTGGCAGCCAAGGAGTGTGTGTGCAAAGTTTGGCATGGATAGGGGCAACGCTGGCGGAGATATGAGTAGGGCAAAAGTGTGACATGATGTGTGACGGACAGGCTGACAGACAGACAGACAGACAGACAGACAGACAGACAGACAGACAGACAGACAGCCAGCCGGTGGAGGTTTTGATAGTAACTGCGACCTCACGGTCGCAATTAATGTCACTTCAATGCTCTATCTGTGTCTCCTGCGTGCAGGGGTGGGCCCTGGGTACAAGGATTCACTGCGGGCCCCCCATGAATGTTCTTCGTGGGGGGGGGGTTTAACCCATTTAGACTGGGAACACATTATTATGCATTATTTTGTGCTTTAACTATTGAAAAATAGCAGATATACCATCTTACAGCACGGCACCGAGTGCCACGCTGCGAGCTTGTAGATCTGCTATTTTTGAAAAATCTTGAAATATTTGAACAAATATTTGAAAAAAAAAAAAAACCTATGTTTCTATGTCAGTGGTGCTCAAACTATTTCATGTCAAAATGATATGTATTTGGCCACGGACCCCCATCTAGAAATATTTAGTTCCAGCCCACCCCCAGGAGCAACATTTGAGTATGTTCGCTTAGAAAATATTCAAAGATTTGCACACATTTTCACGAAAAATAGCAGATCTACATGCTTGCATGTAGATCCGTGAGCTTGTATATCTGCTATTTTTCAATAGCTAAAGTATATAAAATAATTAGGGCCCCTCCACCTTGGGCCCTAGTAACTCAGTCCCACTTCCCTCCCCTTGTGACGCCCCTGTGCTGCGTGCATGTGTGCATGTGTTTCTCTGGGTTCAGCTGTTGTGCAGCCCACATCACAGTACTATCAGTGTAGAGCTGTGCACCTGCCAGCCATGTGCACGTGCATGTATCCAGTTAGACTAGAGCCACTGCATGTTGCTGGGGACCCCCTGGAAGCCTCTTCAAGGACCCCTGGTCCACACTTTGAGAAGCGTTGTTTTCAGACACAGACAGACAGACAGACAGACAGACAGACAGACAGACGGAGAGGAGAGGAGAGGAGAGGAGAGGAGAGGAGAGGAGAGGAGAGGAGAGGAGAGGAGAGGAGAGGAGAGGAGAGGAGAGGACCATAACTGTTGGTGTTATACCCACTTCCGATTGACGCAGACATTAGTGGGGGTCCCGAGTCTCTGGGACATTTCCTTAAAAAAATAAAAAGGCAGATCTACTAGTAAGACGCCTCAGGGCGACAAAAGATGTGGACATCAGGGATCTCCATATATGGGCATAAAAGGATCTCTGTGATGCCAGTTCCCCTGGCATCACAGTGATCTCCATATGTCCATATATGGGCATAAAAGGGAGTTGTTCCCCCTGGCATCACAGGGATCTCTCTAACAGGGCATCATTAATATCGATGACATCAGGGAACTCCATATATGGGCATTAAAGGGATTCGGTTAGTGTGACATCACAGTGAAGCCAGAGCGTGATGTCAGACTGCCAAACCCATTCTGGTAGTGGTTCCCCTGACATCACAGTGACATCAGAGCATGATGTCAGAGCGGCAAACCCATAGACACGTGTACACGTCTACATGGACGAGGACAAGCTGTGGCGTCTCTCATGGTAAACTGTGACCTTCGGTCGCAAAAAGCTCAAGGCCTGGTGATACGACAGGACCCTTCATGTTCTGACCTTTAACTCCAAAGCGCTCCAACATGTGGCTTTGTGTGGACCGTATGACCATGTGTTTCTCCAAGGGTTTTCCCATTGGATGACGTGAGTTTATCACTTACGTTTTCCAAGGGTTACACTCAAGCACGTATGTACTGTACACACACACACACACACACACACACACACACACACACACACACACACACACACACACACACACACACACACACACACACACAAATCAGGAGTAGAGCAAATAAGTGAGTATATTATTAGCATAATAAGTCATATTAGGTTTCAAAAGTAGTTTCACAGTCATCTCGTTGCCAGGTTGCATGTGTTCTTTTTTTCCCCCACTCCCCCAGATCAGCTCCTATCTGATCATCATTTGATTTGTTTGCATAATGATCAGAGAAAAATAAATACATAAGCTCTGCTTTTCTTCATTAATTACTTGAGGAATAAGCAAAAGGCGACCATATAGCAGCGGGGAAATCTCGTTTTTGCGAACGCCCATCATTTCTACTGGAGGGTTAGTGATTCACTCCACGGAGGTTAAGGTTAGGGTGAGGGTTAGAGTCTGGTGTCGAAAGGTGAGATGTTGTAACAGCGACACGCTCCCATAGCAGCTGCTTCTGGAAGGCACTGGTCAGAGGACTTCTCAAAGTTGAGAATAGTTGAACCTTTTTCAGAGATTTGCTGTGGATGGCTTTTCATCACGTGTCCAGCCAGGACTGAACACACATGCAGAGCTGCTGGTCAGAGAAAAGAAAAAGTACAAAATGTTTCAAAATAGCAGATCTACAAGCTCACAACGTGTCGCTCACAACTCATCTCGGCCACCGATCCACATAAAGGGGAACACATGGCCATGTGCCCGTCTGGCGCCACCAACCCCCAATTTCTCACATTGGCCTGGTAACCATGAGTTTGGCAAAAAATGTAAATGCTACATTAATGTATTTTGTCCAAACCTCATGGACTGCTGTACACAAGATGTCACAATACAAACAACCGTGAACCAAATGGATTTGCACCTACTAGTTTAAAACTTTTTTCCCTTTTTTTTTCAGTATTCAGTAAGTTCCATGGAGTTATGCTGAAGTCTGTTTCAGTCACTTACTCAGTGACCTGTCCTGCCCCCAGCAGAAAATATAGCAGTGTTGTTGTTTTATTCTTCATAAAAGGTAGTTTGTGGAATATGTGTATTTTCACTCTACTGTAGACCCGGTTGTTCATGTATGTGTGAAAATGCAAAGTCATCATAAATAATAATTTAAAGTAGGGTTTACTGTGGAATTTCCATAACAGATTCACAAGAAGTCGTGTCAATAAGCACTTCCTGTCAGCATGTCGGTAAGAGCAGTGACGTTACAGAGAAACCACATCCTGATGAAGAGATGGTGATAAAACAGCAGAGCTGATGAGCCAACATTAAAGAGGCACCAGACAGAGCTGCGTCTTCTTGACTGACGATCCATTTAAGACTAAAGTGTGATTGAAAGTACATTTATCTGTTCTGACCGCTAGAAACGGATATATTTATCTGTTCTGACCGCTAGAAACGGATATATTTATCTGTTCTGACTGCTAGAAACGGATATATTTATCTGTTCTGACCGCTAGAAACGGATATATTTATCTGTTCTGACCGCTAGAAACGGATATATTTATCTGTTCTGACTGCTAGAAACCAATATATTTATCTGTTCTGACTGCTAGAAACGGATATATTTATCTGTTCTGACTGCAAGAAACGGATATATTTATCTGTTCTGACTGCTAGAAACGGATATATTTATCTGTTCTGACTGCTAGAAACGGATATATTTATCTGTTCTGACTGCTAGAAACGGATATATTTATCTGTTCTGACTGCTAGAAACGGATATGGATTTCTATCAAGTATTGCTACTGTTCATCCTCTTCTGGAGCTCAGGTAGGACTCTGTTTTAATCATACGTGTTGATTGTGGGCTCGCCTGGAAGGCGAGCACACGTATGTTATCTTCATTATTTATATACTATACTAGTCAGTATCTCCTCAAAACTTTGGCGCGCTTCATCTCTTAAACGCTTACACCTTTCAACACCATTCAAATGTTTATGTGTTCAGCTTACTGAGGACACGTGTGCTTGTATTCTTGGTTTTGAAATGTTTTGTAGTATAAATATAAAAAAATAAAAATGTTTAACTTTAAGCACCCAATGCATTTCCAATGGGTTTATAGAGTGGAGAGAAGGATAATAGACCCATGTTTATGTTAAGGCGCTGTGGCTGCAGTGTTCACACTTCAGATATGCTATCTATATCATTGCGTTCACACAGGTCTGCTCTCTGATTTGATCCAAATATCTAAGCTTTGTGATGTATATATTCTGAGTTAAAACTACAAATATCTATAAATGTCCCTCTCCACTCTACTGATTTAGACAGCTGTGATTAAAGGCCTGTCTGTCATTGGCTGTTCTGTGGTGCTGCAAAGTAACCAAGTACATTTACTCAAGTATATACAAGTACTTGTACCTACAGTACAATTTTGAGGTACTTTTACTCTACTTTCCATTTTTGTTACATATACTCTACTATAAATACAGCATTTGACAGCCTCAGTTACTTGTTACTTTGCAGATTTTATTATTAATAAAAAACATAGATGGACCACTTAATACTGCTATGAAGTTGATCTACAATGTGCACACGCACGCACGCACGCACACACACACACACACACACACACACACACACACACACACACACACACACACACACACACACACACACACACACACACACACACACACACACACACACACACACACACACACAAACAACTGTTACTGTGTTACTGTGGAGACGTTTGCTTGTATTTGTCTTTGAGACATGTTTTGTAGTGTTTTAGAAATTTTACTTAAAAAGAATAAGGTTTTAGGATCCCGGGCAATGGGATTTACAGTATATATCCTAGAACCCGCAGGGACAATCAGCCGTATTAGTGGTTGTTGTTGGTTTTCAGGGAGATATCACAACCAATGCATTTTCAAATCAGATCCACAAACACAATAAAAGTCATGCTCCACTCCTCAGTCTGGAGTGGCCACATAGAAGAACGCCTTGGTTATAGACATAGTGGAGGACAGATGTGATCTGGGATTGTTAACCTACAGTATATGCACTCAATATACACCTCTAGAACACATAGAATATGTACAGTAAGGTTCAGTAGAGTACAGTAAAAGTACAGTAAGGTTCAGTAGAGTACAGTTAAGTACAGTTAAGTACAGTAAGGTACAGTAAAGTACAATAAAGTACAGTAAAGTACAATAAAGTACAGTAAGGTACAGTGGAGGACAGTAAAGTACAGTAGAGTACAGTAAAGTACAGTAGAGTACAGTAAAGTACAGTATAGTAAGGTACAGTAGAGTACAGTACAGTAAGGTACAGTACGGTACAGTAGAGTACAGTATAGTATAGTACAGTAAGGTACAGTACAGTAAGGTACAGTAGAGTACAGTAAAGTACAGTACAGTAAGGTACAGTACAGTAAGGTACAGTAGAGTACAGTTAAGTACAGTAAGGTGCAGTACAGTATAGTAAGGTACAGTACAATACTGTAGGGTACTGTACCTTACAGTACCTTAAAGTATCTTATTTGTTGGGTTGGAATCGAGCCCACACTGTTTCGAAGGAACAGTATTTCTAGTTGATTATAAACCTGATCACCTTTAGATCACTCAATGGTTTAGGGCTCAAATTAATCTCTTGACTTGCTTTTGCATTGTGAAGTCTCAGGTCATCGAGGACCGGTCTACTAACAAAACATGATGAGCATTTAGTTATTAGGACACTTGTCACACTGACCTTTCTAATAACAGTGGATTTAAAGAAGTGTATTGTTATTATGATGAACATACTAAGCTTGATGTATAGAGGTAAGTATCACTAATGGAACATGGAGGTTTAGGGAGCGTGACACTATTTCTACAAGCCATCTTTTCGACAACCAAACCTAACCCTAACCCTAACCTCCGTGGGTTGAGTAGTGATACCTGCCGACGCTCCGTTGGCGAGATTATGTGCGTTAGAAAAAGCGAGATATATCTGTCGTGGTCGTGGTCTAGAAAGATGAGTTCACGTTTAAAAACCTCAGCAGGTTTGCTGCGCAGCATAAACTCCCATGGTTTGACACAAGTATAAAAGTGTCTCACACAATATGACACTCCAGACCAATGAGATCATTATATCCTTGACCTTTATCTCATTTATAACTGTGTGGGCTCGCTGACGTATGTTATCCTCATTATTAGTGTTACTAATTAGTGTGGTTGCCTTAAGAGGGCAACACACTATCGTTTTGGGGAATCCCAAAAGTTCTGCGCGTTTCACCGCCCACAGTTTTTGCGCCACACACTCACGCCATATGTCAAATCGACCGGCTTCATCGGGAATCGTGTACTTGTATTTTGCTAAGAGATAAGTTGTATAGTTTAATTGATATTAATGTATTAGTGAATTCATTTTTCAATGGGGAGTCAATGGGGAAAATGTATTCACTATTATTCTCCTATTCCAGTATTTTTCTCTCGGAAACGATAAGGCCTGAAGTTACAACACTTGGAGCGGAGGTTCATCATAATTACGAAACATTTCGAAAAAATAATTTCATCAGTCGGCCTCATGGTGGCGATATAACAGCCCACTTTACAATTTGGCCTATAACTCTCGAACCGTAGGTCAGAAAATTAAAATTCCTTTTCCCTGGATTCCTTGGGTCATGACGCATCTCACCATATAGGGTGTGCCAAATGTAGTTCTAAGAGCGGACATTTCTTGGGTAAACACAGCCTTACACAGGTGTTCTGATTAGACTATAGCATTAGTTCTATGCAATCAAACAATTGAAACACCTGTGTTTTTACCCAAGAAATGGCCGCTAAGGACTACAATGACGTAGCCGCTGGCACACACTATAGGCCCCGCCCATTTGCGTCTGGATAGATTTTTCCGCCATTTTGAATTTTTTCCAAAACACACTTTTTGCTCCTTTTCCCACATCTTTTCCCACTATCTTTGTCGGCTATCTCCTCCCACAGTTTTTGCGCCACACACTCACGCCATATGTCAAATTGACCAGCTTCATCGGTAATCGTGTGCTTGCATTTTGCTAAGAGAAAGGTTGTATAGTTTAATTTATATTCATTTATGAGTGCATTCATTTCACAGTTGACTTATAATGGGAGTCAGGTTCAAGTAATTTTCTCTCGGAAACCGTAAGAGCTACTGTTTTAATCCTTGGAGAGGAGATTCATAATAATTTCAAGAATTAATTGAAAAATAATTACATCAGTCGGCCTCATGGTGGCGCTATAACAGCCCACTTTACCTTTCGGCCTGTAACTCTTGAAAAAAATATATACAGTAGGTAAATACAAAGGAGGGTCAGGGGAGGCTGGGCTAGGTTTGTTATTGCCAGTTGTGAATGGCTACCGCTTGTAAGTGGTTTTTCAGGGCGATTTTAAAGGATGCTCCTTTAAGGCCTTCGGTAGGGCGCTCCACATTTTGGTTGTATAGCAGAAGAACGAGTTTGACCCTTTATTTGAGTTGACTTTGGGTTGAAAGTGATCTGTGGCGCTGCCTCTGGTGTTGTAATTGTGGACATCCTTAACGTTTATAAAGTATTTTGCCAGGTACATGGGTATCTTAGTGGTGTAGTCGTGTATCTTGTACACCAGGCCCATTGCAAGTTACTGTACTCTGTCATCTACTCGGAGCCACCCCACTCTTAAACTGGTGAGTGGTGAAGTGAGTCTGATAGGGAAGGTTAAGCAGGAACCTATTAGTTTGTTTTGGGCTGTTTGGAGCTTAGTTGTCAGGGCTTTCAAAGAGGGGCTGGATTATTGCACCAGCTATGGTCTTCAGTGTGTTGAAGTTGACCATCGGGGCGATCCTCTGTAGGAAACGAGTTTGTTGGTTGATTTTATTTATTACCTTTGAAGTCATCTTTTTGCTGGACAGATCCTCTGTAGGAAACGAGTTTGTTGGTTGATTTTATTTATTACCTTTGAAGTCATCTTTTTGCTGGAAAGATTAGCTTCAAGGATACATCCTAAGTAGGAGATTTCGTTTTTTCGTGTTATGACCTTGTCGCCCACTTTGATGGTGAGAATCAAAGACCTATCGTATATCCAAGTTGAGATAGTGAAAGATTTGTATTCCATTTTACATAACCCGTTATATTCCAATGTATTGGACTGGACCACATGTGTTGAGAAGTTCGGCAAGTAGGTGGTGGCTCCAGGCCGGGAACACATTTTAGTGTAGTACAGTACATGTACAGTATGTAGCAACATATTTGATTTTGTAATTTTTTCAGAAAATGTACAGTAGGTCAGGCCTAAGGCAGCAGCACTATTAACCCACAATATACTGTATATCAAATTGTATTCTATATTTACTTGCATAAAGGGGAAACTCTAGTGTTGTCATAATGATGCATTTACCTCACAGCCTCCTCTGTAATTTAACTAGTTCATGAATCCATCATGTAATTGATTTAGTTCATGAATCCATCAGCCACTGTTGTCCAACTCTATAGACTACTTCAGACACAACTTCTCACTCCTACTAGGACAGTGGTTCTCAACCTGTGGGTCGGGACCCCCAGGGGGGGTCACCAAATTATTTTGGGGGGTCCCCAGATGATTAACTTAATGTGCAACATTGTTTTCTCACTCAACAGTAAACAAATCAACATAACGTTTAAGTGTATTACTGGTATGCACATTTCTAAAGTGACAATTATTTAATATCTCTAAAATGACAAATTAAACATTGGCCAAATTGTCAAATATGAGAGGCAGGAATTGTGAAAATAGCCGATCTACATGTTCACAATTCCTCGCAACGCAATGTTATTGCCTCAACTCTTAGTGCTCGTAGGGTGAGGGGGTCCCCAGTTCAAATATGATTATTTTGGGGGTCACATGCTAAAAAGCTTGACAACCACTATATAGGCTACTTTACTACGATATGCACAACCAAGTCGGTCATTGTTGCTGTTGATTCAAGCTGTGACACTCAGCGTTGATCAGCAGGTGTGAAAACAGCCAATGGTGCATTTGCGTGTGTGCAGCTTCAAAGCTAGTGGAGCGGCGCTTCACTGTCAGCTCACTTCTGGGTCGGCTGTGTGTGTGTGTGTGTGTGTGTGTGTGTGTGTGTGTGTGTGTGTGTGTGTGTGTGTGTGTGTGTGTGTGTGTGTGTGTGTGTGTGTGTGTGTGTGTGTGTGTGTGTGTGTGTGTGTGTGTGTGTTTGATGGGGTGGCCAAAAAGGTGGGTAGGCTGGCCCTGTGGTGTGTTGACCTCTGAAGGTGGCAGGGGGTTGTCTTGGTGGGCCAGGGGGCCTCTGGGTGTTGTGGGGTGTCTTAGGGGGTTACCTTGGTGGGCCAGGGGGCCTCTGGGTGTTGTGGGGTGTCTTAGGGGGTTGTCTTGGTGGGCCAGGGGGCCTCTGGGTGTTGTGGGGTGTCTTAGGGGGTTGTCTTGGTGGGCCAGGGGGCCTCTGGGTGTTGTGGGGTGTCTTAGGGGGTTGTCTTGGTGGGCCAGGGGGCCTCTGGGTGTTGTGGGGTGACTTAGGGGGTTGTCTTGGTGGGCCAGGGGGCCTCTGGGTGTTGTGGGGTGTCTTAGGGGATTGTCTTGGTGGGTCAGGGGGCCTCTGGGTGTTGTGGGGTGTCTTAGGGGGTTGTCTTGGTGGGTCAGGGGGCCTCTGGGTGTTGTGGGGTGTCTTAGGGGGTTGTCTTGGTGGGTCAGGGGGCCTCTGGGTGTAGTGGGGTGTCTTTTAGCATGCTTTGCTTTGGATGCAGCAGGCTGTCTGGCTGTTAGTTCCAGTGTTGCCATTTAACACTGCTTTTTTTAACACAGTTTTGCCACAACTAATGTAGGCTTTTTGCTATTGTATTTACCCATGACTTTCGGGGTCTCCGTGTCTACAGCATGTGTCCATTGTGTTCGTGGGGGTTCCCGTTCACGGCTGACCAACGTCTTTTCTTTCACACGGAGAAGAAAAATACAAGGTTGCAATGATCCATGTGTAAGGTATGGTCCATAGAAAACAGGACATTTTGACCAAATGCGTAATCTGGGAAAAGAAGCCGAGATATCTCCATGTTTCTGCAACCATGATGAATACAATTCAATGGACGGATGGATAGTTAACACGTGTGGGAACTTGTTGCCTGCAAGGCCTTCTCTGCTTGCCCTGCACTTGCATGTTAAATACATTTATATTTCATAATATATAATTATTAGCTTCTTTAAAGGCCCGCTGTCAGCCCCGAAATTATAATAGTATGATACAGTAGTTCATGTGGTCTCTCTCCCGTGTGGATCCTGAAACAGTCTGAAACAGTGAAATCTGCCCAACAACAGCTGACCAGTACAGTAAGTAGTCATACAGTCAGGCTATACCGACAATTAATTTGATTGGCTTATAATTGCGCATCCCCACAATGACATCATAAAAATATTAGATGATTCTTAAAGTAACACTAACCCTTTAGGAGACGGGCCCCCTTTAACCATCTCGAGTTTGGCCTGCTGGGCGTATTATTTCAGATAACAGAGCCTTAGTTGGCCCTGATGACACTTGCTTGCCTCAGAAACCTAAGGCTTTTATTTTGCCATTGCTAGCTTCCCATAGCCCTACAGCCTATAGATCCCATCCCTGGAAGTGGTTCCTGTTTCTCATTGGACAGTTCTTTCAAAGAACTGTCCAATGAGAAACGGGAACCACTTCCTCCAACCAAACCTTTGTTTCACTTCCATGTTCCTCTGTTTACTCAGGGCTGATGATAGCCCTAGAATGTCTCCAATGTTCGGTCGATTGACACTCCGTGTAATCCCTCAAATCTGGAGCCATAGAACGCTCCCATAGCGCGGCGGTTAGCAACTAATCTGCGCGGCCCTAAAGTGCTGCGCGCTTCTTGTGTACTCACCCAATAATGTATTCCTCAGCCTGGGAGAACGATATTGTCCTATAGTGTCATATCCATTTGAAAGTTCTGGCTGAAAACATGTACTTTATAAAATATCACCACTTATCACGAGCCAACACGGACGACTTACATGGCCGGGCGAGGGGCCCGGAATGACTGCTGGACTGAATATATCAAAACTTCCTTTTGGAAGCACAAAACTTATGGGGCACACACTTGACAGGTGCTTGTGATTGACGTGGGGTGACTAATCTCACCACCTGCGTGATTGTTTGCCCTGTACGTTTTGTGCTTCCAAAAGGAAGTTTTGATATATTCAGTCCAGCAGTCAGTCCGGGCCCCTCGCCCGGTCGTGTAAGTCGTCCGTGTTGGCTCGTGATAAGTGGTGATATTTTACAAAGTACACGTTTTAAGCCAGAACTTTCAAATAGATATGACACTATATAATAGGACAATATCGTTCTCCCAGGCTGAGGAATTAATTATTGGGTGAGTACACAAGAAGCGCGCAGCACTTTAGGGCCGCGCAGATTAGTTGCTAACCGCCGCGCTATGGGAGCGTTCTATGGCTCCAGATTTGAGGGATTACACGGAGTGTCAATCGACCGAACATTGGAGACATTCTAGGGCTAGGCTGATGAGTGATGAGTTCAGTTAAATAAATTACCTCACAAACAAATGCACAAATAACAAAACATGGCTGAAGGAGGAGAATAAACAGATTTGGTGTGGATTTACTGGACAATTACTGGACAACTTTTACGAGTAGAACTTAAAGAAAAGCTTGGCATTGATGGACACATTCAGCCATGGTGAGTTTAGTCGATCTTTATAGGCTGTTATTTTGTACTCGCTATGATGATTGATCGTTTTATAGGCTATATCGTTGTTGGTGCATGTGTTGCAAGTTGGCTCTGTCTGACTGTGTGCTAAGCGTGTGTGTGTGTGTGTGTGTGTGTGTGTGTGTGTGTGTGTGTGTGTGTGTGTGTGTGTGTGTGTGTGTGTGTGTGTGTGTGTGTGTGTGTGTGTGTGTGTGTGTGTGTGTGTGTGTGTGTGTGTGTGTGTGTGCGTGCATGCGGCGTGTGCTCTTGCAGTGTGTAACTCAGTCAGTCTCCGATCTCATCAGCTTGGTTGGGATATCGGCTAGCTGCAAATTTCAACACTAGATTTTATTTAAATCGGATGAATCTAGGGTTGCAATACGTTCCATAGGCAGCCAATGCATCAAAACAGTTTTTGGCTATCTGATTGTAATAAACAACTTCAAATTCACCAATATTGGGGCTCTATGGAAAGCTTGGAGTATCCTCTTTCTACCAGCAAAGAGTTTCTTTCATAAAACCGTAGACATGTTATGAGCTACTTTCTGTCAAGAAATCCGAGCAGACATGGTTTATTTTCTGTGTTGAACTTCGGAAGCCCTCGTCTTCTATTACGCAACGTCCCGCTGCCTCCTGCATTAGGTGAGTCACTGAACAACAAAAAACAAGCGCTTCCAAACTCAAAGTAGCTCCTAACATGTCTACGGTGGATTTTTATGAAACAAACACTTTGCAGATACTCCAAGCTTTCCATACAGCCCCAATATTGGTGAGTTTGATGCCGTTTAATACAATCAGATATAGCAAAAACTGTATTGGCTGCCTATGGGAGGTATTGCAACCCTAGATTCATCTAGTGAAAATAAAATCTAGTGTTGCAATTTGCGGCTAGATATCGGTGTTGTCTGTTGTTGCCTGGTTATGTCGAATTACACTAATCACTTGAATTTGAGCGCAATTCTAACCGCTGAGCTTGTGGGAGTATTGATATCTATTGAAGGCCTGGGTATAAAATGTACCGCCCGCCACTGCTTGTTAGGCACTCCAGGTGTTAACTGTACTGCTGCCGTTGACAGTCCTCACCGTCATTGAAAGGGTTAAAACCATGGCGCCGTTGACGGCGAGGAATGTCAATCTTACTGTATTTACTGTAAAGGTATAATTACTTACAGTACATCGTTCCGCTCCCGCCCGCATCGGTAATGTCCGCAATTTGTTTAAAACACGGGCGTCGGGCGTGCACGCGAAGTGAACGTCCTCCATAGTAAATCCATTGAGAGGCCCATAAAGAGACTTCATTTACTCCAAAAGAGACATTGTTATACAAAGAGTGGTCTCCATACTGCACACTGTAGACTCGGGCTGGGCGCAGACATGTTTCTCTTCTGGGCTCACACTGTCATGTGACTAGATGACGTAATCGTTGTCGTCAAGTGATAATCCAAAAAAACAAAAACCCTTCCGGCCCTTCGAAATAATAGCGGCGGCCTACGGAGGAAACGGCGCGGCACCGAGGCACCAAGCAAACTTCAGATTAAAAGGCAGTAATTGTGTTAAGTATCAGTTTGTGTGTTGTGTTCCTGCATAATGGATCCTTCTTGTCCCTGAGTCCTATCCTGACATTCAAGAATATATACAGCACATAGAGTAGTAGACAATGTCAGTCCCTTCAGAGCTGCTATGTTTGCTGCGGGACACCGTCGTTTGGTGAAGCATAAACTGCTGCCTGCCTGTCAGAATGGTCAGTCCGCTATAATGTGAGGGAAAGAAAGAAGACGGGTGAGAAACAAATATGGGCTGCAGAAAAGATAAGAAGGGGAAATGCCATTGTAAGATGCAGCTATGTGTGAACATGTCCATAATGTGTCCAAGGTGGAAGGGTCGAGGATGCTGCTGTGACCACTAACCAAGCCACTGAAGAGGCAGGACCCAGCACCAAGGACACCACAGGTGAAGAGGCAGGACCCAGCACCAAGGACACCACAGGTGAAGAGGCAGGACCCAGCACCAAGGACACCACAGGTGGGTCTATGGTAGAAAGCATGTTCATGACTGTTTATAGGCCATTTATTATGAGATGCTAAGATGAGTTGGTAACACTTAACAACATAAGGGCACAAATCATGACTTAACCATTCTGCAGTGCTGTTCGCTTAACAGTCACAACAGACACATCAACAATGCAATCTAGAGCTGGTGCCAGAGAAAATAGAATAGAATAGAATAAATTATTATCCAATTATGATCCACTTGCATGATGTCTGGTACAGTTCTTCGTGAATCACAATTGTCGATTTTTTGACTCAACGTCAAATTGTGAGAGTTACATTTGGTGAGGGAAGACCTTCAGACCTTCAGAAAAACATTGGACACTGGTTGTCAGTCATGTAAAGGACAGCACATGGTGTCTCCATGCATGGATTGGTGAATGGTTCAGCACCAGCGCTGATGGACAGCGACAGGTCCTGCATGCTGTGAGCAGCACCGTGTCTTTATCATAGAAAATGATGCCATTGGTTTCTACAGACAGTAAATGAAGCCTAATTTTCAGCTATTTTAAATCCGCCATCGTCCAGAAATGCAGCTGGAAATGAATCCAATGAAGGTTATTGCCTGGAGGGCGGGTCTTCACTCTGTCAATAGAAAACCTAGAAACATAGCCTACTTTATCATTATTTTTAAGATTAATGTGACCACAATTTACTAAACCCATATCATGATGATTTAAAAAGTCTAAACCATAAACCATAAAGTGTTTGTGAAAAGGTTTGTTGCTAAGTTAATAAAATCATCGAGAAACTTCACGGCTTGTCCGCGTGTAGACGTTGTGTACACATTTTTACGGTCTACGGGTTTTCCGCCCTGACATGATGCTCTGATGTCACTGTGATGTCAGGGGAACCATATTCTACCAGAATGAGTTTGCTAAATATCATATTCATTATACCAAATTTGCCAACCAACGTCCAAATATTGTTGTTTTTAAAGCCCTACTATTGTCATACTTAGATACTTTAAAACACTGTACTAACACTAAAGCTGTGAAAACCATAAGAATCTGTGATGAATATATTACCTAAGTAACCTCGAGCTTATTATTTATTTTATTATATTTTTCTTTGTATTTCTTAATTTTATTGTGATGTGACTGCTTTTTGACCTGTTCTTGGTATGTACTGTAATATTTTGTCAATAAAAAAAAAAAAAAAGAAAAAAAAAGAGTTTGCTGCTCTGACATCACGTTCTGGCTTCACTGTGATGTCACACTAACAGAATCCCTTTCATGCCCATATATAGAGTTCCCTGATGTCATCAATATTAATTATGCCCTGTTAGAGAGATTCATGTGATGCCAGGGGGAACAAATCCATTTTATGCCCATACAGTATGGAAATATGAGATCCCTGTGATGCCAGGGGGAACAAATCCATTTTATGCCCATACAGTATGGAAATATGGAGATCCCTGTGATGCCAGGGGGAACAAATCCATTTTATGCCCATACAGTATGGAAATATGGAGATCCCTGTGATGCCAGGGGAACAAATCCCTTTTATGCCCATATATGGAGATCCCTGATGTCCACACCCCTGATGTCCACATCAGTGTGGCGCGAGGCCCTGAGGCGTCTCACTAGTCATAACTTACTTATAGTTCAACGACAGACCTCGCCCTTTTCATTGTCAGATGATGGCCAGCGCAGGAACACTCAAATTCAACAGGGTTTTTGGCCACGCTGTTAAGTATGACATCATTTTGTAGGCAGAGGAGAATTTCTGCCCCCAGTTTCTGTGAATCTTTTTACTATTTTTACTATTTACACATTTTTCTTCTCTTTGTTGTTGAAAGGAAAGTGTTAGAATTATACTTCAGTCGTTATTTTTGTCTCGGATCTGTTGAAAATAGCGAGGGACAGAAAATGCTCTGGGGGCAGATTCTCCAAAGCCACAAGCTGTTGTGGTGGTGGTTGACAAATGGGTTGTGGTTATGAAGAACACCTGTTATACAGTTACACAAAAATGGCTAATTATTCACCAACAAAGTTGTCTTTAACTCTAAACATTAAAAGGCAAATGACATAATAAGGCGGTCTACAACATTGCAAGGCCTATTCAAAGATAAAGCCGGCGCGGTACTGTGAGGGGGAAGCGACACTGACAGCTAACTTTATAGCAACACAATCTTAGATTGGATTCCAGTCAGTGTTGCTTTTGACAGCAAATTTTGATTTAGTTTTAGTCATAATTTAGTCACCTGAAAAGTTTTAGTTTTAGTCTAATTTTAGTCAACTAAATCTACAGTTGATAGATTTAGTCGACTAAAATGTATTTTGGCAGGCCTTGATGGCATCGTAATGACAGATTTTACACTTGGTTGTGTGCTGAGCGCGTCACGCTGCGACGCGTTGTGAGCTTGTAGATCGGCTCTTTTCAGCACGCAACACCTGAGAGCAACCAAACATAAAATGACTCCCTTCTCCACTAGTCCCTCCCTAACGTTTTAGTCTAGTTTTTATTTTGTTGACGAAATTGTCAATATATTTAGTCTTAGTTTTAGTCATCACAGCTTAATTTTTATTTACTTTTTATTTAGTTTTCATCAGTGAAAAAAACTCAGTCGACAAACATGTTTCGTCATAGTTTTAGTCAACTAAATCAACACTGATTCTAGTGTATAATTCTAGAAATTAGGCATCCATTTGTCCATGTTTTCTAGTGTTAAAACGTGGCTGCAATATGAATTAGTTTTTCTCCAGTGCATTTGATGCAACAGATAAACCTCAACTACATCCAAGCAGGTGTTTTAGCAGAGAGGACCATGTTCTCTGTTACAACTACATCCAAGCAGGTGTATTAGCAGAGAGGACCATGTTCTCTGTTACAACTACATCCAAGCAGGTGTTTTAGCAGAGAGGACCATGTTCTCTGTTACAACTACATCCAAGCAGGTGTTTTAGCAGAGAGGATCATGTTCTCTGTTACAACTACATCCAAGCAGGTGTTTTAGCAGAGAGGATCATGTTCTCTGTTACAACTACATCCAAGCAGGTGTTTTAGCAGAGAGGACCATGTTCTCTGTTACAACTACATCCAAGCAGGTGTTTTAGCAGAGAGGATCATGTTCTCTGTTACAACTACATCCAAGCAGGTGTTTTAGCAGAGAGGATCATGTTCTCTGTTACAACTACATAGAGCTTAAAAGTTCAGCCCGAGCCCGACGGGACCCGACGGGTCGGCGCGGCGCGGGCTGGGCCGGGCTCAATTTGTCACGTATATGTCGGGCTTTGGGTCGGGTCGGTCTTTTATAATCCGGTAGGCAAGCGCAGCACGGTAACGTGATTCTCTGTGACTGTGTAAGCTGCGCTGCACCACTGCGGCGCAACTTGACACAGTTGAGCGTTTGTGACTTATGTTCAGACAGTTGAGCAACGTTCAGTTGAGAGTGTGCTCCCGTGTGTGTGTGTGTGTGTGTGTGTGTGTGTGCGTGTGTGTGTGTGTGTGTGTGTGTGTGTGTGTGTGTGTGTGTGTGTGTGTGTGTGTGTGTGTGTGTGTGTGTGTGTGTGTGTGTGTGTGGCGGTGGCTGCTATGGCCAGTGGGTGCTTATCATTCTCGCTGTGGCAGAGCGGAGCGGAGGAGATCGTTGAAACCATTCACAGACACTTTTGGATTTCCTAATAATATTATAGACGTAGTGTGAATGTTGTAGCTATAATAGCCTGTACGCCTGCTTCCTGATTTAGCGACGGCCGTCAGCTGTGTTTTCCAGCGAGGCTCCGACGTTTTTTTTCTTCCATAATTAGGACGGTGCTTGCTACAATGTCTTTTATATATAGGCTCTATAAAGACAGTTGGAAAATGGTAGAATGACACTGTTCTTAACGAATCAACAACATTGTATGAGGGAAAAAAGGATGCTGCCGTCTGCATCATATAAGCTTGTTGTTTAGAATGTCGGTCTTCGGGCTGGGCCGGTCTCCAATTGTCAATTATGTATCGGGCTTGGGCTCGGTCCGGGCTGAAATTCTGTCGGGCTGGGTTGGGCTCACTTTTTTAGGCCCGATTTAAGCTCTACAACTACATCCAAGCAGGTGTTTTAGCAGAGAGGATCATGTTCTCTGTTACAACTACATCCAACCAGGTGTTTTAGCAGAGAGGATCATGTTCTCTGTTACAACTACATCCAGGCAGGTGTTTTTAGGCCTGTGCAAAAAAATCGATTCACTATATTATCGTGATGTTAATGCTGGCGATTCAATTATAAATTAATCGATTTTCAAAGTTCAGAATCGATTTCCCGATTTTATTTATTTATTTAAAAAAAAAGAAAAAAGAAAAAAAAAACTTTTTTTTTTCGCGGAACTCGCGACCACCCGCGGATTTCTCGGCCATGCGCGGACTTTTCTGACGGCCGCGGAATAACAGTCGCGAGTGGCAGCAGAGCGGCGGGAGTAGTTATTCCTACTATTATAAAACGATTTGTACATGGTTTGATCAGTGGCCACCTCATACAGAGCCTGGGGGAATAGCTTAGCTTCCCTCCTGCTAGCACTGACGCTGTATTGGTTCGGTCACACATTCGTTCCTGACAGAAACTGTGTCCTGAACTATAGTTCCTGTCCTGGCAATAACAATGCTAATGCAGAAGAGAATAAATAAATATTACACCCATACTAGGTAGTAGGTAGGCTATCCTCTAAAATGTGGTTACTATGGGCATGGTTTGGATGACAATATAGTCTTTGCAACAGAAAGTAATTATTAAAAACAATAGCAATTAAAAAATAATAGATTTAATATTAGATTTTTATTCTAAAAAAATATTTGATTATTCTAACCACTAATTACAATTAATTGTAGCTATTTCATGAAGGGTTTTACATTATTGTTAGAACAATATAATTTTCTGCTTGATAACTGGTCATTTTAGGTTGTTTTTTAATGTCCACGGAATCAAGAAATGTTCTCCGCAGAATTCCACAGAATCAGGATTGTTCTCCGTGGAATCAAGACTTTTTCTCCGCGGATTCCTGGGGGGACTAGCTGTAGGCCTGCAGCACAGCGATTTCTTTTTTTTTTCTTCTTTTTTTTATGACTGTTTTGTTCTGTGTTTTCTGGCATCTTGACCAGGAACATGTTGTTGTAATGTTGTACCACTGGCACTTTGGCTGAAATAAATGTCAGAAAGATTGACTGACTTTATTTGGCTGCATTGATTTGAAGTACCTGTATATGATTCAACTTTTAATATATTGTTTAGAATTGTTTTAAAATGTTTCAATATAAAAAAAAGCTGTAAGTTTTGGGGAAAATCGCAATAATCGCGATTCGAATCGCAAATCGCAGGAAAACGCAATAATCGTGATATAATCGAATCGTCAGACTATGAATCGAAATCGAATCGAATCGGGAAAAAGTGAATCGTCACAGGCCTTTAGCAGTGTTCTCTGTTACAGTGAAACTCATTTATTGTGATATTTTTCTCCTCAGCTCTCCAGGATGAACAAACACACAACACAACAGGTAAACAAAGATCAAAGAACACATTATTATATTGTCACTGTCGGGTGGAAACCTTGTATGTGTTCCAATGTAGTTATTCTTTATTCACAAGCTCTTGTGAATACTTTTCATTGGTTATATATTCATGTATTATAACTCACAGACAAGCTTAAGACTTTTTACTTTGACTAAAGTGTTTCATTTTATTTCAAAAAGGGTGATGCGATGCTTTGTGGGCTTGTAGATAGGCAATTATTGCTACTTTTGTGTGAGTATGAAATAGGACATTAATTTATGAAAAAGAAGGGGAAATATGAAGATAAGAGGTTAAAAATATATGCTACTACATGTACAGGGGCGGCAGTGGCTCAGGGGTAGACAAACCGTCAGAACACAGAGGGTTTCCGAAAGGGTTCCCAGTTCGATCCCGGGCTCCCCCAGAGTTAGTGTGGAAGAGTCCTTGAGCAAGACTCTGAACCCCTAGCTGCTCCTGGTGAGCAGGTTGGTGCCTTGCATGGTTTCCTCTGCCATCGGCATAGGAATGTGTGTGTGAATGGGTGGCTGTAATGCACAATCTATGTAAAGCGCCTTGGATAAAGGCGCTGTATAAATGCACCATTTACATTTAAAATCTCACAAAGTGTCATGATGCGATGCTTTGTGGGTTTGTAGATCCACAATTATTGCAACTTTTGTGTGACACTGAGTATGAAATAGGACATTAATTTATGAAAAAGAAGGGGAAATATGAAGATAAGAGGTTAACAAAATATTACAGGTGTGATATTGACAATAATAAACACAGACATTAACAAGGGAACTTCACACACCATATAGACATAACTATAGATAGAAGTATTGCTGTTTGCTCTTATTGTGTAATAATGTTGTGACCCAACAACTACTCTGTGTCTCAGTGCTCTTATTGTGTAATAATGTTGTGACCCAACAACTACTCTGTGTCTCAGTGCTCTTATTGTGTAATAATGTTGTGACCCAACAACTACTCTGTGTCTCAGTGCTCTTATTGTGTAATAATGTTGTGACCCAACAACTACTCTGTGTCTCAGTGCTCTTATTGTGTATTAATGTTGTGACCCAACAACTACTCTGTCTCAGTGCTCTTATTGTGTAATAATGTTGTGACCCAACAACTACTCTGTGTCTCAGTGCTCTTATTGTGTAATAATGTTGTGACCCAACAACTACTCTGTGTCTCAGTGCTCTTATTGTGTAATAATGTTGTGACCCAACAACTACTCTGTATCTCAGTGCTCTTATTGTGTAATAATGTTGTGACCCAACAACTACTCTGTGTCTCAGTGCTCTTATTGTGTAATAATGTTGTGACCCAACAACTACTCTGTGTCTCAGTGCTCTTATTGTGTAATAATGTTGTGACCCAACAACTACTCTGTGTCTCAGTGCTCTTATTGTGTAATAATGTTGTGACCCAACAACTACTCTGTGTCTCAGTGCTCTTATTGTGTAATAATGTTGTGACCCAACAACTACTCTGTATCTCAGTGCTCTTATTGTGTAATAATGTTGTGACCCAACAACTACTCTGTGTCTCAGTGCTCTTATTGTGTAATAATGTTGTGACCCAACAACTACTCTGTGTCTCAGTGCTCTTATTGTGTAATAATGTTGTGACCCAACAACTACTCTGTGTCTCAGTGCTCTTATTGTGTAATAATGTTGTGACCCAACAACTACTCTGTGTCTCAGTGCTCTTATTGTGTAATAATGTTGTGACCCAACAACTACTCTGTATCTCAGTGCTCTTATTGTGTAATAATGTTGTGACCCAACAACTACTCTGTGTCTCAGTGCTCTTATTGTGTAATAATGTTGTGACCCAACAACTACTCTGTATCTCAGTGCTCTTATTGTGTAATAATGTTGTGACCCAACAACTACTCTGTGTCTCAGTGCTCTTATTGTGTAATAATGTTGTGACCCAACAACTACTCTGTGTCTCAGTGCTCTTATTGTGTAATAATGTTGTGACCCAACAACTACTCTGTGTCTCAGTGCTCTTATTGTGTAATAATGTTGTGACCCAACAACTACTCTGTGTCTCAGTGCTCAACAGCCTGTGTGACAGCACAGAGTTCATGTGTCACAACAAACAATGTGTCCCCAAGAGCTTTGTGTGTGACCATGACAAGGACTGTGCTGACGGCTCAGATGAGTCCATGGAGTGTGGTGAGTGGACCATTCTTTATCCCAGTGCTTCTCAAACTCAATCAATATGAATTCATCTGGTTTTCTAATTGCCGATAAGGTTAAAGATGTTAAACTGGTTTGGAGGCTATGTTAACAACATTTTCTGGGGGGCTCTTGGAATCCCCTCAAGGACCCCTTGTGGTCCCTGGATCCCACATAGACAACCACTGATTTAAAGGACTTTGTTTTTTTTACAACAAGGGTTCATATTTTAGATTGTAATTAGAGAAAAGAAAAAGTGAGTGTTAAAATGTTTTCATTTGCTTCGTTCTATTGTTTTATCGCGTTTACCGAGCTAAAATATGTGGCATGCGTACGCATGGGGGCATGTGTACAAGTGGCTAAATATGTCTTTTTAGACACAATAAGTCAGCAGTTTCTTTATTGCTATTTACTGTAACACTTCTAGCCCCCATAAGTCACATCCAACCATGAAAGGTTGCGTTGTATCTTGGGAATGGGCTTATTCTGTGTAAAATGACATATTTAGCCACTTGTACGCATGCCCACAACCACTGAAATAAGAATCTCTAAAACAATAGAAAGAAAGAAATTAAATAATTTTAACACTCATCTTTTATATTCTCTAATTACATTCTAAAATATGAACCCTTGTTGTAAAAAACTAAAGTTGTCCTTTAACCTATTAGCCTGTTTCCCAAACAATGGATTGGAACCAATTTTAGGGTCACAGACCATTTTTAATGTTTTTATTTTTTTATTTTTTATTGTTTCAAATGATTTTTACAAAATAATGTAACAAATGATTTAAAATGTCAAAAGAATTCACGCTGCGAGGCGTTGTGAGCTTGTAGATGATAGATCTGCTATTTTCGGCAAAGAGGTTTGGTGTAGAGGGGAAAAAAGAGCACACTAAGTACAGAGTGAAAAGTTTATTAGGTATTGAAGGTTCAAGTGGTTAAATATCTGAAAACACAAAATTACATGAATCCAAAATACACTGATGATTGTGCTGTCAAACGATGAAACTATATGGAATATATGAACAGGTTGTGGGGGTCTGCTTCGTCTCTCTCTCAACTAAGGGGTCCTTGGCCTGAAAATTTGAGGACCCCTGTTTTAACCTGTAAAGATCATTCTCTAGTCTCCATGTGTGACTCTTCAAGCTCTTCTTGATGTTCCAGAGTATCCAACATGTGGCTCCAACCAGTTCCGCTGTGCCAACGGTCGCTGTCTCATCCAGAGAGCGTGGGAGTGTGACGGAGAGTTGGACTGTCACGACCACTCAGATGAAGCTCCCAAGAATCCTCGCTGCAAAGACCCAAGTAAGAAGCACGCACACACGCACGCGCACGCACGCACGCACGCACACACACACACACACACACACACACAAACACACATTTATGCCAGCGTCTCTGAAAATGACCATGTTTTCGAAATACTTTCCATCAATGAAGACTTTATTTTGTAAGCTTTAACAGAATGAAACCGTTCGGTTCTCTGAGTTCAGAGACGATTACAAAAAAAGAAAAAAAAAATCCTCCTGACATATGGCTCTTGAATGTGTTCAGGAACACTCCTCCTGTCTCGCAGCGCTTCATATCAGCGCACATTAACACCATTTGTGTTACATAGTAGTTATTTTTATTCTTTTGTGCTGCGCTGTCTGCCTGCACTTCAGTGTGTTATGAGTGCGTACGTGCAGTCGCGCAGTGCATAGCCATTCTTTGCAAAGATACCTCACGTTGCCATACACACACACATAGAGCCAACATGCTAACTAACAACAGTGACACTTGTGTGTCCGTTCGGACGCGATGCAAGATGAGAACACGCTGCGTTCATCCGTTCGCTATTTCTATTTCTTCTAGTCGTTTATCGCTTCACTACGGAGCCCCCCTGGTGCACTTCAGCAGGTGGGACTGACTGAGTTACTAGGGCCCAAGGTGGAGGGGCAGTAATTATTTTATACTGTACATTAGCTATTGAAAAATAGCAGATATACAAGCTCACAGTGCGGCACCGAGTGCCGTGCTGCGAGCTTGTAGATTTGCTATTTTTTAAAAGTGCAAATCTTTGAATTTTTTAAGCAAACATTTGTAATTCAAATTTTGCTTCTGGGGGGTCCCTAAATATTTTGAGATGGGGGTCCGTGGCCAAATACATATCATTTTGGGGATCCTTGACATGAAAATGTTTGAGCACCACTGACATAGAAACATAGGTTTTTCAAAAAACTTTAGAAGGATTTGAATTATACATAATTTGAAACATATATAATAATCCTGTATGTATATACATACAGGATTTGAAATTCATGGGGGGCCCGCAGTGAATCCTTGTACCCACAGCCCAGAATTTGATGCGACACCCCTGCAGTGAGTACAGGGTTGAAAAAGGGTCACTCAGATGTGAAGCCAACTAACTGATGAAGATAATACCAACCACTGTCAGAGATGCACCGTCCCTTCACCATACCCTTATTTAGCTGATCCTGCAGGAAAAGCAGGATCTCCCAAGAACCACACATGAGTGGTTCTGCTTGGTTCTCCCACACCACAACTCAAAGCCTCCACCAGTATGAGTATGCAGCCCCTCGTAGATGAAGCTCTTGCTCCCTGCAGGGGAGGCCATAGCAGAATGATTATTCAGCCCTAGGACTCCGGAGGTCCCAGGTGTCAGCAATGTGTGGAAGTGTCCCTGAGCAAGACACTTAACTCCTAACTGCTCCCCCCCCCCCCCCCCCCCCCCCCTGTGCTCTTCTGTGGGCAGCACTCAGATGGGTGAAGATGAAAACTGAAGTTCCCCCATGGGATGTTACGTATAAAATAAAATAAATCAAACCGGTGTGAAGTGAGCGGTGAAATGTCGCTATCTCAACATGCCATAATTTCGACTAAGGGTTAGGGTTGGGTTTAGGCATAGTTTTACTGAGGTTAGGGTTTGGGTTAGGTTTAGGCATAGAGGTTAACATTCACCAGGTTAGCATTCACCAGTGTCGGCAGGTTAGCATTTCACCAGGTTAACATTCACCCGCATCGAAAAGATGGGACGTCAATCAGATGTTATGTCGAAATGATGACAAGCTCCCAAAGTGAACACCAAACACGACACGCGTGCATAATATCTCCTTGTATGGGCTGTTCTGTCTGTGATGTCAGTTATCTCCATACATCAGAACTACTCAACTTAAGATGGCTCAGGGGCCACTCAGCAAAATACAAAAAGTCCAAGGGCCACAAGCTAAAGATGACGGTCCTATTTTGGACATTTAGACAATGAACACACTAGTCTAAACAAGTAAGGAAAGACACAGAAAACAGACACATTTCCATCTATAAGGCCAAACCTCATGAACAAAAGATTGTCATGGAATTATTAATGATGAGTTGATGAAGTTTCTTCTTTTGGAACAAAAGAAGAAAAGGTTTTGTATAAAACAAGACAAACATAGTTTCTTGGGGGTTTTGGAGTTAAACTGACATCATAAATGATTTGTCAACACTGAAATAGACAAAATATATTTTATTGGTATGACCATGACGGTCCGCATAGACATGCTGCATGGGCCATGCTGGCAGATTCACCAGGCTCTGGCATCACCAGGAAAGCTGGTCCTTCATTGGCTGTTAATGAGGACGTTCCCAGAAATGCTGGTCCCTTGGGCTACAGGCTTAAACACACACAGCTACAGTACCTACCTATCTACCTACCTACACTGTACCTACCTACATACACAGCCGAACGTAGTACTTGCACGCTCTGCTGGCGCAAGTAATGGTGCAGTTTGCACAAAATACATTTATTTACCCAAAACACAAACCAAAACACATTTCACCCACTGTTTTAACCTGTGATGTGATAATAAAGATGATTCAGATTCAGATTATTCTGATTATGACCAGTAAGACTCCCTAATCGGGAGATAAGCGACCGTAGGTCACTTATCTCCACAAATAGAGCAAAAATGTGTTTTTCCAAAATCTTCCTGATCCATGTTGTTGACATGAGTGTAGACATACTGTGTAGTGATTTTCGTGATTTTAGGGCAAAATCTGAATCAGCCTCATGGTGGCGCTAGAGGGCCATGTGAGAAATGAGGGGTGGGGTCTCCGCGCCGCCAAGGCGGACGAATAGGTACCGGCCCCGGCTCTCCCGGTCGCTCCTAGCCCGAGTTACGGCATTTTATGTGAGCTGCAGTGACAGGGGGTCCTCCACTGGGGGCGCCACCACTTTTGCATCCGTTCTGGAGCAGCAGGAGTGGGTGGTCCCCGGGAATGCCCCGTGAGCAGCCCCGTTGGGGTGGTCATTTGGTAATTTTTGCACATGTGCTCATTTTTTACACTTGGGGGTCCCCGAGGGAGCTGGGGGTCCCTGGAGCTCCGGGGGTCCTTGGAGGTTGTAGTTTGGCAGGTAAGGAGTGTGTGTGCAAAATCTGGCATGGATCGGGGCAACGGTTGCGGAGATATGAGCAGGGCAAAAGTGTGACGTGTGACGTGTGTGACGGACGGACGGACGGACGGACGGACAGACGGACACCTCGAGCAGCTTTCTGTAGTAAGTGCGACCTACAGTCGCAATGATATGCTGTATCTGTGCATGCCAGTACTACTGGTGTGTCTTAATGAAATATCCATGTCTCATGCAAGGTGATATAAGTTGTGTCGAGATAGTCTCGATACAATAGAGAATAACTTGTTATTACAGGGTTGGATATTGTATAAATCAATCCCACATTAATGAACACTGAGAACGTCACACATCATCAGTAAACATATCTATAGATAGAACTGTTGCTTTGTCTGTTCTGGTTTATTCTATAATAATGGACTGAGTTAACAACTACTTACTGTGTCTCAGCAAACTTGTGCAGCAGGTACCAGTTCATGTGTGAAAACAAACGATGCATCCACAAGAGACTGGAGTGTGACGGACGACGTCATTGTGTTGACGGCTCAGATGAGGCTCCTAAGAATCCTCATTGCACCAATGACCCAGGTAAGACACACACACACACACACACACACACACACACACACACACACACACACACACACACACACACACACACACACACCCCTCTGACACCTTTTATATATTTTCTAAACAATGGAGACTTTATCTTGTAAACTTTAACACAATCAGAATAACATACAGCCCAACCTCCTCTGCTTCCATTCCATTGTTGATTTCGTCGACTAAAACGATGACGAAAAATGGTCGTCGACTACCTTTTTCACGGACAGATACTAGACTAAAATGCTATTGCCTGGCGTTGCCAGCCTCTATCACACACTTCGTTTTGGGAAGAGAGTCTGGGATTTCAGGAAGAGCTTTCATTTCTGGGGGGCGGGCTAAAGCCTAGTGATGCAAGCCCCAAAACACGTGCCCCAAGCATACAACCCTGATTGGCCAACCCTTAAAGCTGGTTGAGGAAATAGAATCTCAATGGATCGGTTCCAGACCGTACTACAACACCACTACCGCCAGGGGGTGTTGTTGTGTTCGGTCTGGTTTATTAACCAGGCAAAAAATGCTAAGGAAGAACTAGTGGAGAAGAGATCCAGTAGAACTAAAAGACAAGTCATTTTATATTTGGTTGCACTTGGGTGTTGCGCTCTGAAAATGGCAGATCCACAAGCTCACAACTGGCTGCGCTGCAACGCGTTGTGAGCTTGTAGATCGGCTATTTTCAGCAAGCAACCAAGTGTAAATTCAGCCATTACGATGCCATCAACGCCTGCCAAAATACATTTCAATCGACAAAATCAACTATAGATTTAGTTGACTAAAACTAGACTAAAACGAAAAAAAAAAGAAAAAAAATCAGACTACTCAAATAATTTATGATTAAAACTAATTTTTTTATTAAAAAGACTATGACTAAAACGAAATTTACTGAAACACTGTTTCATTCCTCTTCCCTTCTCATTTCTCTAAGTTCTCACTGCAAGAAAGAACAAATGCTATGTGTGTCACAACGGGAAGTGTGTTCAGGACACATTGCTGTGTGACAACAAGGACGACTGTGGTGACGGCTCTGATGAGCTCAACTGCTTTGTTAACGAGTGTCTGAACAGCGAGCTGAGCGGCTGCTCCTCCCAGCTCTGTAAAGACCTCAAGATAGGCTTCAAGGTATGGAAACAACACAGCCGTTTGACACAGATTCCACAAAGACACTGAAGAAACACTTGGTCATCATCACATAGCTTCACCTGCTCTGTTCCATGTCTCTCCTTGCAGTGTGGATGTCACCCCGGCTTCGGTCTGAAGGACGATGGGAAGACGTGTGTGGACGTAGATGAGTGCAGCACTTATCGCTGCACCCAGCGCTGCAACAACACACAGGGCAGCTTCCACTGTCTCTGTGTGGAGGGCTTCCAGCTCAGCCCTGAAGACCCCACCATCTGCAGGTCCACGTCTGGTAAGAAACAATGGGAGCTGAATGAGAAGCTCCTGCTTTGAGGAATGTCCAACATTCATGACATTTATGCGGGGCTGCTCTCCATTCCAACATGCTGCCATTCAGACATTGACTTCTAATTGTCTGAGTGGCGGCACTTCCATAGAGGTTAGGGTTAGGTATAGGGTTAGTGTTGGAATGGAGGGATGTCTGAATGGCAGCATGTCAGAATGGGGGCATTCATGCATCAACTGAAACATTGGCTGCTAAACTATCAAACCTGTGACTCCTCTTTAAAAGCTTGGCACGTAAACTAGTTAGCACTTTACCTTTATCTTTATTTATTAACCCATGCAAACCAGGAAAGCATCATTTTGTGTCATTTTAAATTTGAGCTATAAAGCATATTGGTTGGCTGTTCAAAAATAGCTCATTGGCACATCACTTAGTCTGGTAGATCTGCTGTTTTCGCAAAAGCTTGAACATGTGTATATTATAGTGCAAACATTTATAACTCAAATCCTTGCTTCAGGGGGGCCCTGGAACTAAATGTTTTGAGATGTCGGCGCAAAATAAATGTTTGAGGTTCCTTGACATAATATATAAAAAAAAAGAAACTCATATTCATATTTTACATTGCTTTCTCAACTCTGCTGATATGGAGTTTTGTATGCTGTGTTTATGAATATGTTCTGTCCCTCCTAAATAAACAGATACAGCATTGCATTTATTCTTTAAGGTAAACCAAGTCAAATGTCTCATTGTCTCCAGATGTGGAGCCCTTCCTCATCTTTACCACCGAAGAACAACTGATGAAGATGAACTTGAACGGCTCCAACGACACAGTGCTCAAACAGGTGAAAACCATTGAACAGAACAACACATCCTATACAATATTCTACACACACTGCTTCAGACATGTTGGGATGTTATTATGACCTTTATTGAAGGATAAACCCCTTGAGATGTAGCATCTCATTTTAGAGAGGGTCCATATTGAGCAAACACAAAACAATACATTACATGACATTACGTTACATACAATAGCACAATACATCCATACAAACACACAAGACAGGGTCTCTCCCAGAGGTTAGCCGCTCCCACCCCACAAATTCAACCCGTACATAGTGAAATTAATATGTATTCCACATCAGCAAAAGAAAACTAAGGCAAAAGCAGAAAACAAAACAAAATTAGAAACATGAGCATGGTGTTTGAAGGTGAATGAAAAGAGATTCTTTGAACAGGTTAAGGGAGGAAATTGATCTTAGAGAGCTTGGTAGGTCATTCCAATCGGCCGGGGCTTTGAATTTAAATGCGCGTCGGCCACATACCAGGGTGGTGTTGCTGGGTACCTTAAAGTAAGGGTGGACTGTATGCCTTAAGTTGTATGGGGCTGTGTAAGGTTCTAAATATTGTTTCAAGTAAGGAGGATAGTTAGAGAAAATACATTTAAAGATGAACTGCATCCAGTGAAAATGTCTACGAGATTTAGGACTTAGCCAGTTAAGGGACTCGTACATTGAGCAATGATGCGTTCTGTAGGGGCATCTCAGGATAAATCTACATAGATTGTGATATGTTACATTAAGAGGGTAAAGGACTGTATCTGTGGTATTTTGATATACTATATCTCCATAATCTAATATTGGTAAAATTAGCTGTGATATAATTCTTGTTCTAGTCTGAAGGGTGAAGCAGTGAATAGAGCGGTATAATATTTTCAGGCTGTAGTTTATTTTCTGAGTAATTGAGTTGATATGAGTCTTAAAGGAGAGCTGAGGATCAAGCCAGAGGCCCAAGTATTTGAACTCCTCAACCATCTCAAGTGGTGTACCATCTGAGAATTTGAAAGATAAGGAAAGGGAGTCAGGTCTTAGGGAGAAAAGCATACTGACTGACTTTTTTCTGTTGAGCAGCAGTCTGTTGAAATAGAACCATTCCTGAACAGAATTAAAGTCTGCCTGTAGTGTCTGCTGAATTTGTGCGATATTTGAGTTTGAGCAATAGATGACTGTGTCATCAGCATATAATTGAATGTGACTGTTGGAGCAGATTGTAGGCAAGTCATTAATAAAAATGGAGAAGAGCAGTGGCCCTAATGATGAACCTTGGGGTACGCCTTTATCCATGATCACAAAGTCTGACTGAGAACCCTGATATGAGACACACTGACGTCTATGATGGAGATAAGAGTTGAACCATAATAAAGCTTGTCTTGAAAGACCAGATGTGTTCCTGTCAGAGGATAACACAACTGCTGTGCTGTGACAGGACTTGGATGAAGTGAGGACTCTGGACTTTGACTATCAGCAGCAGATGATCTACTGGGTAGAAGGGTCCTCAGGTTCCACCAAGACCATCAGTCGTATGAACATCAATGGCAGTGACGTCCAGGTCAGTGTGACAATGACAGAGATGACGATGAATGACAGGGAAGGGAAACAATATATATCTTTTTGAACAATTATTATCAAAATACTTTGTTAGACATCGGTGTAAAATAACATGTATATTTACTGTAATTGCGACCGTCAGGGAGCAGTTTACTATGAAAACCTCCACCGTCCGTCCGTCCGTCCGTCCGTCTGTCCGTCACACCTTTGTGACCATCAACAAACGTCACACCTTTGTTGATGTTTAAATCGAAGAGTCTTGGTCAAATACTTCTGTTGGTTTCTGCACTGATCATTTATACAATTCAGCTGTGTTTGCTCGTGTCATCATGATGAGGTCATAAATCAGCCATGCCCAAATATAGATTTTACGGGTTTACATGCTTACTCAGTTATTTGTTATGTGAAAGTCCTATGACGTCTATGATATCTGACATCATCATACATACATTCCCTTTTATGCCCATAAATGGAGATCCCCTCTGTAGAACCAGCCACTGACATCACTGTAATGTCAGGGGAACCAAATCCCTTTTATGCCCATATGGAGATCCCTGTGATGCCAGGGGAACCAAATCCCTTTTATGCCCATATATGGAGATATGGAGATCCCCGTGTTGCCAGGGTAACCAAATCCATTTTATGCCCATATATGGAGATCCCTGTGATGCCAGGGGAACCAAATCCCTTTTACGCCCATATATGGAGATCCCTTATGTCATCAATATTAAGCCCATATCTGTGAATATCTTTGGGTACCAGATGTCTCCATATATGGTTAAATGGTCCGATATACATCACTGGCCAGAAGACCAAGAAATGGTGCAACCTCGCCCTTTGCTTTTCTCCCTATAGGCATCTTACTGGTAGGTAGTTTAATGAGGAATGCAGTATGGTGGTAGGTAGGTAGTTATGGCCTTTGATGTAAGATTTTCACTTTCTAGGATAACTATATTTGCTATTCCCAGATGATGCCCTTTTAGGGTACCCCTCATGCCCATATATGGAGATCCCCAGGCTTTACTAATTAACATAAGTTTTATGCCCATATATGGAGATCAGTGTCCCAATGTCATCAGATATATGGGCATAAATGGACACAGGCAAACTAGATGGGCTGTATGGATATCCAGATGTGTGATGTAAGTGTTTTATTCCAAATGTGGCACCCCACAGACATATTTCCAGAAACAAAATCCCTTTCATGCCCATATATGGAGATTTCTGATGTCATCAATCCCAGGCCCTGTAAAAAACATGGTTGCTATGGTATGAGCAACTTATGTCTCCATATATGGAGATTCAACTTCAATGAGTAACCATGGCAAACTGTCAACTGCCCGTATGTCTTGATAATTGGTAAAACAAACTTTTGGCCTATTTGTGGAGATAAGCGACCAACGGTCGCTTATCTCCCGATTAGGGAGTCTTACTGGTGTAATTAAGTACAATCTCAAGGTACTTTTACTTTACTTGAGTATTTCCACAATTAAGTGCTTTTACTTGAGTACTGTTCATAAGTTGGCTACATTTATGAGTAGGCTTCTGTACGTTTGGTTTACTTGAGTATTTGTATTTTTTGGATACTTTCACTCACTACATTTCAAAAAAGGCCAATATTGTACTTTTGACTCCACTATATTCTTAGGAAGGACTTCATCATTCATTAACCACAATCTACAAGCTCACAATGTGTCACATCACTACACATTTTGAGCTTGTAGATCAGTTATTTTCACTATTATTTATGTTTATTTGAATGTCTGGAAAAGTGTTGAATTTGGTGTGCGTGTGTGTGTGTGTGTGTGTGTGTGTGTGGGGGGGGGGGGGGGGGGGTATTTAGATTATTAAGAATATATACATAATTATTTTATGATTTGCTGCTACTTTTTGCATTGGATTGATGCCATCAAGTACATTTCCTTGTACACTTGTGTTCAATGACAAAATAAAATCCATCCATCCATGATCAGTAAATGACAGTCATGTTCTGAAATGGGAATTCTGCATAATGCTTTTACTTTTGCTGCTTTAAGTATACTTTGACACTAATAGTTTTGTACTTTGACTAAAGTAAGTGATTGAATGCAGGAGTTTTACTGGTAACAGAGTATTTCTACTTTGTGGTATCGTTACTTTTACTTAACACTGAGTACTTCCAGTTCTTCCACAAGTAAACAGGGTGAGTGGAGACTCAGTTAGTGCACAGACCATGTGCTCTCTCTACAATATCATGATATCAATATTAAAATGATGAACAAATGATATACAAATAAAACTATAAAACATGGTGAGTTTATCCATGGTGAAAGTATGTCTCATTGACAGGTCCTTCACACATCACTCAGTAGACCATACGGTCTGGCTGTTGATTGGGTGGGAGGAAACCTCTACTGGTGTGACACGGTGCAGGCCACCATAGAGGTGTCCAAACTAAACGGGGCGTACCGAGCAGTCCTGGTCAACACCGGCCTGGAGGAGCCACGGTCCATAGCTGTGGATGTACGCTACAGGTAAGAGCTCTGTGCTGTGATCATGAACCTCACACTGAATGTATCAACCACCCTGTGGAACACCACAGATACATGAAGACTGAATCATTTTTAAAAGTAAAACACCTCGCATTGTGAGCTTGTAGATCGTCTATTTTCACAATGTTTGCATTTTTCTAATGTAATATTTGACATTTTTAATTAAATATTAACGTTATAAATGTGTGCATGCGCACACACACACACACACGCGCGCACACACGCACACGCACTCACACACGCAACCCTGAAATTAACTGCTACACACACACGGCCATGCACACACACACGCACACTCTCCCCCTCTTTCTCCCCCCTCTGTCTCTATCTCTCTCCCTCTCTCTCTCTGAGTCTCTCCCCTTCTCTCTCAACTCCCCCCCTCTCTCTCTCCTCTCTCTCCTCTCTCTCTCTCGCTCTCTCTTTCTCTCTCTCTCTCTCTCTCTCTCTCTCTCTCTGTCTCTCCCCCTCTCTCTCTCTTTCTATCTCGCTGCAATGTTGTGACACCCCAAAATAATTTCAGCGTTGTGCGTTGTGTGAGATGTTTCCTCATGTAGACATGAACGGATGGACGGACGCACACACGTACGCATGCACAAACACACAAACACACAAAGTGTCACAGTCACAGACTTGGTCATTGCTTGCGGTTTCTACTAGGTCTTGTATTTCTATGTGTTTTGTTCCTTGGTCTAGTATTCTAGTATTCTTGGTTCTATGTTTCTGTTTGGCCAGCTGTATCTGATGTGTAATCACCCCTCATGTGTATATCAGTCTTGTTTCACCAGTCAGTCCTTGTTGAGTTTGTGACTTTCCCAGATTCCCTCCTGATTGGCTACGATTGCCTTCTAAAGTTTGTGTATGCGACGTGACGGTCGTTTATCTCCCGATTAGGGAGTCTTACTGGTTTTATCCTGTCACCTGTTTAGTCTGTCTGTTCACCTTTCTTCTGTATTAAAACACCCATTAATGGGTTTTGAACTCTACCTTGCCTGGCGGTCCTGCATTTGTTTTCTCACCTCACCGGCATGTGTCACAAAGACACAGAGATGAACGGACGCCAGACACACAAACAAGTGTACCGCTTTGCGTGATTTTAGGCCAAAATCTGTAGGAGTAGGAGCACTGTCCAAAAATGTGTTTTGCAAGAATCGGCCTGATGGTTGCGCTAGAAGAGGGCCACGTGAGAAACAAGGTTGTGGTTTGGCAGCCAAGGAGTGTGTGTGCAAAGTTTGGCATGGATAGGAGTAACGGTGGCAGAGATATGAGTAGGGCAAAAGTGTGACGTGTGACTGACAGACAGACAGACAGACAGACAGACAGACAGACAGACAGACAGACAGACAGACAGACAGCCGGTGGAGATTTTGATAGTAACTGCGACCTGGCGGTCGCAATCATCTAGGGACCCCCTGGTGGTCCCGACCCCCAGTTTGGGAACCACAGGGTTATATAGTATGAAAGGTGTTGCTTTCTGGAGCTCCTATGAAGTAAACTCCACACAGCAGAATCACAATGTTATTACACATGTATATGACACCTATAATATATTTGATATAATGTATAATAAAATAATATATTTATTTTATTATTATTTTTAAATAATGTATGACACTGAATAAAACTAATCTTGAAAACGTAATTTTATTCAATTTGTTTCCATGTGAACTTTTCATCATATTGCATATTGTCCACTGTACAGTACACTACAGTACTGTGTGAGTTGTAGTGAACAGTGATCCTGACACAGTGTCTTCCTGACAGCTATTTGTACTGGACAGACCAGAGCAACAACAACCCTCACATAGGAAGGATAGGGATGGACGGCACCAACAGGATCATCATAGTGAAGGATAAGATCACTCAGCCCTGGGGCCTGACGTTAGACTACATCAATGATCTCATCTACTGGAGCGACTTCATGGAGAAACACATTGAGTTTAGCAACCTGGATGGAACCAACAGACACACTGGTAACACACACACACACACACACACACACACACACACACACACACACACACACACACACACACACACACACACCACACCACACCACACCACACCACACCACACCACACACACACCACACACACACACCACACACACAAGCACACCCTCACACAGGCGTTAGGGTTACACTCAGAACAACATTTCAGTGATTTTATAGAGGACGTTTTTACAAATAAAAAATTGCTCACAATAAAAAAAGCTCCAAGCTCAAAGGTCTTTGCAACATTGTGAGTTTGTAGATCGATCTAATTTATGTATAAGTAAAGCTAAAGTTCCCTCCAGACGACACGCGGCCACCGCAGGGTCTCCCGCTAGGATCAGCGGTGGCCGCACCACGGTGAGACACAAACACACTCGCTCAGTGAGTAAACGCTGCGTGGTATTTCACAAAGATGAACACAATCCATCTCTCACCGCCTGCGTGTGCATGCACATAAGAGCACACTCGCTGGGATTTCACGGGACCGCGCCCGCCCGCCTCGCCGCCCCAAAACTTCGTTGCGCGGCCGAAATAGCCACCTGCCTCTCATTGAAAATTATTTACTAGGAGGCGGTGACCGCGTATCGTCTGGAGGGCACTTAAGGCATAATTCACATACAGACGCACGGACATGCCCCCACCCCAACACATTAAAACTGTGAGATCTACAAGCTCAGATTTACAAGCTCACCAATATCACAGTGTTGCCACACTGCTTTTCTGCAATTGTGGACATTTATTACATTTTTGAATAATTCAACCAATCTTCTCTTCTGGGGGTCCCTGGCACAAAAAATTGTGGGGTCCTTGGAAGGAAATAGTCTGAGAACTACTGATGTAGAATCAGCCTCAGGTCTTAATGGGTTAAACTTAAAGTCCTGTATTAAACATTGTACTTAGCGAATCTACAAGCTCACAACAGGTTGTGGTGTGATGCGTTGTGACTTGTAGATCAGCTATATTCTAATAGCTGAAGTATTAATGTGTGTTTTTAATGTTGATTTAAATCTAAAAGTAGATTTGTTTTCAAATAACTGTAGTGGAGTAGAAAGTAAAAGTACTTAATACAATAAAGATACAAATACCCGTAAAATGTACTTTGCATAAAATGTGTCCCAGCACAGCATCATTGTTTTTTTTTTTTTCATTTTCATGTTTTCATTTCATTTGAAAGCTGGGGATCATAGCTACAAAATGATATATTGGTTGTGGAGATTGACCCAGCAGTTTTGAAGATATGGCTTATAGAATGATGCCATGCTGAAATAGTACTTTTGAGATATTCAAGTTTTAAATACATTTCTAACCTGCAATGACCTGACTCCGCCACATGGGGAGCAATCTTCAATTCAATCTCCAATTCAAAGAAGCTTTATTGGCATGAGTACACAAACGTTTTTACACAGTGGTGGAAAAAGTACCTACATTTTATAATTAAGTAAAAGTATCAATTCTGCAATGTAGAATCACTCTGTTACAAGTATCCAAATGTACTTAAAGTACCAAAAGTAAAAGTACAAAATGTTTGAAAATAGCAGATCCACAAGCTCACAACGCGTCGCACCGCAATGCGTTGTGAGCTTGTAGATCGGCTATTTTCAAATAGCCTTGGTATAACATAGGGCTAAAGTGGTTTATGTATGTTTTAAACTTTAGTTATTGCTTTGTAGATTTTGATTTTAATAGTCCAAAACATACATTAACCACTTCAGCTGTTATTGTAGTATTAAAAAACATATGTTTATTTAATACCGGACTTCTACTTGTAACAGAGTATATCTAAATTGCAGTGGGCATATACTTTTACTTAGGTAAATAAGATTCTTCCTATATAGCATTATTGGGCTAAATGTAAAGACGCTACGCTGCGCCAACCGTGAATTCAACACAATCTGCTGTTGAGCAGTTTAACCAATTTGCTACGTACGTCTACACAAACGGTCAGATTACAAAGATAAATTGCTTAGTGAAGGCTCACGGATGTCACCATAGGGTACGCTCCAGCAGAATGTCCCGTAATGATCGTATTATTTAACGAGGAGGATTTTAATCCGATCGGTCGTCGTTTCCTTAAAAAGGTATTAATGTATCTAAGTGCAGTACACCTCGCAACCGATGGGGTCGTATGGCTGAAAAACAACAGAAAATGGCGTCTGATCGGATTAAAATGCTGTTTATTAAACAATACGAAAGATACGGGTAATTCTGCTTGAGCGTACCATACTGTGACATCTGTGAGACTTCAGTAAGCACTTTATCTTTGAAATATGAACGTTTTTGTAGACGTACGTAGCAAATAGGTTTAACTGCTCAACACCAGGTTGAAGTGAATTTATTACGTGCGCAACACCGTAACTCGTGCCCTATCTAAATTGGTCGGGCTAACTGTGCTAAATTTAACATAATCAGTGTTTGTGTAACTTCAGTCAGAAGGATAATCTGACGGTTCTGACAGACTTAACCTCCTCGCGTTGTGAGCTTGTAGAAGAGCAACATAGAGTTGGGTCGCCGTTTTATTCCATGTGTAATTGTGTATACCATGCCTGCGTTAGCCTGCAGCTAGCGCTAGCTAACGTTAGCGTTAGCCGTTAGCCACTCATCCAGAATAGTCTAATAAGTCAATTTTCCAACGGCGAGTGAACGATTGCATTCCGTGTCCTTCATGGATTTTTTTCCCCTGGCTGTCAATGTTTTTATTGTCCAAAAAGAAAACGCTCTGAACGTTAAAACTAGACAGTTTACAATCATGACACTGAGTCAATGCTATTGCTAAGCAGTGACAACAAAGGACTCCTCGCATCCGGCTCAGGCAGGAAACGGAACGGATCCTTTTTTTCCAAACTCGAGAAGAAGAAAAGCGCCCGAAACAGCGCAATAATAAATAAATAAATAAATAATAGATTAAATCATTATAACAACGTAACGTGGTTCATTTGGAACATACGTGGCACTACATTAACGGGATAAATACTGTGGTTTGCAACGCTAGGTAATGGAGTCCCGATTTTACCGCATTTGACTACAAAGGGCTGACAAACTGAGGCTTGATTAAAAATAAACAATGCATTGTAGCTACATGGCTGGGAGGACCAACAGAATTGTCCCGATCTCTCACATTAATTAAAAAAAGTCTTATTTACATGCAGAGTTAAGCTCTGGCGTTAGATATTATGAGATGCTGTTGTGGCATTATCTTTTTAGAGAGAGAAAAAAAAAACGTCATATTGGCTGTAGGGAATAATGACACTTCCCGAGATGACTGGCTCCCAGCCAAATTGGGACACAAATGATTAAATGAACTGAAATCACAGCACGTGTGTTCAGTGTTATTTTTCTTTTCTTTTCTTGTTGCTATTTTCAACACAACCCTAAAGCCAAAAATAGTAGATCTACAAGCTCACAACACAGTGCAGCGTGTGCCATGTTTAGAGCTTGTAGATCTGATGAGCGACACCGGTATGGCTTGCACAAACACATGCACACGCACACGCACATGCACATGCACACGCACAGATAGAGATGAACGGATGGACGGAGGGACGGACACGCACGCACGCACGCACGCACGCACGCACGCACGCACACAAACACATAAAGACACAAAGAGATCACAAAGAGATGACTGGACGCCAGACAGACGCACACACACACACACACACACACACACACACACACACACACACACACACACACACACACACACACACTCACGTGTCTGCATGCTTTTGTCTAAATATGGTGTTATCGCTACAGCTTTTGTTAATTGTGTCAATGAGTAGCAGAAGAAAAAGCAATGAAAGCAGTAAGAACATTTTCTATACTTTATTGAAACATTTTATCTCTATTATAATATTATTATTACTATGTATGTTATAATATTTTGGCACTTTTGGTTTTGTGTGTCTGTAGTTCTGAGTCAGGACAGGAGGATCATTGGTATTACTCTGTTTGAGGAGTACATCTACTGGACAGACTGGGGGAGCAGCTCCATCTCCAGAGCCCACAAGACTCAGGGAACCAACAAGACCACACTCATCAACAACCTGGACTTTCCATCTGGCATCCACATCTACCACCCCTATCAACAACCTGAGGGTCTGTACTGTACCACCTACTGTACTCTCATTATTACTCTGCATTATGTTTTATTACTGCTATTAAATGTATATTATTGTATTATCTGATCTGTTTTGAAAAGCATTACGTTATACAGTACACACTCTATAATAACCAGAAATACGCCCTAAGGGCGAGAAAAGGGCGAGGTCGCATCAGAGCAACACCAGAGCTTCTTAATACGGCACAGTTAAGAAGCAGGAGTTAAACTACTAGTAAGACGCCTCAGGGCGACAAGTGTGGCACCATGTCTTGACCATCTGGCCAGTGATGTATATTGGACCATGCAGTTACATATATATGGAGACCAGGGGTTTCCATATATGGCAACACATTCTCACCCCCAAGGTGTCAGACACCTGACGCCCTGTCAAGTACCCTACTGCGTCACAAGAGGGGACACTTTGGGTATGCCTACTGCTTCAAGTAGGGGACACTTTGGGTATGCCTACTGCTTCAAGTAGGGGACACTTTGGGTATGCAAAAAAATAAAGTCATTCCCGAAGTGGGATTCGAAACAACTATGTTAGGTTTACCAGCCACCCGACGTTCCCTATCACGCCACTATCCACGACGGAGGCGCGTTAGTTTTACTGACGTTAGGGTTAGGATTTGGGTTAGGTTTAGGCATAGTTTTACTGAGGTTAGGGTTAGGATTTGGGTTAGGTTTAGGCATAGTTTTACTGAGGTTAGGTTTAGGGTTTGGGTTAGGTTTAGGCATAGTTTTACTGAGGTTAGGTTTAGGGTTTGGGTTAGGTTTAGGCATAGTTTTACTGAGGTTAGGTTTAGGGTTTGGGTTACAGGGTTCCCACGGTCATGAAATTCCTAGAAATATTTTGAAATTAGAAAAATATTTTTCCAGTACTGGAAAAGTTTTGGAATTTATCAAGGGTCCTGGAAGGTCCTGGAAAAAATAGCTATGCATTGTCTTTGGTTATTGATTTACATAGTCCTGGAAATTGGGTTAAATATTCTGGAAAAGTTTTGGAAAAGTTTTGGAAATTAATTGGTAAAAATGTGTTGGAACCCTGGGGTTAGGTTTAGGCATAGTTTTACTGAGGTTAGGGTTAGGGTGTGGGTTAGGTTTAGGCATAGTTTTACTGAGGTTAGGGTTAGGGTGTGGGTTAGGTTTAGGCATAGTTTTACTGAGGTTAGGGTTAGGGTGTGGGTTAGGTTTAGGCATAGTTTTACTGAGGTTAGGGTGTGGGTTAGGTTTAGGGCAGGCATAGTTTTACTGAGGTTAGGGTTAGGGTGTGGGTTAGGTTTAGGTGGTCGCCTGGTCGGACACGTTACCTCCACGTTGCATTAGAATCCACCACGTTGCGTTAGAATCCACGTTGTCAAAGATAAAAGCACAAAAACAAGTGCACCTTTCAGCCAGGTTTCGCTAGCTCAATCAGTAGGGCAGCATTGCTCATTATCACAAAGGCGGTGGTTCGCGTCCCATTGACATGATACATGTACGAGTAAACATGTGTTGGCGCATGTGCAATGCCGGGATGACACTGAAAGTGTCCAAATGCGTCTTCACGGGTGACACCGAAAGCAAGTCCGAAGTGCGTCAGGGGGGTGAAGCAGTGGTGAGGACGGGCTGTATATGGAGATCCATGTACTGCATATGGAGATATGCTGTGAGAGCCCAAACATGCTAACTCAGTTATTCGGTATGTGAAAGTCCTATGACATAGGGTCATAGGACCCTAACCCATAGACCGTAAAAAAGTGTAGACGTCCAGACAGACGGACGGACGGAGACATGATGTGCCGTTTCACATACTAAACTGCGACCTCCGGTCACAATTAATATGGCTTGTCAAGTCATCATTGTGATGTCAGAACAGGTCAGCTATATCCATATCTGGAGTCCTGGTATTCATTACATGCAGTGGTGGAAAAAGTACTCACATTCTTTACTTAAGTAAAATACTGCAATGTAGAAGTACTCCGTTACAAGTAAAAGTCTGGAATTCAAAATGTACTTGAGTAAAAGTACGAAAGTATTGGCATCAAAATGTACTTTAAGTAACAAAAGTAAAAGTACAAAATGTTTGAAAATAGCAGATCTACAAGCTCACAACGCGTCGCGATGCGACGCGTTGTGAGCTTGTAGATCGGCTATTTTCAAACAGCCTAGGTATAAAACATGGCAGTAACTAAAGTTTTCAAATAAATGTAGTGGAGTAAAAGTACAATATTTCGATCCGAGGTGTAGTGGAGTAGAAGTAAAAGTATTGGAAATTGGAAATACTCAAGTAAAGTGCAAATACTTCAAAATTGTACTTAAGTACAGTACTTAAGTAAATGTACTTAGTCACCTTACAAGACTGATTACATGTGTACATGTTGTGTCCATCCTGCAGTACCAGGTCATCCATGTCAGACCAACAATGGAGGCTGCAGTAACCTGTGTCTGCTCTCACCTGGAGAAGGCTACAAGTGTGCCTGTCAAACCTACTTCTACTTGGCCACTGACAACAAGCAGTGCATGTCCAGCTGCACGGCCAGCCAGGTGATTCACCTCCACTTCACTTGTGTTACGCTGTATGATTTATGTCTCATGTCTGCTTTTGATACATTAGTGATTCTAAAGGTAAGCCTGTGTCTCTCCCATCAGTTTGCTTGTAAGAACTACAAGTGCATTCCGTTGTGGTGGAAGTGTGACACGGTAGATGACTGTGGGGACCAGTCAGATGAAGACTGCTGTGAGTAGAGACTGAAAATCTACCTCAATACTTTATTATTACTGTTTACAGTGATTACAGTTATTGTTACTTTGTACTCCAATGTCCTTTGACAGTTTCTGACACCTGCATTAAATATATAACTTACAAGTTGCACACAGGAACATGTTCAACAGCTTATTTTAAATATCCACATAGTTTATTCATGTTTGGACAAACTATCATTGATTTAATGCCACATTTGTGCCAGGTCCATGCACACATTTGGGGCATTTCAAAAATAATTTTACACACACAATCAACAGTGTTATGAAAAATTATCCTGTGAGTTATAATCATCATTGGACAAAAGAATCAATTTATAGTCAGATTTGTGTTCTACAAAGCCCATTGTTTTCATATGTAGCACACACTAGTCATTCGCTAGTTCATAAAACATTCAGGTTATTGTTAAGGTACTTATGTAGACTCATCCTTCAAGTTTAAGATCACAGTTCTGTTCTGCTCATAACCACCTTAAAGACAGAAGACAAAGTCATTTGAATATCTTGAATATTCGAGGCTTATTGTCTGAAAAATATACAAACAAACAAAGACATAAGTCAAAACAGTTTTTCAGTGATTTCATCTTAGCTGGAGACTCTGCTTTCGCCCCCATCTGTCTGTCTGTTGGACTAATCGCTGTGAAACTGTGCATGCATACTCCCAGTAAGCCAGGGAAGAACCTCTGAACAAAGCTTTCAAATCGGCCTCATGGTGGCGCTATAACCTGGCCCTTTACATTCTGGCCTATAACACCACATCCGAACTGCGAGCGAGAGATCTGATGACAATACAGTGCGAAGAACTGTCCTGATATAAGTGTCGGCATGGGCGTCGCCTTTATACACAGACTTTGGACCTGCAGCACTGGGCACCAACATCACCTCAGGGGCCAGATATCCACCAATAACAATAGTTGAGGAGGGGACACGGCCGTGAAACCTTGCAGAAATAGAGACACTGTGACCTGATAATGGAGGGGTGGATAACGCTCACGGTACGTCAGGACAGACTTATTGAAACACATGCATTTGAATGACTATTCATGGCTCACAGTGTGGATGGGGTGTACATGTTGAACCGTAGGTCCTACAAGCAGCCTGTAATCTTCTTTGGCCTACTGGGAGTGGGCATGCAAAACTCCATGCTGATTGGTTCAACTAGAGATTAGCTTACACACACATACATATACACACACACACACACGCACGTGCGCGCACGCACGCACGCACGCACGCACACACACACACACACACACACACACACACACACACACACGGACGGACGGACGGACGGACGGACGGACGGACGGACGGACGGACGGACAGATGGACGGAAAGGTGGACGGACAGACGGTGGAGACAACAATAAGAGACAACAAGAGAATGTATCGATAGAGAGGATCCTTGTTTTTTGAGCGGTGCTAACCGCTGCGGTGCTAACCGCTCCTATAGACCGCTTTTTTACCAAAACCATGATGTCACAAATGATGATGACATGAGTCCGCTAGACCAATGAAACACTTCGATTCTGTTGATCTGTCCATGATGTCATAGTCACATAGGCACCCGATTGGTTAACTCTGATTTAGAACGCGTTTAGGCCGCCTAAATACGTCATAAAAAATGATTGAGCAGTGCTAACCTTGAATTTCAAAATTTTATTAGATCAGGACAGGACAGGAGTCAGGTCAGGACGTTCTTTGAATTTCTCAATTGTATGAGTCATGTATTATTATCTATAATACATGAAAACAAACCACACTTTTAGACAGAGCGCTTTAATCACAGAGCCCTGTCTAAAAGTGTGGTTTGTTTTCATGTATTATAGAGATATCCAGCTCAAGACAATTTTGAAATTCAAAGAATATAAATAAACAGCTTAAGATTATCATGTAGATCGAAGTACGAGCTTTACCACGCCTAACCAACCCCATATCCTGGACACTTCATGGGAGCGAAAATACAGTAGAACCTCCTTCTCCTCTTTGGATCTGCAACTACTGTTGAATTTTGTACAATCGGTCTCTCATCTTGCCGGCCTTCTGGCTAAACTGGGACAGTGATCATGAAGGTGATACCTATAATAATGTCATGTTTGGCAGATCCTTGCGGATGTCAGCACTGAGTGACAGAGAATGTTGCAAGATGTCTAGAATGTCTAGAACCACTCCACAGCAGATGTGGGAAAGTCTCGACCAAACAAGTCCAGTATTTGTCTGCAACTCTACAGATCCTTTTGTCATTGTCAAGTAAAGCAATAGAAACTGTGCATGACATTCCAGCTGCTCTTCATGCTCTTTGGTCTTGGGCTTCTCAGCCATCACTTTGCAAGAAGACATCAAATATCGTCCCAACAGAAATAACACTCTGCCACATGCCAGACTTGTCTTTTCGAATGACTTTGTCTTCAAAGTATCTGAACATGACCTTTCAGGGTCATTAGAATGCACTATCCTCATGTATTCTAATCTTTAGGTATGTAGACATGGCAAAGTCCAGCTTATGGTCCTTATGGTCCATGCGGCGGATCTCAGACATGTTCCTCATTTGCTGCTGGACCAGCGAGGCCTCAAACACCACCAGCATGAAGAGTGTGAACACACTGTAGTACCAGTACTCATCCAGACACCACAGCCCCACACAGAACACCTGGAACACAAAGAAGTGGGCGGTGGCTCTCTCCCTGAAGAGCTCCAGGAAATCAGGCACCATCATCTCAGCGCAGTTGGTGCCGCTTCTCTGCCGCTCTCAGGTCTGTCTCCTCCTGGTAGCCACGCCACACCTGGAAGTGGCTCATTGGGTGGCTGATGGGGAACGCCACCGGGAGGAAACATTTCTTCTCCTCTCGGTCGAAGACCGTCCCTGGTCCCTGGTCCCTCTGGAGAGCCACGAGCTCAGCAGAACCGTTATTTGGCGTATGTACCAACTTTGCCAGGGTGGCCTTTTGTGGGTCAGGTTCCTTGGAGCATGTGAGCCAGCAGTGCACGTGCACGGACCAATAGCCCCCCCTCAAAAGCTCCTAGTTAGATCTCGGGACCTAGCTGACAGTCCTCCGCCAGGCAGGCCACGCACCGTCTATCCCATCCCCTGCCTTCTGGTCTCTTTCTGGCAGAGACTTCGCCCGAGGCTCCTCTTGCTGGCTAACTGGCTGTTAGCAGTGCACTAAATTTCAAACCGATACTGGTTTAAAGATGAAGTGCCATGATTTCACTCCCCTAAAATACGATCATCAGGTATTATACTAGTACAAAACTATGGCACCACCTCTTTAACAACACTGTCTTCTTACCCTAACCCTAACCCTAACCCTAACCCTATTATGGAGACTTCCTAATTGTTGGAAGTCTGATCATGTTTCCTATATATCATCTATTGTGAAATGACATCATGTATTGAATGGAATGACATCATGATTGAATGGAATTGGTTTATATTGATGATGTATATTGTGAATATTAATTATTAACCTAGTGATTGTGAATGCTAGCTTGACGATGCTGATAAATGCTGACTTGGCGATTGTGAATACTAAACTGCTCATGTTGAATTCGGCTAATTCATGGTTAGAACAGCTATTGATTGATCACGGCCATTTGATTGAAGACACACAAAGCATATATGATTGCCAGACCCATGAAATGGGTAGACCTACATAAGCAAATGTCGGTCTGTCCGGGTTTTCTATATAAAGGGTATATATGATGATGACATGATGATGACATGCCTACAAAAGGCATGATGTCATAAATGATGATGACAGACAGGGGGTCTGGCACAACCAGGTTGACCTGGTCTAGTTATTTAAAGAAAAACAAGGCTTGAAAATTGTCCACAATGTATCTCCCTAAATATATTTGCACCGCTCACTTCGCACGGGTGCGTTTTTTTATTAGAGTGAAGCTCATTTTTTGTTATTTTTCCCTTCAGCTCTCCAGGCTGAACAAACACACAACACAACAGGTAAACAATGATTAAAAAGTTACATTAAGTTACATTATTATTACCCCTATTGTTTTTGGTGTCTCTGAAGTCAATCAGCTATTGCCGGTGTACACAGCCAAATTTCCGGGCCCCACTGTGCGGACTGTGGGGGTGTGAAAATTCACCGGGTGGACTCAAAATGTCCTCTGGGGCCCCCTCTGCGTGTGGACACCACTTGTTCGCCCATCAGTCCCACGGATGATTTTTGTTTATTTTTTTTTAATTTAGGGTCCTTTTCTGCAGTTCAAGCATAATTCCACAGGGCGGCAGGCTATTTTCCAAAACTATTGGAAGTGGACATGTGTACACAGCCAGCATTACTGAATGGAAAAAATGACTGTCTAATTTGATAGACTATCCCATCTCCGTGATTTGTAGATCTAACTTTACAGACAGTTCATTTCTATGATTTGTATATCTAATTCCAAAACCAGTCCCATCCCCATGATTTGTAGATCTAATTCCATCAGCAGTTCCATACCATGATTTGTAGCTCTAAATCCATCACCTGTCACATCCACATGATTTGTAGATCTAATTCTAAAACCAGTCACATCCACATGATTTGTAGATCTAATTCTAAAACCATTCACATCCACATGATTTGTAGATCTAATTCTAAAACCATTCACATCCACATGATTTGTAGATCTAATCCATACCATAATGTGTAGCTCTAAATCTATCACCTGTCACATCCACATGATTTGTAGATCTAATTCTAAAACTAGTCGCATCCCCATGATTTGTAGATCTAATTCCATCGGCAGTTCCATACCATAATTTGTAGCTCTAAATCTATCACCTGTCATATCCACATGATTTGTAGATCTAATTCTAAAACCAGTCGCATCCACATGATTTGTAGATCTAATTCTAAAACCATTCACATCCCCATGATTTGTAGATCTAATTCCATCAGCAGTTCCATACCATAATTTGTAGCTCTAAATCCATCACCTGTCACATCCACATGATTTGTAGATCTAATTCTAAAACCAGTCACATCCACATGATTTGTAGATCTAATTCTAAAATCATTCACATCCACATGATTTGTAGATCTAATCCATACCATAATTTGTAGCTCTAAATCTATCACCTGTCACATCCACATGATTTGTAGATCTAATTCTAAATCCATTCGCATCCACATGATTTGTAGATCTAAATCCAACGGCAGTTCCATACCATAATTTGTAGCCCTAAATCCATCACTTTTCACATCCACATGATTTGTAGATCTAATTCTCAAACCAGTCACATCCACATGATTTGTAGATCTAATTCTAAAACCATTCCAATCCCCATGATTTGTAGATCTAATCATACCATAATTTGTAGCTCAAAATGTATCACCTGTCACATCCCCATGATTTGTAGATCTAATTCTAAAACTAGTCACATCCCCATGATTTGTAGATCTAATTCCATCGGCAGTTCCATACCATAACTTGTAGCTCTAAATCTATCACCTGTCACAAAGGCTCTGGTGGGCTGTTTTGGGCTCTGGTGGGCTGTGCTGGGCTCTGGTAGGCTATACAGGGCAGTACTGTAGTATAGCCTAGACATGTTCATGTAAAACTATTGGCCGTGTACACTAAGGCATGTAGAAACTAGGGCCCGTGTACACAGTGGATAATCCCATCAACGAGGAGCTACAGGACTGGCGGGAGCCTTGAGCAGCCCGGTGGAGACTGCTGGAGTCTGGTGCAGTCCTGTGCACCCTGGTCTGGCCTATAACAGCCGGATCCAGCCTACTGTAGGCTAGTGAAGCCATCTAACCTCTCCACTTCCCTAATCTATTCTCCCACTGTGCTGGACTTGGATGTGCTGGGCTGTGCTGGACTCTATCAGGCTCTGGTGGGCTGTTTTGGGCTCTGGTGGGCTGTGCTGGGTTCTGGTAGGCTATACAGGGCAGTACTGTAGTATAGCCTAGGCATGTTCATGTAAAACTATCGGTCGTGTACACTAGGGCATGTAGAAACTATGGCCCGTGTACACAGTGGATAATCCCATCAACGAGGAGCTACAGGCATGTAGAAACTATGGCCCGTGTACACAGTGGATAATCCCATCAACGAGGAGCTACAGGACTGGCGGGAGCCTTGAGCAGCCCGGTGGAGACTGCTGGAGTCTGGTGCAGTCCTGTGCACCCTGGTCTGGCCTATAACAGCAGGATCCAGCCTACTGTAGGCTAGTGAAGCCATCTAACCTCTCCACTTCCCTAATCTATTCTCCCACTGTGCTGGACTTGGATGTGCTGGGCTGTGCTGGACTCTATCAGGCTCTGGTGGGCTGTTTTGGGCTCTGGTGGGCTGGGCTGGGCTCTGGTAGGCTATACAGGGCAGTACTGTAGTATAGCCTAGGCAAGTTCATGTAAAACTATTGGCCGTGTACACTAAGGCATGTAGAAACTAGGGCCCGTGTACACAGTGGATAATCCCATCAATGAGGAGCTACAGGACTGGCGGGAGCCTTGAGCAGCCTGGTGGAGACTGCTGGAGTCCGGTGCACGCTGGTCTGGCCTATTCCAGCCGGATCCAGCCTACTGTAGGCTAGTGAAGCCATTTAACCTTTCCACTTCCCTAATCTATTCTCCTACTGTGCTGGACTTGGATGTGCTGGGCTGTGCTGGATTCTATCAGGCTCTGGTGGGCTATTTTGGGCTCTGGTGGGCTGGGCTGGGCTCTGGTAGGCTATATAGGGCAGTATACTGTAGGATAGCCTAGGCATGTTCATGTAAAACTATTGGCCGTGTACACTAAGGCATGTAGAAACTAGGGCCCGTGTACACAGTGGATAATCCCATCAACGAGGAGCTACAGGACTGGCGGGAGCCTTGAGCAGCCTGGTGGAGACTGCTGGAGTCCGGTGCACCCTGGTCTGGCCTATTCCAACCGGATCCAGCCTACTGTAGGCTAGTGAAGCCATCTAACCTCTCCACTTCCCTAATCTATTCTCCCACTGTGCTGGACTTGGATTTGCTGGGCTGTGCTGGACTCTATCAGGCTCTGGTGGGCTGTTTTGGGCTCTGGTGGGCTGGGCTGGGCTCTGGTAAGCTATACAGGGCAGTACTGTAGTATGGCCTAGGCATGTTCATGTAAAACTATTGGCCGTGTACACTAAGGCATGTAGAAACTAGGGCCCGTGTACACAGTGGATAATCCCATCAACGAGGAGCTACAGGACTGGCGGGAGCCTTGAGCAGCCCGGTGGAGACTGCTGGAGTCTGGTGCAGTCCTGTGCACCCTGGTCTGGCCTATAACAGCAGGATCCAGCCTACTGTAGGCTAGTGAAGCCATCTAACCTCTCCACTTCCCTAATCTATTCTCCCACTGTGCTGGACTTGGATGTGCTGGGCTGTGCTGGACTCTATCAGGCTCTGGTGGGCTGTTTTGGGCTCTGGTGGGCTGGGCTGGGCTCTGGTAGGCTATACAGGGCAGTACTGTAGTATAGCCTAGGCAAGTTCATGTAAAACTATTGGCCGTGTACACTAAGGCATGTAGAAACTAGGGCCCGTGTACACAGTGGATAATCCCATCAATGAGGAGCTACAGGACTGGCGGGAGCCTTGAGCAGCCTGGTGGAGACTGCTGGAGTCCGGTGCACCCTGGTCTGGCCTATTCCAGCCGGATCCAGCCTACTGTAGGCTAGTGAAGCCATTTAACCTTTCCACTTCCCTAATCTATTCTCCTACTGTGCTGGACTTGGATGTGCTGGGCTGTGCTGGATTCTATCAGGCTCTGGTGGGCTATTTTGGGCTCTGGTGGGCTGGGCTGGGCTCTGGTAGGCTATATAGGGCAGTATACTGTAGGATAGCCTAGGCATGTTCATGTAAAACTATTGGCCGTGTACACTAAGGCATGTAGAAACTAGGGCCCGTGTACACAGTGGATAATCCCATCAACGAGGAGCTACAGGACTGGCGGGAGCCTTGAGCAGCCTGGTGGAGACTGCTGGAGTCCGGTGCACCCTGGTCTGGCCTATTTCAGCCGGATCCAGCCTACTGTAGGCTAGTGAAGCCATCTAACCTCTCCACTTCCCTAATCTATTCTCCCACTGTGCTGGACTTGGATGTGCTGGGCTGTGCTGGACTCTATCAGGCTCTGGTGGGCTATTTTGGGCTCTGGTGGGCTGGGCTGGGCTCTGGTAGGCTATATAGGGCAGTATACTGTAGGATAGCCTAGGCATGTTCATGTAAAACTATTGGCCGTGTACACTAAGGCATGTAGAAACTAGGGCCCGTGTACACAGTGGATAATCCCATCAACGAGGAGCTACAGGACTGGCGGGAGCCTTGAGCAGCCTGGTGGAGACTGCTGGAGTCCGGTGCACCCTGGTCTGGCCTATTCCAGCCGGATCCAGCCTACTGTAGGCTAGTGAAGCCATTTAACCTTTCCACTTCCCTAATCTATTCTCCCACTGTGCTGGACTTGGATGTGCTGGGCTGTGCTGGACTCTATCAGGCTCTGGTAGGTTATACAGGGCAGTACTGTAGTATAGCCTAGGCATATTCATGTAAAACTATTGGCCGTGTACACTAAGGCATGTAGAAACTATTGCCCGTGTACACAGTGGATAATCCCATCAACGAGGAGCTACAGGACTGGCGGGAGCCTTGAGCAGCCCGGTGGAGACTGCTGGAGTCTGGTGCAGTCCTGTGCACCCTGGTCTGTAGGGTGCACTCAATATGGTTATTGTGAGGCTGAAGATGCTTTCCATCATAGTGACATGCAGAAAAAACTGTCCATATAGTATGGTCAGGCAGTTGTCCTTCACGTATTCATATATATTTAATGTATTTATTCCATAAATATTTTTTGGGTGAGGGGGGCTCAACCCAATACAGCAGATCTACAAGCACCTCGCATATCTACAAGCACCTGCCAGGGACACAGTTTGGTTGGCCTGCATAAGCCTTGCTGTCAACACACTACTACACCAACCATCACCTGCCTACCAATCAGGTCACCAAGCCAGGAGTGGTCAATTAGTGCCTGTCTTTTGATCAGTGCCTCCTGCCAAGTGGCCTCAGTCTTTCTTTGGAGTTCACTAGGAGAGAAGCATGTTTGAGCTCAGTGCAAAGTGTGTTTGTTTTCCATTTGGACTTACTGTGTTTTGTTGGTGTGTTTGCAACCAAGACCAAAGGAATAGCATATGCACATCGCCTAACTTGTGAGAAAGTCCTGCTGGGCAAAACCTTCTCACTTAATATTTGACAGTTTGTCCTGTTTGGTAGCACAAAAAGAGTTGAGGCGTTTGTAAAACACGGTCTTGTGAAAATAGCAGATATACATGCTCACAATGCCTCACAACGCAAGGCGGCGTGAGCTTGTAGATCTGCTATTTTCAACATTTTAATATTTAATTTGTCATTTTAAAGGTATTAAAAAGGTCCTTAAATTGTATCATAAAAAATGTGCAGATAGCCTCTGTACACTGTTGAGTGGAAAAAAAAACAATGTTCACATTAAGCTAATCATTTGGGACCACCCAAGTTCATTTGGAGACCCCTCTGGGGCTACTGACCCACAGTTTAACCAGTGACTTATAAGGTATACAAGGCTGGATCTGGCTGGAACACTGTGCCAGGATCTCACCAGCACTGTAGCTCCCCACACTTGAGATTAACAACTTGTACACAGGGAATAGATATACATGAGTTTGTGTACATGGCCAATAGTTTTACATGAACATGTCAAGGCTTGAATAGAGTACTGACTTATATAGCCCTACAGAGCCCAGCACAGCACAACACAGCCCACTAGAGCCCAATAGAGTCCAGCACACCTAAGTCTAGGCCAGTCCTGCCCAGTGGTGTTGTAGACCAGGGAAGGGGGGTATTCTTATGGCTGCACCAGGCCATTACAGGCCGGATCCAGCTTGAATAGGCCAAACCAGGGTAGACAGGACTGCACCAGACTCCACCAGGCTGCTCCATACTCCAGCCAGCTCTGTAGATCCTGTGTACACGGCACTCCTAACTCGAACGGTCAAGGGAAAGGGTCGTTTTAGGTGTCAAAACGGGCCCTTTGTCCTTAAAATGAATCAAAAAATCAAAAAAATATGTTTTGTTTTAGGCCGGACACACTTTTCATATTTGAAGCATGCCCGATCCGATGGAATGGGTTTCGTATCTCTCCGACACTTTGAACCCTTTACGATTGCGAAAAAGACACCGAAACCCGGATTTTTGTCCTTAAAATCAATAAAAAATTCAAAAAAAATCTGTTTGTTTTACGCAGGAAACACTTTTCATATTTGAAGGATGCCTGATCCGATGGAATGGGTTTCGTGTCTCTCCGACAATTTGAACCCTTTACGATTGCGAAAAAGACACGAAATGTGCACGCCACCAACACGATTACACATTCTTTCGGATAAAAGACACTTATTCTGACTTACTTTTTGACGCTGAATCCAACAAACCCGGTCTCGTGTCTCTACGACACGTCTAACTCGAAAGGTCAAGGAAAAAGCCACTGTGTACACAGGCAATAGTTTTACATGACTTTGTGTACACGGCCAATAGTTTTACATGAACTTGTCTGGGCTTTAGTACTGTTCTGCCTCGTATAGCCCAACAGAGCCCAGCACAGCACAGCACAGCCCACCAGAGCCCAATACAGCCCACCAGAGCCCAATAGAGTCCAGCAAACCTAAGTCAAGCCCAGTCCTGCCCAGTAGGAGTATAGGCGAGGGAAGGGGGGTAGTTAGATGGCTACACCAGGCCATTAGAGGCCAGATCCGGCTTGAATAGGCCAGACCAGGATAGACAGGACTGCACCAGACTCCAGCAGTCTTCACCGGGCTGCTCAAGGCTCCCGCCAGTCCTGTAGCTCCTCGTTGATGGGATTATCCACTGTGTACACGGGCCCTAGTTTCTACATGCCTTAGTGTACACGGCCAATAGTTTTACATGAACATGCCTAGGCTATACTACAGTACTGCCCTGTATAGCCTACCAGAGCCCAGCCCAGCCCACCAGAGCCCAAAACAGCCCACCAGAGCCTGATAGAGTCCAGCACAGCCCAGCACATCCAAGTCCAGCACAGTGGGAGAATAGATTAGGGAAGTGGAGAGGTTAGATGGCTTCACTAGCCTACAGTAGGCTGGATCCGGCTGTTATAGGCCAGACCAGGGTGCACAGGACTGCACCAGACTCCAGCAGTGTCCACCGGGCTGCTCAAGGCTCCCGCCAGTCCTGTAGCTCCTCGTTGATGGGATTATCCACTGTGTACACGGGCCATAGTTTCTACATGCCTTAGTGTACACGGCCAATAGTTTTACATGAACATGCCTAGGCTATACTACAGTACTGCCCTGTATAGCCTACCAGAGCCCAGCCCAGCCCACCAGAGCCCAAAACAGCCCACCAGAGCCTGATAGAGTCCAGTCCAGCACAGCCCAGCACATCCAAGTCCAGCACAGTGGGAGAATAGATTAGGGAAGTGGAGAGGTTGGATGGCTTCACTAGCCTACAGTAGGCTGGATCCGGCTTGAATAGGCCAGACCAGGGTGCACAGGACTGCACCAGACTCCACCAGGCTGCTCCATACTCCAGCCAGCTCTGTAGATCCTGTGTACACAGCACTCCTAACTCGAACGGTCAAGGGAAAGGGTCGTTTTAGGCGTCAAAACGGGCCCTTTGTCCTTAAAATGAATAAAAAAATCAAAAAAATATTTTTTGTTTTAGGCCGGACACACTTTTCATATTTGAAGCATGCCCGATCCGATGGAATGGGTTTCGTGTCTCTCCGACACTTTGAACCCTTTACGATTGCGAAAAAGACACCGAAACCCGGATTTTTGTCCTTAAAATCAATAAAAAAATAAAAAAAAATCTGTTTGTTTCACGCAGGAAACACTTTTCATATTTGAAGGATGCCTGATCCGATGGAATGGGTTTCGTGTCTCTCCGACAATTTGAACCCTTTACGATTGCGAAAAAGACACGAAATTTGCACGCCACCAACACGATTACACATTCTTTCGGATAAAAGACACTTATTCTGACTTACTTTTTGACGCTGAATCCAACAAACCCGGTCTCGTGTCTCTACGACACTCCTAACTCGAAAGGTCAAGGAAAAAGCCACTGTGTACACAGGCCATAGTTTTACATGAACATATCTGGGCTTTAGTACTGTTCTGCCTCGTATAGCCCAACAGAGCCCAGCACAGCACAGCACAGCCCACCAGAGCCCAATACAGCCCACCAGAGCCCAATAGAGTCCAGCAAACCTAAGTCAAGCCCAGTCCTGCCCAGTAGGAGTATAGGCGAGGGAAGGGGGGTAGTTAGATGGCTACACCAGGCCATTACAGGCCAGATCCGGCTTGAATAGGCCAGACCAGGGTGCACAGGACTGCACCAGACTCCACCAGGCTGCTCCATACTCCAGCCAGCTCTGTAGATCCTGTGTACACGGCACTCCTAACTCGAACGGTCAAGGAAAAAGCCACTGTGTACACGGGCCATAGTTTCTACATGCCTTTGTGTACACGGCCAATAGTTTTACATGAACATGTCTGGGCTTTAGTACTGTTCTGCCTCGTATAGCCCAACAGAGCCCAGCACAGCCCACCAGAGCCCAATACAGCCCAATAGAGCCCAATAGAGTCCAGCACACCTAAGTCCAGTCCTGCCCAGTGGGAGTATAGAGCCAGAGCCCAATACAGCCCACTAGAGCCCAATAGAGTCCAGCACACCTAAGACCAGCCCAGTCCTGCCCAGTGGGAGTATAGACCAGGGAAGGGGGGTAGTTAGATGGCTGCACCAGGCCATTACAGGCCATATCCGGCTGGTTAGATGGCTGCACCAGGCCATTACAGGCCATATCCGGCTGGAATAGGCCAGACTAGGGTGCACCAGTCTCCACCAGACTCCACCAGGCTGTTCCAGGCTCCAGCCAGCCTTTAGCTCCTTGCACATGTGATTAACCCCTGTGTACACAGGCAATAGTTTTACATGAGTTTGTGTACACGGCCAATAGTTTGACATGAACATGACATTGTAATGGCCTGCACCAGGCCATTACATTGTATTGGGCTCTGGTGGGCTATGCTGTGCTGGGCTCTGTTGGGCTATACAAGGCAGTACTCTACTAAAGCCTAGACATGTTCATGTAAAACTATTGGCCATGTACACAAACTCATGTACAACTATTGCCTGTGTTCACAGTGTTTAATCCCATGTGCAAGGAGCTACAGGGCGGGTGGGAGCCTGGAGCAGTGTGGTGGAGACTGTTGGAGTTTGGCACAATTATGTGCACCCTGGTCTGGCCTATTCCAGCCAGGTACGGCCTTTAATGGCCTGGTGCATCCATCTAACTATCCCCCTTCCCTGGTCTATACTCCCACTGGGCAGGACTGGCCTAGAATTAGGTGTGCTGGAGTCCATTGGGCTCTGGTGGGCTGTATTGGGCTCTGGTGGGCTGTGTTGTGCTGGGCTGGGCTCTGTTGGGCTATACGAGGCAGTACTGTAATAAACCCTACACATGTTCACGTAAAACTATTGGTCGTGTACACAAAGTCATATAAAACTGTTGCCCGTGTACACAGCGGTTAATCACATGTGCCAGGAGCTACAAGCCTGGCGGGAGCCTGGAGCAGCCTGGTGGAGACTGTTGGAGTCTGATTCAGTCATGTGCACCCTGGTCTGGCCTATTCCAGCTGGATCCGGCCTGTAATGGCCTGGTGCATACATAACTGCACCCCCTTCCCTTGTCTATACTCCCACTGTGCAGGACTGGGCTGGACTTAAGTGTGCTGGACTCTATTGGGCTGCATTGGGCTCTGGTGGCCTCTGCTGTTACACTATTAAACCTATTACACTAATACACTATTACATGTAATGCACTATTACACTATTAGACTTATTACACTATTACACTATTACACCTATTACACTATTAAACCTGTTACATTATTACACTATTTACACATATTGTGCTATTACACTATTACACTTATAGTGTAATATATACGTTTTACCCCCGGGAGACCCTCCTGAGAAGCGGAGGTCCCCTCCCCGCCCGGGCCTCGGTCCTTGAAGTGGAGCAATAGCTTGTAGATCGGCTAATTGAGTATTTTCCATATTTCTTTTCCCGGTGGCGCTGGGGTCCCTGGGGGTCCCTGGAGCTCCAGGGGTCCCTCGGGGCCCAGGCGGTGGCCCTGCCGCCGGGGACCCCCTGGGTGCCGTCCCCGTCTCTCCCGGTCGCTCCGGGGCCGAGTTAAAGCATTTTTAGCGGACTGCAGTTGCAGGGGTCTGCCACTAGGTGGCGCTCTATGAACGGCCGTCTCCGGGCCGCCGAGGCGGACGCGTGGGTACCGGCCCCAGCTCTCCCGGTCGCTCCTAGATCGAGTTACAGCATTTTATTTGCGCTGCAGTGGCGGGGGGTCCTCCACTAGGGGCGCGACCTGGTGCGTCATTCCGGAGCACCAGGAGTCGTGGTCCCCGGGAATTCCCTGTGAGCAGCCCCTTTGGGGGGATCATTTGGTCATTTTTTAGCTTTTTGGCGGTGGTCCCCGGGGGTCCCCGGAGCTCCAGGGGGTCCCTGGCTACTCTGCAGTCCCAGGCCGAGGCCCCAAAGTCGGACAGGAGCGGAGCAGCGGCCCGTCTGGTTCCCCAAAGCCATATCCCAGGTCCACAGTCATATCGCCAGGGGTCCCTGGAGGTGGTCCCTGATCGGTAGTCCCCGGACTCTGCAGTCCGAGGCCAAGGCCCCAGAAACCCCTCAGGGACCCAGAGAGGTCCCCGAACCACACTTTGGGAACCAGCCAAGGACCCCTTTGAAACCCTGTAGGGCCCCCCCAGAGGTCCCCGAACCACACTTTGGGAACCAGCCATGAATGTACTAGGCTGTTGTGAACCAGCCATGGAAACCCTGGGGGTCCCCAAACCACACTTTGGGAACCAGCCAGGGACCCCCTGGAAACCCGGGGTCCCCAAACCACACTTTGGGAACCAACCAGGCAGTAGTAGGCTAGACTATGGCTCTCTGCTGCCCCCCATTGATAAAACATAGTCGGCACAGAATTGTACACGAAAGGCAGCCAGCGAGTGATCACGCACCATGGTCACTATGAGACATGTACAATGACTGTACACCGGCTCCAAAGGGTACACAGGCCATGGTCATTAACATTGAAACTGCCTGCCGTAGACACCAAAAACAATTGTTATAGATTATGGCACAAGAGCTTCTCTTCTAATTAGAAATCTCTCTCTCTCTCTCTCTCTCTCTCTCTCTCTCTCTCTCTCTCTTACTCTCTCTCTCTCTCTCTCTCTCCAGAGTCTGTGAGGTTGGTGAATGGGACTGGTTTGTGTTCAGGCAGAGTGGAGGTGAAGTCTGATCAGGTGTGGCTCTCAGTGTGTGAAGATGACTTTGACCAGCAGGATGCAGAGGTGGTTTGTAGGGAGCTTGGCTGTGGGGCTCCTTCAGTACTCCAGGGGGCGCTCTATGGAGAAGTGAACACTTCAATGTGGTCCAAAGAGTTCCAGTGTGAAGGCAACGAGTCTGTTCTTCTGGACTGTAGAACCTCAAACTCAACTAGAAACACCTGCTCACCTGACAAGACTGCTGGACTTACCTGCTCAGGTAAAGATAGTGATAACAATACTGTACAATGTATGAAAGTAGTTGTACTTTGCCTCAGTTCTTACTCGCTTGTCTCTGTACAGAACCTGTCAGGTTGGTGGGAGGAACCAGTAACTGTACTGGTGAACTGGAGATGAAACACCAGGGAGACTGGAGACCAGTGGATGCTTCTGCCTGGAACCTGAAGTCATCATCTGTAGTGTGTAGACAGCTGGACTGTGGCTCTGCTGTTTCAACACAAAGGGGTTCTGGTTCTACTGATCAACTTGTGTGGATGATTACATCATCTTGTGTTGGATCTGAGTCTTCACTGAGGGAGTGCGGAACAAAGATGTCTATTAATTCCACTTATAGACTGGAGGTGAACTGTTCAGGTAAGATATGCAATGACTTCAACAATAACGGTGATCTATACAGTCTGTTATTTAATTGATCTGTCTGAATTACTGTCCATCTGTCCCGTGTGTGTCTATCCTGTGTGTGTGTGTGTGTGTGTGTGTGTGTGTGTGTGTGTGTGTGTGTGTGTGTGTGTGTGTGTGTGTGTGTGTGTGTGTGTGTGTGTGTGTGTGTGTGTGTGTGCGTGCGTGCGTGCGTGCGTGCGTGCGTGCGTGCGTGCGTGCGTTTAAAATCGGTCTTTGTTGAAACGTCACATTCCTGTTTGTTTTGCATGGATACATTTGATTAATGAAATGTTAAATACCCCCCCCCCCCCCTATCTCTCTCTCTCTCCCTCCCCCGCCACCCCCCCCCCCCCCCCCCCTCTCTCTCTCTCTCTCTCTCTCTCCAGAGTCAGTGAGGTTGGTGAATGGGACTGGTGTGTGTTCAGGCAGAGTGGAGGTGAAGTCTAATCAGTCGTGGGTCTCAGTGTGTGAAGATGACTTTGACCAGCAGGATGCAGAGGTGGTCTGTAGGGAGCTTGGCTGTGGAGCTCCTTTAGTCCTCCAGGGGGCGCTCTATGGAGAAGTGAACGCTTCAATGTGGACCGAAGAGTTCCAGTGTGAAGGCAACGAGTCTGTTCTCCTGGACTGTAGAACCTCAAACTCAACTAGAAACACCTGCTCACCTGACAAGACTGTTGGACTCACCTGCACAGGTATGATAGTAATAACCATAAACTTTATCTGAACAGTAGTAAAACACTTTATCTGTACAGCACTTTTCCAAAAAGTATGCAAATGATTTAAAAAAATGGTCATGGATATGATTTATATTATTCTTCTTATTACTCTCTTGTCTCTACAGAACCTGTGAGGTTAGTGGGAGGAACCAGTAACTGTACTGGTAGACTGGAGATGAAACACCAGGGAGACTGGAGACCAGTGGATGGTTGGTCTGTCTGGAACCTGAAGTCATCATCTGTAGTGTGTAGACAGCTGGACTGTGGATCTGCTGTTTCAACACAAAGGAGTTCTGGTTCCCATTCTTCTGTATGGAAGATTACATCTTCTTTTGTGGGATCAGAGTTATCACTGACAGCGTGTGGAACAATGGTGTCTGACTGGACACCTGCCAGACTGGAGGTGATCTGTTCAGGTAACAAAGAATTACTTCAACAATGACAGTAATCTGTTATTAAATTGATCTGTCCTTCCGTCCGTCCGTCCGTCCGTCCGTCCGTCCATCCGTCCGTTCATCACTGATCATGTGACTGAGAGATTTTCTCTCTGTGTATGTGTGTAAAAATGTTCTTTGTATAAACGTCAATGTCTATTTTTGCACGAAGTATTTTTATCTCTCCCTCTCCCTCTCTCTCTCTCTCTCTCTCTCTCTCTCTCCAGAGTCAGTGAGGTTGGTGAATGGGAATGGTTTGTGTTCAGGCAGAGTGGAGGTGAAGTCTAATCAGTCGTGGCTCTCAGTGTGTGAAGGTGACTTTGACCAGCAGGATGCAGAGGTGGTCTGTAGGGAGCTTGGCTGTGAGGCTCCTTCAGTCCTCCAGGGGGCGCTCTATGGAGAAGTGAACGCTTCAATGTGGACCAAAGAGTTCCAGTGTGAAGGCAACGAGTCTGTTCTCCTGGACTGTAGAACCTCAAACTCAACTAGAAACACCTGCTCACCTGACAAGACAGTTGGACTCACCTGCTCAGGTAATAATAGTGTTAAAGAGTGCAATGTTCTATTCCTCCCAATAAATGATCATTAAGTAATATTATATAAAGATCAAATTGGCTAAAACATGATGATCAGGTATTATGATTATACTAAGAGGAAGATTTATTTCCAAAAAAGTGTACATTAAAGCCGGCCATACATTACACGATAATCGGGCCCGACTGAATCGGGTAGAATTAAACACTACAGGATAATTTTTTCAGATTATTTGACCAGATAATCTAAACGAGCTCACACTAGCCGTTTTGAACAGTCGGGCGCCCTGCACGCTACAGGATTCTATCCCGATTGAGTCGGGCTCGAACACAGCAATAATAAATAATATAATTGATACAAAATGCCACGGGGGCTGTTCTGAGCGCTGTGCTTTGCAACACGCACGCACACGCACATATAAACACATTACGTTATCCACTCACTCAACACACAACACCGCCTCACGCAACGGGAAAAAAAAAGCTACAATATGGAAGTTGTGTCCTATTTTGATGATAATATGAGTTAACTTTGACACGTTTCAATAGTTTATGTCTATCCAACTCTGACATCCCCTCTCTCTCCTGCGCTATAGTCAAGTGCTGCTCCTTCTCACGGTGCCTGATTTATGATTAGTCGTATGACGGTGTAGCGCACACAGAACATAGATCTGCAAGACCAAACGGTGTCCCTTCCGTGCCACGTTGTAGGCTTGTAGATCAGGGGAGAGCCCCCGTACGTAGATCAGGATAGGCGTGTACTTCTTTGATGTGATGTGCTGGACTGGTCGCAGCCTATGACTGACTGCAGACAGTGGCTGGTAGCGTTATTTCTTCTGTTTGTTTTTGAGCGGTGGTCACAACGCTCCTATACGTGGCCGTGTGTGTGGGTATGTCTGTCTGTCTGCGTGTCTGTCTGTCTGTCTGTAGCCTACAGTACCTTTTTTGACCACACATGTTAAGGGAGGGGCGCTGTTGTTCAGGCCAGACCCCACACACACACACACACACACACACACACACACACACACACACACACACACACACACACACACACACACACACACACACAGGATACCAGTGGCGGCCTGAGTGACATGCATTTTATTATTAATATTTTGTTTAATATTGTTTTAATATATTTTATTATATATATACACAGGTATATATATATTTGTTTTGCTGTTGCGCAGCCTCCACGACCACCGCTCAGTTCACACGGGTGTGATTTTTGGATTGCGTTACCGTTGAGTTTTAATTTAAATCCCAATCATCATGATACAACCTAACGGACGCTATGAAAAGTGTGTCTGTGTGCGCGTGTGTGTGTGTGTGTGTGTGAGTGAGTGAGAGGCAGAGGGAGAGGTGGAGAGAAAAAAAGAGATGGATCTGTCACTCAGTCATACGTATGCTCAGAGAATTGCGTCTAGATCAGGGTTGTCACAAGGGGGGGAAAAGTGGGGCTGAGTTACTAGGGCCCAAGGTGGAAGGGCCTTTGGTATTTTATACTTTTGCTATTGAAAAATAGCAGATCTACTAGCTGGTTCTAAAGCCTGCCTACTGTATCCGGTTATGTACACACTCACATACATGCAAGAAACGTTTCCGTATCCGGTATAGACCCAGACCGGATCAGCAACTGTCTTTGGCAACTGCACACTCACTTGAACCCAATCAATTCAATTTGATGGAGCTTTATTGGCATGAGAAAACACAAGTGTTTCGTACGAAACACCTGTTTGCGGAGTTCTCACCAAAGCAAGTGTCACAAATAAAATAACTAGGGCCTGGGCCTTTTGAGTCAGTGGCTTTCAGCTTTCAGGAAGAAACTAAAAATAAAATACACAGGGAAGGCAAATTTGCACATAACCACAACCGTTGGTCTATTAGAGTGATGTTAACTTCATAGACACATTATAAAACAAGAAAAGTACAAAACTATAGCACAACCTCTTTAACTTTACAGTATGTTAAACTCATTGATTGCCAAGGCCCGAGTTTCCCGAGTTATTACAGTAGTCCCAGGCTGCCACAGCCCGAGTTTCGCGAGTTGGCAGCCATTTAAAAAAAAAAAAAATGCCTAAAATGTATTAGGCATGATCGCAATCGCAAAATTGCATGTTTAGCCCCATAACAAACACATCTTTCAAAATGGCAAAATGTTTGTTTTGTCTGACTTTGAAGGCTTCTATCTCATGAATGCCTGAACGGATTTCCAAGTGGGTTTTTTTTGTTTGAAAGCTGTTAAAAAGTACTACACATATGGTGCATCATCTAGGCATGGGCGTGCACGATCCGTGCACTAAAAATGTATCCGTGCACTAGAAATTTAGGAAGGTGACAGTGAGGAAATTGGCGGACATTTTGAAAATGGCAATCAATGAGTTAACCCATTACAAAGACTTTTTCCATGGCTTTTAAAATAATAGCAGTTATACAAGCTCAGAGTGTGTCACTTCGTGCCGTGCTGTCAGCTTGTAGGTCTGCTATTTCTGAAATGTTTTGAAGAATCCTGAAAGTTTGAGAACTGGAATGGAAATGAAATGCTCCTCTGTGCAGACCCTGTCAGGTTGGTGGGAGGAACCAATAACTGTGCTGGTACACTGGAGATGAAACACCAGGGAGATTGGAGACTAGAGTGGAGACCAGTGGATGATTCTGACTGGACCCTGAAGTCATCATCTGTAGTGTGTAGACAGCTGGACTGTGGCTCTGCTGTTTCAACACAAAGGTGTTCTGGTTCTACAAATCAACCTTCATGGAGGATTGTATCTTCATGTGTTGGATTTGAATCTTCGTTGAGGGCGTGTGTAACAACAATGACTTATACTTCAACTGACAGACTGGAGGTGGTCTGTTCAGGTAACATAAACAATGACTCTGTCTGTCTCTTTCTCTCTCGCTCTCTGGCTCAAACCCGAGAAGTGTCTTCAATTTATCAGCCTGAGCCTTACCTGAGACTCAACACAGCCATGCAAAGTTGATACACACTCTATAGTACGTTTTGGTACACACAAACAGAGACAGAACACACACCTCGCATACTGAGAGATCAACATGATATAGTTCACACATATTCAACGTTTTCAGGCCAAGGACCCCTTAGCTGAGAGAGAGATGAAGCAGGGACCCCCTCTCCATATTGTATAAATGTGTGATGCGATTACATAGATAGATTCATAGACTTGTTTGAAGCATTGCCATCAGTCGATGTTGGATTCATGTTAATGTGTATTTCAGACATTTAACCACTTAAATCGTCGATATTTTGAAAACTTGACCTTTCAATATGTACTTGGTCGGCTCTTTCTTTTACCTCAAACCTATTTGCAGAGGCATTGTGAGCTTGTAGATCTGCTATTTTTGGCTAAAGTTCTCAGAATATGGACGTTAGGGTTCAAGTGGTTAACACTTTGCAAGCAACGGGGAGCCCCTTAACGAGTTACTTCAAAATGTAACGATACCCAACACTGATAATAATAACCATAATAATAATCACAATAATAATCAAAATAACCAGGGTAATAATCATAATAATAATAAAATATATCGACAACAATATCCCGCTTTCATTGATGTGAAGAACAATGTTTCAAATATCATATCCCAAAAAACATAAATATCCATTAATTGTTCAGGCCCATATGTGTTGTATGGGCCTCATTTACTGTTAATGTTGCAGTATACGGGCTGAGGAAATTGTTTTATCACCCAGCAACAGATTCTCTCACCCAACAACAGGATTCAGATGAGATGAGAGTTACTAACATAATGCAGAGTCATTGAAGTTTTCTCTTTCATTGTCAATGAAAGGAGATCAATGAGTCTGAGCCATGATGATCTATTTATGAAAAAATAATCATAACAGTGTGTGTGTGTGTGTGTGTGTGTGTGTGTGTGTGTGTGTGTGTGTGTGTGTGTGTGTGTGTGTGTGTGTGTGTGTGTGTGTGTGGTGTTGGTTTCTCTCTCTCCAGAGTCAGTGAGGTTGGTGAATGGGACTGGTTTGTGTTCAGGCAGAGTGGAGGTGAAGTCTGATCATTCATGGGTCTCAGTGTGTGAAGATGACTTTGACCAGCAGGATGCAGAGGTGGTCTGTAGGGAGCTTGGCTGTGGAGCTCCTTCAGTCCTCCAGGGGGCGCTCTATGGAGAAGTGAACACTTCAATGTGGACCAAAGAGTTCCAGTGTGAAGGCAGTGAGTCTGTTCTCCTGGACTGTGGAACCTCAGACTCAACTAGAAACACCTGCTCACCTGACAAGACTGTTGGACTCATCTGCTCAGGTGAAATTAATAATAATCATAACAGCAATCTCAGGTAAAAGCCTTCAGGTTATTCACCTTTTCCTTGCCTTTGAAAGTGCTGGTACAGTCTTCCCATGAAGACATCATGTAGTATCCAGGCACTGTCTTACTCAGGGCCCGTAGTGTCAGTTAGTTTGAACACATGCATTGTGCTGTTATGCATGCCAGTGCCATGGTTGATGTATATGGAGAGAGTTTGATCCTGCTGGCTTGGTAGAGGAGGATCATCACCTTACTGTCACATTGTTGAAGTCAGGTCAAAGGACCACACAGCACTGCTTTCATGCACGGGTGAGAGGAGTGGGGGGGGGGGGGGGGGGGGAGCTGTAGCCTTGGATAAAGGCGTTTTATAAATGAATCTTTTTTTTTTTTCTTCTTTTTTGTCTTGTGTTTTCCCTGTACAGAGCCTGATGACGTCAGGTTGGAGGGAGGAACCAGTAACTGTACTGGTGTACTGGAGGTGAAACACCAGGGAGAGTGGAGACCAGTGGACTTTATTTATGGCTGGAACCTGAAGTCATCATCTGTAGTGTGTAGACAGCTCGACTGTGGCTCTGCTGTTTCAACACAAAGGACTTCTGGTTCTACAGTTCAACCAGTATGGAAGATTCCATCTTCCTGTCTTGGAAGTGAATCTTCAGTGAAGGAGTGTGGAACAAAGTCGTCTCATAACTCCACTGAGAGACTGGAGGTGTTCTGTTTGGGTAAAACACATACTCAATGACTTAAAATATATTATAATAATGCTTTCTGTGTTGAAACTTTGAGCTCTTGCAAGAATTATCTTTAATAACATAAATAACATTCTCTCTCTCTATCTCTCTCTCTCTCTCTCTCCAGAGTCAGTGAGGTTGGTGAATGGGACCAGTTTGTGTTCAGGCAGAGTGGAGGTGAAGTCTAATCAGTGGTGGGTCTCAGTGTGTGAAGATGACTTTGACCAGCAAGATGCAGAGGTGGTCTGTAGGGAGCTTGGCTGTGGGGCTCCTTCTGTTCTCCAGGGGGCGCTCTATGGAGAAGTGAACACTTCCATGTGGGCAGAAGAGTTCCAGTGTGAAGGCAACGAGCCTGTTCTCCTGGACTGTAGAACCTCAAACTCAACTAGAAACACCTGCTCACCTGACAAGACTGTTGGAGTCACCTGCTTAGGTAATAATAATCATAATCACCATAATCATCAATCAGCTATGTCTGTACAGCACTTCTTTTTTTCCAAAGCTCACAACTGGGATATAACTAAGGGATTTGGTCTAGAGGGAAAAAACGTTTTGCCTTTGTAAATGAAAATGGGAATACAGAAATAATTATGGAAGGTTGTTTTTCAAAACTGAACATGAATACAATTTGCATTAATATGTGGTTTTATGATGCATATATATTGTACCTACCATGTATTCACTTTAGAATTACAACCAAAGCCTATCGTGACATCACAGGGACAAATGTGATGAAACGTCAAATATTTGACAGGATGGGTTTACCCTTAATTCCGCCCTCCCAAAAGTGCCTTTCTCAAACTCAAGATGTAAAATGGAGAATGGTAAAACATGTGATTTGACGGAGACGCGCCATATAAAGCAGACTTGAGCCACAAGAGGCACCCCCGAGTGAGCCTTCGCATGAGCAATTCGCTGTGCGTTGCGAAGTCTGCTTCAGATGTCCGTTTAGTTATGTCCCGATAGGGACAGAATGGTAGTATCCTAGTCAACGCGCTGCCGTGGGTAAATGGTAAAATAAATGGTAAATGGTGCATTTATATAGTGCTTTTATCCAAAGCACTTTACAAAGTGCATTACATACACCCATTCACACACCGGTGGCGGAGGAAACCATGCAAGGCACCAACCAGCTCACCGGGAGCAACTCGGGGTTCAGTGTCTTGCCCAAAGACACTTCGACATGTAGACGGGATTCAAACCACCGACCCATGGATCATTGGCCAACCTGCTCTACCTCCTGAGCTACAGCCCTTCCAGTCAAACATTTGACGTGTGGTCCCAAGAAGATAATGCGTTGTTCACACTCACCATGTGTTAAACACAGTGTAGGCAGAGGGAATTAGATAATCATCATCTGTTAACAGAACACCATCAATTAACATGGAGGCAGAACTGAACGCTTTGAGCTCACAAGACATATCTGGTCTAAATGGCTTGTTTCTCTCTTGTCTCTACACAGAGCCTGATGATGTCAGGTTGGTGGGAGGAACCAGTAACTGTACTGGCATACTGGAGATGAAACACCAGGGAGACTGGAGACCAGTGGATGGTCAGTCTGACTGGAACCTGAAGTCATCATCTGTAGTGTGCAGACAGCTGGACTGTGGCTCTGATGTTTCAACACAAAGGAGTTCTGGTTCTACACTTCAACCTGTATGGTGGATTACAACTGAATGCGTTGGATCTGAGTCTTCACTAAGGGAGTGTGGAACAAAGATGTCTCTTAATTCCACTGTCAGATTGGAGGTGATCTGTTCAGGTAACTGTCTGTCTGTCTGTCTGTCTGTCTGTCTGTCTGTCTGTCTGTCTGTCTGTCTGTCTGTCTGTCTGTCTGTGTGTCAGTCTTTCTGTCTATCTAATTAACTACTTGCCTACTTAAAGGTAGGCTAAGTGATTTCACTTAAGTTTCACTTTCAGTTTTCATGTAGGTGACAGGCGGGGGCCTTCCTCCAATCATGATCAAGTGGGGGCAGGCCTTGGTGCGCTTAAGGCCCGCCCCCACTCGACCAAGATTGGAGGAAGGCCCCACTCTATCATGATTGGAGGAGAACTTGTCACCCAACAGTTTTTGAAATTGCTTTTTTCTCCTCACAGGAGATAAGGCTGAATTCCAAATATGGACCAAACACACTATATTAACCAATAGGCCTACTATCAGAAAATAGACCCATTTTGTTGTTATTTGAATTAAACGAAACCCCTTACCCTACCTTTAACACACGGGTGACTAACCGGTCCCTTAGGCCGATTTTGAGATTTCAAAGTGCAATAACTCTCCCTGTGAAGGTCTCAGAAATTTCCCCTTCCATGACTTTTCCTAAATACTCAAGATATATGTTCTCGTTTTTTTCCCCCTTCTGAAACGTTTCCTAATTATGAAATAAAATACAATTATACCACTCTGACGGCTATTATCGGCAGAATAGACCGTTCTCCCCCATTCTCCCCCTCCTAAGAGAATTCACACGTTTAGCGCTCCCGGAGTGCGCCTTTGTTCAAGGTAATGGATCATTTGCATTTCACTGTCAGCTTAGCAAAGACATTAAAACCACTACCTGGAAATGTTTTATTTCATAAATAGTATCAATATAATATTAATTATGAGAATCGCTATGGTGTATATAATGTAGGCCTATTATTATTTTAGCCGTGCAGGAGCAATCATTTGCGGGGAGATGATGCTCTTGCTGACTGGGAGAAGTGTGACGCTGCTGCCACTGCACAGCGTGTTTCTAAAAGCTAAGCATCATTTCAGCTAATAATACATAGAAAGAACAACTGGGTGATCTATAAGTTATCGGCCAAAATGAATATCTTGTATAGATATGCCTACACGGCACACGCTGCACCGGGAGACATGGCCCTAATCTCCCGGTGCAGTCAGCCTGTTCTGTCCGAGTGGAGACGGCTTTTAGACGGGCACGCATGTCACGGTGACATGGGTGCCGATCAAACAGTATAGGCACCCGACACTTGTGTCCTGCACGTTTAATTTCTAATGGATAATCATTTGCTTTTCATTGTTACATGCCTAAGCAAAAAACACTACGTGAACATTTTACAGAGTGAAGAGAATGTGAATTATCTCTCTCTCTCTCTTTCTCTCTCATAATTTCTCTGCCTCGCTCTGTCTATCTCTGCTACACCGTTCCCTCTCTCTCTTTCTCCCGAGCCCAGTTTGCGCAAATGGAACCTTATTTATTATATATATATTTAACTATCGAGAGCGCTCTCTTTCTTTCTCTTTCCCCTCCCTCTCTGCATGCATGCGTGCATGCGTGATGTCGGGACATCACATTACCTAAACATGATTCATTGGCTGGTTTTGTGAGTTGTCTAATAATAGCTAATACGAATGAAATATGAAGGCGTAATTCTTTTACTTTGCTTCGTATGGCGTTGTGAGCTTGTAGAAGATTGACTATTTGTGTAACAAAATACCCTATATTGTCAATGAACAAAACTAAGCCAAATGGAACCATACGGGTTCATTTGGTTTCATTTTACGCTCTCTCTTTCTCCCACATGAAAGGAACCTGCCTCTCTCTCCACGTCTTTTTTTTAATACTTTTTTATACCACGTCCACGATCGAACCATGCATGCGTTCTTTCCTATATATACAGCGCAAGGCATATCTCTCTCTCTCTCATGCATGCATGCGTGCGTGATGTCGGGACATCACATTACCTTGCCTTTCACCGCATAATCAATAGGCTAGCGCGGTGCGCCCCGCTGTGTTGGCCTTGAATCTCCCAAACCGTAAATAAAACAAAGCCATAAAAGATATGTTTCTGGATAAACAGACGTTTCTATAACCACTCAAACTGCATGGCGCACTGTGCGCAAAGACGCTGATCATTGATTTATTCCTGCATGCAAAACCGAACTGTTTTAAAATGACTTTCAAAACTCAACAATCTGCTATAAAAAGGCCTCGGCGCGGATGCTGGGCTGCGCTGCGAAGCGATACGAAATTAAACCAGTGACATTAAAAGTAAGATCATGCTACAAACTTAGTGTCATTTTCCCAAGCCTGTTTTTTTCCTGCTAAACCATGAAGTTAACATTGAAAGCGAGAGTATTTGAGAGGTCAATTGAAATGCTAATTCAAATTCGGAAGACAATAGAACCCCCGCTGGCAGCAGGGGGAGGAAGTGTTGCGCTCCTGGGCCAAAAGGGAGAGAATCTAACGGTCAAAATGAACGATAAATGCAGGCGTAGTGGTAGTTTTTTATTTTCAGTCACCCAAGTGTTAATCTACCTATCTACATCAATAACCACTAATAAAAGCACACTCACAAAGTACTATAAGAATACACTTGTGTACTGTTGTGGAAATATGTTTGTGACATTTTCATAGTGAGGACAGTTAAGAAGGAAGTAAGTCCTCTCTGGACAGCTGGTCTCTGGTCTGTTTCTATTGAACACAGTGTGTCCTCTTTGTCTGGACAGCTGGTCCCTGGTCTGTATCTATGTCCAGACTATGTTCATTGAGTCTGTATGTTGTAAAGGTTGTCCTCAGTTTAGGATCAGACACAATGGTGAAGTTAAACACAGAAACTGACTTTCTGTGTTTAATTTGACATCTTGTTACCACTTTACAATATGTTGGATCTCTAAGTACACATTTAACATTTAAATATGCTGTATCATCCAACCTTTTGTTACAGATCTGCTGTTTAAGCCAAACATCAGCGTATCCCCCACTATAAATGGGGTTTCTGAGGGGCAGCAGCAGGGGCAGCAGGTGTGGGAAGGTTCCAACTTCACCGTCAGCTGTTACATCCAGCCACAGCATGCAGGAGGCCTCTTCCACCTCACCTTCACTGGATCCAACACAACACACAACCACACCCAGCCAGCTGTCAATCACTCTGCCAACTTCCTGTTTTATGAAGCAGACCACACCCACCAAGGGAATTACAGCTGTGCTTATCACATCGATGTTGTTATAAATCACACCAATGTGTTTTCTCATCATTTCTCCTCTGAGAGCGAGATCCTCTCTCTCACTGTCACAGGTAAACCTCAGTGAAATAACTTTTCAACTCAAAATATGAAACTCAACCAGACATGACGTTATTTAAGGACTTAATTATGCAATAAGGTCTTGCTGCTTGGTCATTATGGCTTATATGGACACGACAGGCTGATAATTCCCCGAGGCGCGAGGGGAATTATCAGCCTGTCGTGTCCATATAAGCCATAATGACCAAGCAGCAAGACCTTATAACACTTATTACCCGGCTGATAAATAAAATTAATAATTTGACTCAAAACTAAAAACAAAAAGTATTTCCTTGTTTACAGACGGCCCAGCGCTACACGGTCGCCTTGGAAAACAAGGAAGTGCTGATCAAATAGAATCCATTTTCTGATACTGCGTCATCTATATCTCACCTCAAATCTTTTGAAAAACATTCTTGAGAGCAACGTTTAGTTGTAAATGACGCTGTGTGTTTGTTTACATGGCTGACATGTTGGATACGCCTCTAAATTCACACAGCGCATCCTGAGTGCAGCAGGTGTTCTGAGCCTTTGATTAGGCAGCGGTGAATTATTGAGCGGAACCGTCACTATACGCCTATAATTCACAGCTGATTTCAGCGCTCGACCAATCAGAATCAAGCATTCAACCAAGCCGGTTAATAATATCAAATAAATGTTGTCTTACATGATACAAGTGATGTTTTTATTCCAACATATTTCTCTCACAGTTCCTCGTCTGACATCTGACATCAGAGTTAGAGTCAGACTTACAGTCTCAGTGGTGCTGGTGCTGTTGATGTTGGTGGTGTTGTTAATCTACGCCCTCTATCGTCTCTGGAAGGTAATACATCTTTATTCAATACAAGGCTGGAATGTAAATGACAGTTAAACCAGAGTTCAGTTGTCTTCATACAACAAACAATAGAGAGATAGGAGGGTTCTCAACCACAGTGACGCACATGGCCAATAAAATACAACTGTTTTTGTTGTTGGAATTGCATAGTCAATTCCTTCCTGGGTATTGTTTGTGATATATGCCATATGAGTCATCATGCTGCATCATATGATGCAAAATGCATCATCATTCATGCTGAAATACTAAAATATCTCAAAACACTGATTGAACACAAAAAATAACTCAGGATTGTGTTGATCTTGTCCCAAACAACAATACAATAAGATCTGGTTGTCCCAGAGGTGAACTGGCCCTTTAATAATTGGGCTACCTTAACAGGTCACCGGTTTATAAATATGAGTCATGCTTTTATTTGTATTGGTTTGATTGGCCAAGTTTTTTCTTCTTCCTCTTCTTCTTCCTCTTTCTAGGGACACATACTGTTTTTATTTAAGCAAACCAGATGTGATTGAGTGACTTAACGTCGGGTGTTTCTATGTTTCTCCAGGCCATCAGAAGACACAATGCAGGAGTGGGAAACATTGCTAGGGTTCATTATAATGTAGGAAGGGAGAACGTTGAGATAGTTTATTATGATGATGTTGGTCCTGATGCTGAAGCTGGACCAGGTGAAGAGGAAGACTACCATCTGTATGAGGAGATAGATGAACAAAGAGTTGTTGAAGCTGGTCCGAGACCACCAGTATGAGGAGATAGATGATGATGAACAAAGAGTTGTTGAAGCTGGTCCTAGTTAAGAGACCACCAGTATGAGGAGATAGATGATGATGATGAACAAAGAGTAGTTGAAGCTGGTCCGAGACCACCAGTATGAGGAGATAGATGATGATGAACAAAGAGTTGTTGAAGCTGGTCCTAGCTAAGAGACCACCAGTATGAAGGAGATAGATGATGATGATGAACAAAGAGTTGTTGAAGCTGGACCCAGTGAAGAGACAGGAGTCCAGGAAACAGAGTTGTAATGCCTCATTCACACATGCAGCTTCAGCTCTAAGGACTGGACTCAAGTTTCAATGCAATGTCTACGCAGAATCACAGATGAGTGTTTCCTGCTTCTCCGGACGCCACAAAGCTCGACAGCAAAAAGCATGGCTTCAAAATGGATAAAAGCTGAACTTTGAAGCTATTTTGAGGCTAGTGAACTACAGCAGCATCCAGCACATCACTGCCCCCCTCTTCCCCCATTTCTCCTCTCATTCCAGAGACGGAACAATGTTCTCTGGTCTGTGGAAGCAGCGGTGACCACATTCAAACCTGGAAATAAGTCTCCATCTTCTTTTATTTTTATTTTTTTACTTATTAATGTGTGTACATAGCATTATATATTATATTATTCCCTATCGAATCTCTTAGTTTCACCAACATTGTTCTTGTGAAGCAGTTTGTTTCATCTTATGTATTAAGATTATAGAAATCACTAGTGGCATTTCTTTGCGGTTATGAACATAGTGTAAATAAAAGGGTTTTGTTTAAGATGAGTTGTGAGCCCTTAATACATAATAGAGCTTGTTTTTTTAATTATTGCTTTTTAAAATATATTCTAGTGTTATTGTTCTTGTTGAGTTGTGTTGTATTGTATTGCGTTATATAGGCCTATGTGTAAACCCTCTGGGGGGGGGGGGGGGGGGGCAAGTTGGTGAAGTAGGGTCAGGGGTTTTAATAATAACAAATAAACCCTCTTGATTCTTCTATTTTGAACCTCATGTAACTTATTGTTTAGAAATTGAACCGAAAGTTGTTAAGATCCATTATGGATGAGTCTATAGGATCATGAAATATCATTTGTTTTCTAAAGTCACAAGTTTAAGAGGTGAACTGATGAAATGTTGTAACATGTATTTCTTTGTATATTGAGAAATTAGAAGTCCTTGATGGAAATGAAAGATTGTTCTCTCCTCAATGTGATGTGTGTAATAGAGGAAGCTGTCATTTGTCAACACAAACACATCCAACAGCCTTTCAATGGTTTCATAACAGCAGCAGGAGACACACAACAAGCAGCTGATCAAAGTCATGTAATCTATTCTGATTACATTGGATTACTTTCTGTGCTCCCTGCTTCTTACTGTAGCTGTTCTGTGTTGGACAGCAATGACAGTTGAACATATTCAACGTGACGTATTAGTGTTTGATCAAGATCATTTGAGAGTCAGTCCCATGTTTTAATCTTTTCTCCACTGACTCCTATAGGCTCCATCACAGCTGTAAGTTTAAACTACAATTTCACAGCGCACTATCGCTCAGTGTGTTGTGAGCTTGTAGATCGGCTATTCTCATCGAATGTTCACCCCAGAATAGGGACACCACACCACAGTTCATGTGGCTAATTTGTGTTCACATTAGTCTGGAGTCTGCTCCTGTGGAGTGTTTTACTAGTGTCATCAGTTGCATTCTTGATCCTCAAAAAGATACAAACGTGTTATTTTATAACTACCGTTGTTCCCTGTTGAGCATTTCACAGCACATTTCCTGGGGCACACATGTCACGCATGTCTTATTTTTTTCACTCGAAAAAAAAAATGCCTGCAATGTAGTGCATTTGAAACTACATTGCAGTGCACATCATGGAGTGATCACTGCCTCCTGTGAATTGTTTTATTTTTATTTTGTTTATTTTCCGTTTATCTCGTTGCTGAGTGAGGTCAGCAGACAAAGTGACGTGAGTGAGATGTAAAAACCTGGGTGAAATGTGCCAATCTCAACAGGAAACAACGGTAGATGTTCATTCAGTTAGAAAACGATGAGAATGTTGGGGATGATGGCCATCGAGGTCCCCGTAATTGCTGGACTTTAAGCCGCACCTGAATTTAAGCCGCACCAGCTAAATGTATTAAAACAAACGTGTACATATACAGGCCACACTTGACTACAAGCCACAGGTGTCCTTACTGCTTCCTCACTTCACACTGGGTGTGATTTTTGTACTTTACATTCTGGATTGAGTCTGCACCCATAGGCGCAAATCGCGGGGGGGACAGGGGTTACGTGTCCCCCCCCAGGTCCAATTGGTACCCCCCCAAAAAAAAAAAAATCTAAAAAAAACAATCTTTTTTTTGAGAAAATAATTATTGATGACATTTTAAAGTATTTAAGAGTGCTGCTGGAATAACTCAATAGATAGTCCCCCCAGGAATCCGCGGAGAAAAAGTATTGATTCCGCGGAGAACAATCCTGATAATGCGGAATTCTGCGGAGAACATTTCTTGATTCCGTGGACATTAAAAAACAACCTAAAACCAGTAAGACTCCCTAATCGGGAGATAAGCGACCGTAGGTCTCGCTAGAAGAGGGCCATGTGAGAAATGAGGGGTGGGGTCTCCGCGTTGCCTTGGCGGACGAATAGGTACCGGCCCCGGCTCTCCCGGACGCTCCTAGGCCGAGTTAGGGCATTTTATGTGAGCTGCAGTGGAGGGGGTCCTCCACTGGGGGCGCCACCACTTTTGCATCCGTTCTGGAGCACCAGGAGTGGGTGGTCCCCGGGAATTCCCCGTGAGCAGCCCTGTGGGGGTGGTCATTTGGTCATTTTTGCACATTTGGTATTTCTTTTACACCTGGGGGTCCCCCAGGGACCTGGGGGTCCCTGGAACTCCGGGGGTCCTTGGAGGTTGTAGTTTGGCAGGCAAGGAGTTTGTGTGGAAATTTTGGCATGGATCGGGGCAACGGTTGTGGAGATATGAGCAGGGCAAAAGTGTGACTCACTCACTGACTGACAGACAGCCCGTGGAGCTTTTGATAGTAAATGCGACCTACGGTCGCAATGACCAGTTATCAAGCTAAAAATTATATAGTTCTAACAATCAAGTAAAACCCTTCATGAAATAGCTACAATTAATTGTAATTAGTGGTTAGAATAATCAAATAATCATTTTTGAGAATAAAAATCTAATATTAAATCTATTATTTTTTAATTGCTATGGTTTTTAATAATTACTTTCTGTTGCAAAGACTATATTGTCATCCAAACCATGCCCATAGTAACCACATTTTAGAGGATATCCTACCTACTACCTAGAATAGGTGTAATATTTATTTATTCTCTTCTGCATTATTGCCAGGACCATAGAGAGGAACTATAGTTCAGGACACAGTTTCTGTCAGGAACGATTGTGGGACCGGACCATCCAGCAACAACAGCAGGAGGGAAGCTAAGCTCTGTATGAGGTGGCCACTGGTCAAATCATGTACAAATCGTTTTATAATAGTAGTAATAACAGTTGACTCTCAGTCTGAGAGTCTCAGAGTGAGTGATGACATCATAATGTGGCGACTTTGTTTTGGCTGTGGTGGATACACTCTCTTGCTGTGGTGTGGAAGAAGCCAGAAGGACAGCATGATTTTTTCATTGGACTATGTTTTCATTGGACTACATTTATTGGAATTAAATGGATACCGACCTCACAACCTGTCCCAAGTTGCTACAGAACTAGAACTGTACATTTCGGGAGGACCAAGTTGACCAACAAGCAACAATGGTAACTATTTACTTTTTCATGTAAGCTTTGGTTGTGTTGGTTATTGCAGTAGTGATAACTTGAAAAGTAAATAAATAATACATCATAAAAACGTTAAGGCCCGTAACTGAAGGAAAATGAGGGGGTAAAACTGGCCGAAAACCGATCTCTGCACGCCAAAAAAACGAAATCGCGTGCGCGCACGCGCATCGCGCACGCGCGTCCGGCGGCGCGCGCTTCTCGCGCGCAGGTCCCCCCCTATGCATTTCGTGGATCTACGCGGCTGTCTGCACCCCAAGGGGTGCACATTTCTAGATCTTCTAATCTAGATCAGCTGTTGATCACAAGGCTTTAAATGAAACTATGTTCAAGCAAAAATCACAGCAGTGATGCAGTAGCAAACAAATGGAGTGTGTTGCCTGACCTCATATTGACAAGCCTACTATAGTCACATCTAGAGTCTGGGCCACTACATGGTACTCACTCCCACACTGCTGTTCTGACTGATATGCCCATATATAGAGATCTGTCAGTCCATGTACCTTTTATGCCCATATATGGAGATCCATGATGTCATCATAAGCCCATATATGGGCATGCTGATATGCTCATATATGGAGATCTCTATCTTTTTTTTTTTTTTTTTTACAAACTTTTTATTTGATTTTCCAACATACAACATACAATACAATAAAAACATTTCCTATCCCCAGATCCCTACCCACCCATGCAAACACATTCCTCTCTCTGTCTTGATTCTTAAGCTATGGTTACATCATTTATTTATTTTTCTCTCTCTTTTTTTTTTTTTTTTTATGTTTTTCTCTCTTTTCCTTCATTTTCCATTAGACTTACTAAGGTATTCCCACAGGGGAAGGACCGAACCATTTCATCAATAACAAGAAAAAAAAGAAAAGAAAAGAAAACAACAATAATAACAACAACAACAACAATAATAACAATAACAAAAATAATAATAATAATTGAGAGGCGATCGATACTCATGCATCATGTGTATGTATTCTTTTTTGTTCCTTTTTATTTTTATTTTTCAATTTCAATTCTTCATTTCTCTCCCCCATTTTTCTTTTAAGTATGTAATATCTTCCCCTCAATATTTCTTATATTGTTAATGATTTTCCCCCATATCCTATCATATTTCATTGGAGATCTCTATCTGTCAGTCCTTGTCCCTTTTATGCCCATATAGGGACCCCTGATTTCATCAATATATGCCCATATGGACATGCCCCGATACCCGATACGTCCATAATCTATACAGGCCGATAGGCATGGAGATCCGGTCGTCCACAGCCACAGATCCAACCTCTATGCCAAATGCCCATATATAGTCATGCACATATATCAGACTGACCACAGGGGTTGACACTAAGGTCTCAGAGGCACTTGCCAGTCGGGCAAGTACAGGTCATGTTCTACTTGCCCGAAATTCAAGCCCACTTGCCCGAAAAGTAAATTGTGCATTATAAAATGATAGGTAAAATTTGAATTATGGTTCAATTTAACACTTATTTTGTTTTACTTTTTGGGGCTGTGCGATAAAAACTGTCATACCAAATTTTTTATTCAAATACCTAAATAGCTATGACTATCGGTTCACACGCACACCCATTTTATATTTTTAAGTGTAGCAACAGTGAAAACAAAGTAAACAGCGCTCTATTCCACAGACCAGAAGACAGAGTGCTCTGGCCACGTTCAGGTATTTAGACATGTTGTGTTTATAGACGGTTGTGTCCCCATCTCAAACAAGCACTTGCCCGGTCGGGCAACCTGAAAGCAAACTCCACCTGCCCTAAGGTTTTATTTACCTGCCGGGGGCAGGTGGGCAAGCCTTAGTGTCAATGCCTGGACCAACAAAAGGGACACAGACAGGTACAGCCTCTGACACTATGACTCAGACATATCGGTTGGATGGGCAGTGCAACGTAGGTCTGAGTGCAAACCTCTAGTATGCATATGAGGGAATAGGACATGCAGACATGTGCATGCATTCCCAAGATGCATGGTTCCTCGCTTAGCGGTCTAGTTGATGTTACAAACGCCCTTCAGTTTGTTGGTATCAGATGAATAACTATACCAGTCTGACATCATGTAACTCCATATGAGGACACCTACTTTATTTGGTCAAGACACACAAATAACTCCATATTTAGGCATGGCTGGCATTAAAGTGACATCATAGTGATGACATGGAAAGTTAGTTCATCCAAGTTAGTTCATTTTAGGTCACCATGGTTGGTTATTCAGTATGTCAGAGTGAGTCCAGGTTGTTATAGACCAGGATTCCTGGGTTGGCACTTGGCAGCCTGCATTACAAAACCATTGTGAACAATGGAGCGATGGTTCCAAAATATGATTTCTGTTCAACCAATTTCTTTTGACCAAATCGACAAATGGGCAGATGACAACATCAACAAAAGGAGTGTGTGTGTGTGTGTGTGTGTGTGTGTGTGTGTGTGTGTGTGTGTGTGTGTGTGTGTGTGTGTGTGTGTGTGTGTGTGTGTGTGTGTGTGTGTGTGTGTGTGTGTGTGTCACAGTTTCTCTGATAAACCTTGTTGTTGTAGGTGTGATTGTGTTAAAGTTCAAAGTCCTCCATGAGTGAAATATTAACCCATTTATTCAGACCTACAAGCCTAACCCTTACTGTTGTACTGGGAGCTGACCAGTACAACCACAGTGTGTTACTGTTGTACTGGGAGCTGACCAGTACAACCACAGTGTGTTACTGTTGTACTGGGAGCTGACCAGTACAACCACAGTGTGTTACTGTTGTACTGAAAGCTGACCAGTACAACCACAGTGTGTTACTGTTGTACTGGGAGCTGTCCAGTACAACCACAGTGTGTTACTGTTGTACTGGGAGCTGACCAGTACAACCACAGTGTGTTACTGTTGTACTGAAAGCTGACCAGTACAACCACAGAGTGTTACTGTTGTACTGGGAGCTGACCAGTACAACCACAGTGTGTTACTGTTGTACTGGGAGCTGACCAGTACAACCACAGTGTGTTACTGTTGTACTGGGAGCTGACCGGTACAACCACCATGTGATACTAGTGGGGGAAAAAAACACAATTTGAACCAGTGGTTCTCAACCTTTTCAGGCCACAACCCGCAAAATAATCATATTTTAACTGGGGACCCCCCGCCCTGACGAGCACCATAAAGAGTCATTTTGTATATTATACACGGTTCTATTGAGAAAATAGCAAATCTACTCGCTCACAGCGCCTCTCGTTCGAATATATGACAATTTGGCCAATGTTTCATTTGTCATTTTAGGTATTAACAAGTCCTTAAATTGTCACTTTAGAAACGTGCAGATACTCTCTATAAACCTAAACTTTGTGTTGGTTTGAACTCCTGGTTTAAACAATATCTGATAGTGAAAGAAATATCCGGAAGAAATATGAATTAATACAGAAACTAAGTGAAGTTAATATCTCCAAGAGTCAACTTTTCATTAGTTCATTCCATGTTTCTTTCTTCAGTCTCCCTGGCTACCCCATTAGCCAATCAGGGCCGCCCGTCCCTCCAGGCTATGGGATCTTCAGTTGGCTGGCTGGCTGTGCGCGCCGTTACGGTTGTTTAAGGTCAAACTAGAGAGAGAGAGAGAGAGAGAGAGAGCGAGAGAGCGAGAGAGAGAGAGAGAGAGAGCGAGAGAGAGAGAGAGAGAGAGAGAGAGAGAGAGAGGGAGAGAGAGAGAGAGAGAGAGAGAGAGAGAGAGAGAGAGATACAGACAAACAGAGAGAGAGAGAGACAGAGAGAGAGAGACAGAGAGAGAGAGAGAGAGAGAGAGAGAGTAGTATTCTTGCATTTAAACACGAAGTTGTATTTACAAGCTGGAGAAGGAGACAGACCTAGGTTACTTATTATAACTCTATGAGACAGACAGACAGACAGACAGACAGACAGACAGACAGACAGACATGTCTACAGAGAGACAGACAGACATGTTGTGTTTCTATGTCAACGGGAAAAAGGTAAGAAAGACAAACTATTTTATAAAGTTTCAGTCAGTGATTTGAACATGCTATCAGTAAAGTTTCACTGATTTAAACATGTTAGCAGTAAAGTTTCAGTCAGTGATTTGAACATGTTACAAGTAAAGTTTCAGTCAGTGATTTAAACATGTTACAAGTAAAGTTTCAGTCAGTGATTTAAACATGTTACTAGTAAAGTTTCAGTCACTGATTTAAGCATGTTGCAAGTAAAGTTTCACTGATTTAAACATGTTACAAGTAAAGTTTCAGTCAGTGATTTTAAACATGTTTCAATAAATTCCTTCAAATTGAGCCTTAAATTAAATGAATGATGATAATGTAAAGAGTATCTCATATGATAATGCAATGAGTGGGCTAGGTCTAAGGCTAAAGGCCCTAGAATGTCTGCGATCTTACACATAGAATAACACTTTGTATAATATTTCAAATACTCAGCCATATCGGTCCTACCCGTGGGCGCTTAAGTTAGCACACTAATCTCTGCAGCACTTAAGTCATCCACGCTACTTGCTGTAGCCTACTCACCCAATAATGACTTCCCAAGATCTTTAGTCAGATATTGTCCTCTAGTTTCATATCCCTTTGAAAGTTCTCGCAGAAAACGTACGTTAAGTCAAATATCTCCACTTTTCCACAAGCTGCACACAGATGACATTCTCTGTCAGTGACAGGCTGGACCTGAAATGACTGCTGGACTGAACAGTTGAAAACGTCCTTTGAGATTAAATTGAGAACACACATGTTTGGGAAGTACACACAACAGACCAGGGGTCTTCAATGTTTTCAGGCTAAGGACCCCTTAGTTGAGTGAGAGATGAAGCAGCGAACCCCCACAACCCATAGATACCATATTGTTTCATTGTTTGACAGCACAATCATCTGTATTTTGGATTCATGTCAATTTGTGTTTCCACTTTCCAGATATTTAATCACTTGAACCGTCAATACTTATAAACTTGACCTTTCACTCTGTACTACTTAGTCTGCTCTTTTCCCCCTCTACACCAAACCTCTTTGCCGAAAATAACCAATCTACAAGCTCACAACGCCTCGCAGCGCGAGGCGTTGAAAAGAAGAACAAAAGCTTCTATCACACAAAGATTTGGAGGACCCCCTGTTGTAACTCTGAGGACACCCTAGGGGTCCCGGACCCCCTGTTGAAGAGCCCTGCAATAGACAGGTGCTTTGTGATTGCTGTGGGGTAATTAATCACACCACCTGCCACTTATGTGTGCATATATTATTGCATCCCAAAGGGAGTGTTGATACATTCAGTCCTTCACTCATTCCTGGGCCCCTCGCCCAGAGATAATGTCATCCGTGTGAAGCCCGTGGAAAAGTGGAGATATTTTATCAAACACTCGTTTTCTGCCAGAACTTTCAATTGGATATAAACTAGAGGATAATATCTGACAGGGCTGCACAATATATCGTTGTCATATCGTTATCGAGGTACTGATTGATTGATCGATTATTTTATTAGACAAAAATGGAGAACAGTACAAGTATAGCCAATACAATTGAAATGTAGTACAGTACAAGTACAGTTAAACACCCTGCCTAAAAGGAACATCTCAAATAAGACTTTTTACAGTCTTTTTTTTACGTTGGAAGCCCTCTGTATTTAATTCATGAACATAATAAATAGCAAGCAAAGAAAACATACAATAATATTGCAGTAATAAAAAAACACTATGTATGACCATGCGCAATATCAGTATCGCGAAAGGCAACGTTATCACAATATAATCGCCCTCGGCAATATATTGCCCATATCGTTGCCCATATCGCTTATGTCGTTGCCCATATAGTTGCCTTTTACTTTTTGCTACAATTAGAATATAAAAATAACAAGTGTGGGAACCAAATAGCAGTTAAAATTAAGAGTGATATTTACTTATTATTTTGCAGTTTTTTTGTTGAATAATGCTTAGTTTTCACTGTTGCAACACCTAAAATATTAAATATGAAATGTGTACGGTAATATTGTATATCGTATCGATATCGAAATATTTGGCATAAATATTGTGATATCAGATATGATTTGGTCCATATCGTGCAGCCCTAATATCTGACTCCAGCTCTTAGGAATTATTTGTTGGGTGAATGACACAAAGTGCCAGTAGGAGCGAGATCATTTAGCGACCTCCAAACTGGTCGCAACCTGGTCGGTAGTTTTCACCGACAAGGGGTCGCTAAATCTACCGACCGGGTCGCTAAATCTACCAACCGGGCTGCAAAATCACTGTCCGGGACCAGGTCGGTGATTTAGCGGCCCGGTCGGTAGATTTAGCGGCCCAGTAGGTGATTTACTGGCCCGGTCGGTAGATTTAGCGGCCAGGTCGGTGATTTAGCGGCCCGGTCTGTAGATTTAGCGACCTGGTCGGTAGAATTAGAGCCCACGGGTGTCTTATTAATTATATTAATTTTAATTTTAATGAGTGTAATTACATGAATGATAATGTAATGTGTCTACAATGGACCCTTACAGGTCCATTTGGTTCCATTTGTACACTTTCAGAGTTAAATTAAGATTTATTCTACAATATAAATTGGGTGGCATTAAATGGCATTAAATGGGAGTCCGTGGCCTAATGCATGTCAAACTGGGGGTCCTTGAAATTAAAATGGTTGAGAATCACTGCTAGAGCCGTAAAGATCTTCTCTTATATGGGGTCTCTGCCGTAGCTTTTCAAATGGGAGCCCGCGGACTAATAAGTGTCAAATTGGGGGTCCTTGACATGAAAAAGTTTGAGAATAACTGCTGTACCAGAACTTTCAGATGGGGGGTCTGTGCCTGTGGCCACACACAGGTACATTTGAGGGTCCTTAAAGGAGTAGTTCACATTTTGGGGGTGAACTACTCCTTTAACATGAAGATTTAGAAGACATTTGTAGAGTGGGACTCAGTTCTTATAGGGTTAAAGGCTGTGTTCCATTTCTCTCAGACACACCACTAAGTTCTAGGTCGCGTTCCATTTCTCTCGGACCGCACCTTGTGACTCAATCAGTGTCACTGGAAACTCCTGTGAAGGAAGGAAGCAGCTAATATGGGCCTATTGTCTTTAAAGAGCTGAGGATGACATTAAGTGTGTGTGTGTGTGTGTGTGTGTGTGTGTGTGTGTGTGTGTGTGTGTGTGTGTGTGTGTGTGTGTGTGTGTGTGTGTGGATTTAACCCTTTCAGGTGACAGACCAGCACGTGGACCCAGACACCACTCTACTCTCTTACCTTAGAAACAAATGTATCCTTTATCATCTCCGCCAGGACGGGCGGCCCGAGACTATTGTGTGTGTGTGTGTGTGTGTGTGTGCGTGTGCATCTGTGTGTGTGTGTGTGTGTGTGTGTGTGTGTGTGTGTGTGTGTGTGTGTGTGTGTGTGTGTGTGTGTGTGTGTGTATACCAGCGTAGAACTGACATCAGCCTGTTATAGCGCCACCATGAGGCAACACATTTTGTATTTTATTACTCCTGCAGATGTTGTCCAAACATTACACAATCTGCTACAGATTATCTCTATGGTCGTGCAATTAAGACTTATCAGTCTTACAGAGTTGGCGGGAGTGGCCCGTTTTGCACAAAATGCCACAAATCTTAAGCGCCTCATGCGATTACAGTGAAACTTTGCACGCACATAACATGCATGCAATCACTGTAATCACACTGTAATTCTTCCTCTGAGGAAGAACCTAGTCCACCACTCCACTCAGATCCTCCAAAGGGGCCTCATGGTGGCGCTATAACAGTCCACTTATAATGTTTTGAAAAATAACTTGTGAACCTTAGGTCTTGCAATCAACACATTAACCGCCATTGACGAATATGTTATGGGTATGTTCTGTATTCATTAACTCATCGAGGTCTCTGTGTGCCCTCAACGCGCTCGGCGTGTCGCGGGGGGTCTTTACAGTCACGTGTCACGAGGAATCAACTGGGAACTGAATCCCGTCTCACCATTTATATTAGATATTGTGATGTGAAGCACTTTTATGTAGGGATGGGACGATATGAACATGTCATATCACGATTATTGTGACAAAAGAAATCACGATTTACGATATTATCACGATAGTCAAAAGCCATTATCCTGGGGCGGAACTTTTGCCAAAAAATTGCCGATCTACAAGCTCACAGCTTTTTTTGGCAAAGACATCTGATAGAGTGAAAAAAAGTATGTACGTATTATTATAAGTACCTTTTACCAATTATAGAGGGTTTAAGTGGTACCAGAAATGCAGCTTGGCAATTAAAGGGTGAATTGATCCCAGTGCATGACAGAGGACGATATCACAATAAATGAAATCTCCACGATACGATTATCGTGAGTATTTTTTATCACGATAAACGATAATATCGCGTATTGTCCCATCCCTACATTTCTGTTGTGCAAAGGTTAACAGAAAGCAGGGTCACTCTGCCGGCCAAACCTTCTCTGACCTAGAACTATAGTGTGTTGCTATGGCAACCACACTAATTAGCATAAATGTCATCGATTAGTTTGACCCTTGACCCCTGGCCGTCAGTGCGTCTAACAGGAAGTAAATATGGCTGTGGAGGAGGAGGCTGTGGCGCCTGCACCGTGATGATGTCACGCTATGATGTCATCACCAAGACCATCAGGTATCCTTTATACTGATCATGATGTCACTATGATGTCATCACCAAGACCATCAGGTATCCTTTATACTGATGATGATGTCACTATGATGTCATCACCAAGACCATCAGGTATCCTTTATACTGATGATGATGTTACTATGATGTCATCACCAAGACCATCAGGTATCCTTGATGATGATGATGATGATGTCACTATGATGTCATCACCATGAACATCAGGTATCCTTTATACTGATGATGATGTCAATATGATGTCACTACCATGACCATCAGGTATCCTTTATACTGATGATGATGTCAATATGATGTCACTACCATGACCATCAGGTACCCTTTATACTGATGATGATGTCACTATGATGTCACCACCATGACCATCACGTAAGCTATATCAAAAGTGGCTTAAGGGGGGCGCCCGCTGGCCTGGTGGTCAAGGCGCATACCACATACTAGGCTATGATGCCTGCTGGCGTCGCCGGTTCGATTCCCGATCCGGACGACCTTTGCCACATGTCATTCCCCATCTCTCTCCCCATTTCCTGTCAGTCTACTGTCCTATCAATAAAGGCATAAAAAGCCCAAAAAACAAATATTTAAAAAAAAGTGGCTTAAGGGCCGGCCGGCCGGCGTACCTGTGATGTCACACTCATGTCACCATGACTCAGCCAGACCAGAACTCTAGATGTGAGGGCCACGTAGCAGCCTGAACTCTATAGATCAGTGGTTCAACCTTTTCAGGCCCGGGACCCCCAAAATAATCATCTTTTAACTGACGAGCACTAAGAGTTGAGGCGTTACATTTTGTAAAACACGGTTCTATTGTGAAAATAGCAGATCTACATGCTCACGACGCCTCGCAAGTCGCAACGCAAGGCGTCTTGAGCATGTAGATCTGCTATTTTCACAATGTCTGCATCTAATATTTGACAATTTGGCCAATGTTTAATTTGTCATTTTAGAGGTATTAAAAAGTCCTTAAATTGTCACTTTAGAAATGTGCATATACCCTCTACTTAAACTATATGTTGTTTGTTTACTGTTGAGTGAGAAAACAATGTTGCACATTAAGTTAATCATCTGGGGACCCCCCAAAATAATTTGGGGACCCCCAAGGGGGTCCCGACCCACAGGTTGAGAACCACTGTTTTAGATGCGTGGGCCACTTAGTGACCTGAACTCTAGATGTGTGGGCCACTTAGTGACCTGAACTCTAGATGTGTGGGCACTTAGTGACCTGAACTCTAGATGTGTGGGCCACTTAGCTTTCTTTCATATTAACTCTTGCAGTCTCATGTCAGTAGTTGTCCTTCATGTTAACCCTTTCAGTCTCATGTCAGTAGTTGTCCTTCATGTTAACTCTTTCAGTCTCATGTCAGTAGTTGTCCTTCATGTTAACTCTTTCAGTCTCATGTCAGTAGTTGTCCTTCATATTAACTCTTTCAGTCTCATGTCAGTAGTTGTCCTTCATATTAACTCTTTCAGTCTCATGTCAGTAGTTGTCCTTCATGTTAACTCTTTCAGTCTCATGTCAGTAGTTGTCCTTCATGTTAACTCTTTCAGTCTCATGTCAGTAGTTGTCCTTCATGTTAACTCTTTCAGTCTCATGTCAGTAGTTGTCCTTCATGTTAACTCTTTCAGTCTCATGTCAGTAGTTGTCCTTCATGTTAACTCTTTCAGTCTCATGTCAGTAGTTGTCCTTCATGTTAACTCTTTCAGTCTCATGTCAGTAGTTGTCCTTCATGTTAACTCTTTCAGTCTCATGTCGGTAGTTGTCCTTCATGTTAACTCTTTCAGTCTCATGTCGGTAGTTGTCCTTCATGTTAACTCTTTCAGTCTCATGTCAGTAGTTGTCCTTCATGTTAACTCTTTCAGTCTCATGTCAGTAGTTGTCCTTCATGTTAACTCTTTCAGTCTCATGTCAGTAGTTGTCCTTTTCATGTTAACTCTTTCAGTCTCATGTCAGTAGTTGTCCTTCATGTTAACTCTTTCAGTCTCATGTCGGTAGTTGTCCTTCATGTTAACTCTTTCAGTCTCATGTCAGTAGTTGTCCTTCATGTTAACTCTTTCAGTCTCATGTCAGTAGTTGTCCTTCATGTTAACTCTTTCAGTCTCATGTCAGTAGTTGTCCTTCATATTAACTCTTTCAGTCTCATGTCAGTAGTTGTCCTTCATGTTAACTCTTTCAGTCACCTGTCAGTCAACTCCTGTCTGCTCCCAGTGGTCCAGCTCCATGGAGCAGCCATCACCACCGTGGAGGGCATCGGTTCCACCAAGACCCGGATCCATCCTGTCCAGGTTTTATAATAGACACACACACACACACACACACACACACACACACACACACACACACACACACACACACACACACACACACACACACACACACACCAAGAACCGGATCCATCCGGTCCAGGTTTTATAACACACACACACACACACACACACACACACACACACACACACACACACACACACACACACACACACACACACACACACACACACACCAAGAACCGGATCCATCCGGTCCAGGTTTTATATAAAACACACACTAAGAACTCTCTGACATCACTGTGATGTCAGGAAAATAAAATCCCTTTTATGCCCATATATGGAGATTATATGGAGATCCCTGTGATGCCAGGGGAACCAAATCCCTTTTATGCCCATATATGGAGATCCCTATGTGGTGCTGTATCTGTATCTCCATTCATGTAGAAGTCCATATTATGAGTATTCCCCAGAATCCCTTTTATGCCCATATTATGGAGATCCCTGATGTCATCAATATTAATATAGTCCGATATACAGTACATAAAGGGTGAGGTCGCTTTTCACTCGTCGTACTGGTAATGTGCGTGCATGTCCGTGTGCAGGCACGTGCACACATTGACTTCAAAGGGGGATTGAGCCCCTGCCCTTTTATTCGTCTGTAAAAAGTGCCCTCTCCAGACCAGCAATGAAGTTTTCACAATGGTGAAAGAAATACATGCCCTCTTTCCATGCCATGAGAATGGCTTTGTCCAAACTCTCCTGAACTTGAATGCTGCATCTTATGTTGAAAGAATTGCCACATCTCCAGTATTCACTTAATAATGCTTAGAACAGTGTGGTATCAAGCACCAAAATTAACCGACCTCCAACGCATCGCGCTGCGATGCGTTGTGAGCGTGGAGGTCTGCTATTTTCGATATTTTCACCAAAAGGCCCTTTTAGAAATTTCAGCCCCTGCCTCTCTAACATTCTCTGCACGTGCGTGTGTGTGTGTGTGTTAGGAGCGTATAGGCCTTGCTAATGGGTACCCAGTGTGGGTTTTATATTGTGTATTTCTATGTATTGGTGTGTGTTAGAAATACACAATATAAAACCCACACTGCTATGTATTGGTGTGTGTTAGGAGTGTGGGTTTTATATTGTGTATTTCTCTGTATTGGTGTTTGTTAGGAGCGTATAGCCCTTGCTCATGGGTCTCAGTGTGGGTTTTGCACCCCCGGCATGGTGATGAGCGTCTACACACTGCTGAGGAACAACACACACCCTACCATGGAGGAGCTCACACACACACTGGCAGGTACACACACACACACACACACACACACACGCACGCACGCACGCACGCACGCACGCACGCACGCACGCACGCATTCACACACACACACACACACACACACACACACACACACACACACACACACACACACACACACACACACACACTGGCAGGTACACACACACACACACACACACACACACACACACACACACACACACACACACACACACACACACACACACACACACTGGCAGGTACACGCACACACACACACACACACACACACACACGCACACGCACGCACGCACGCACGCACGCACGCACGCACACACGCGCATACACACGCACACACGCACGCACGCATTCACACACACACACACACACACACAGACACACACACACACACACACACACACACACACACACACACACACACACACACACACACACACACACACACACACACACAGGCAGATATTGTTCAGTTGCTTCTGATGTCCCACACACTGGAAATGAGTTATAACCTCTGTCTGTGAGTCTGTCTGTTGCTAGGTAACCTGTGTATGTGTGTCTGTTGCTAGGTAACCTGTGTGTGTCTGTTGCTAGGTAACCTGTGTCTGTGAGTCTGTCTGTTGCTAGGTAACCTGTGTCTGTGAGTCTGTCTGTTGCTAGGTAACCTCTGTCTGTGAGTCTGTCTGTTGCTAGGTAACCTCTGTCTGTGAGTCTGTCTGTTGCTAGGTAACCTCTGTCTGTGAGTCTGTCTGTTGCTAGGTAACCTCTGTCTGTGTGTCTGTCTGTTGCTTGGTAACCTCTGTCTGTGAGTCTGTCTGTTGCTAGGTAACCTGTGTCTGTGTGTCTGTTGCTAGGTAACCTCTGTCTGTGAGTCTGTCTGTTGCTAGGTAACCTGTGTCTGTGTGTCTGTTGCTAGGTAACCTCTGTCTGTGTGTCTGTTGCTAGGTAACCTCTGTCTGTGTGTCTGTTGCTAGGTAACCTCTGTCTGTGTGTCTGTTGCTAGGTAACCTGTGTCTGTGTGTCTGTTGCTAGGTAACCTGTGTCTGTGTGTCTGTTGCTAGGTAACCTGTTTCTGTGTGTCTGTTGCTAGGTAACCTGTGTCGGTGTACTGGCTATCGGCCCATCCTGGATGGCTTTTCAACCTTCTGTCAGGTAGAAAGTTTATACTGTATATAAAGTGTGTGTGTGTGTGCGTGTGTGTGTGCGTGTGTGTGTGTGTGTGTGTGTGTGTGTGTGCGTGTGTGCGTGTGTGTGTGTGATCACATATTTTAATTGGCTGATTTTCTTTACAGCCCAAATTAAGCTACCAATGGCTTTCATTGAGTTGCGTGATTGACAGCTGACATGACACGCCTTCTTCATTTACTCACCATTTGGGCTAACGTTCCATAGCTGTGAGGTTCAGGGACGTGCTGGCCATTGGGAAAAGCGGGACAACTCCCGAACGGCCGGTCCATTTTTAAAAAGAAAAAAGAAAAAGAAAAAAGAATGTTCTATTGCCTGGCAACACCACACTCATATGGATTGGATCATATGGCATTTTATTTAGTTTTGAGCATTTCTTTTATTAAAATATAAACCTAGAAAATGTGGTTAAAAACTAAGTTAAATGTAGGCCTACGTCGTCATGTACCATGTACAAGGCAGCGGACGATTCAAATGAGTGGAAATATCTCAGAAGCAATGCCCAAATGCGGCTATAAAAATAAAATATAGCAAAACTACCGAGAATCTATTAAATATTTCAACTAACACAAATCAATTAACATCATTTTTTCTTTTACCAAAATACTTCATAAACTCCTTATTGTCTATGCCAATGTGCTACACATTTTACAATGATAGTATGTCTGCATTAATCACTGAGCCACAGAGGAACATAATAAGCCATTGTTTTGAATGCCAATCTACAAGCTCAGGATACATTTTCAGAAATGTTTCTCATTACGTATTTATTTAGTTACTTGGCCTTCAATGACATGCCCAAAATGGGTCATGCCAGGTTACATATTCTGAAGAAAACCTTAAGACTTCTAGGAGGTTAAGACGGGCATTAAATATGGCATGGTGAAAGTCTATTCCGTATTTGGGATTTCAATATTTAGGTCTTATCAGTACATTTAGTGCTTCCATCGCACACTACATGAGCCAAAGGGCCATTTAGGTGCAGGTACAGTGTCATGTGCTTATTGTAGAGACTGCTGGCTTGTCAGAGGTTAGTTGAGATCAGGAGGAGATCAAGTTCTACCAGTTCTATCTTATCAATCCCAAAACTATTTTTTGGTATGGTAGCTTCAACAGTTGTTGTTTCTTTCCAATGTGGTGATATCTTGATGAGAAATCTTCTATCATGATGAGACAGTCTAGACCTTGCAGAGTTGTGATGCAAGATATGTGAAACAATGGAAATAGAAAGGTCATGTACTGTACATGACGTACATGACCAGTGATTAAGATAATGATAAAGGGCATGACAGGAATTAAAGGAATGCAGTGTCACAACTACTTCCATGCAATGTCTCCTAACTTTAATGAGAGGTGAGCAGATTTATAAGCTGGAGGTCTGATGGTGATTGTATGTGAACCCTAGGCTGTGGTTTATGGAGTGTTACTAAAGTATGTTGTTATTTTTGGACACTTTCAAACACTTTCTCTGAAGGGTGAAAATCTTTTTCAACAAGCGTTACTTGTCCAGTTCTGCCCTCCTTTTCGTTTGTAGCAAATAGATCCTTCTGAACAGATCTGTTTTCTGATTGGCTTTAGTTGTTCATTGTCTGACCACCATATGAATCCATTGCAGCAAGAGCCGTTGGCCGCCGTGGACGTGGACGCGGCGGCCAGCGGCTGTCTCTCTTCTAGCTGTCTTGTTCTCATCTGATGCAATCATGTACAGTACCATGTACAGCTCCAATCTCCTGCAACATAATAATGAGCAAGTCATCCCAACACAATTGGTACTCAACAAAGAAAATATGTATATTTTCATTGAAAAGAAATAAACAAAATGGGCCACTCGTTTGTCCTGTGTACAGACATTTTGATGACCTCTGTGTTAAACACATTGTGTCAATGGGAGGGGAATACACAGTTAAGAGATACTTGGTCATTAACTTGTGTATAAACTAAAGAGTTTCTTTAGACATTTGAATTTAAATGATGCAACAATATAAATGATCAGATCATAATTTCAATCATGCAAAATGTAAATGATCAGAAAAGCACTTCCTGTACCCCCCCCCCCCCCCCCCCCCCCCACACACACACACACACACACACACACACACACACCCGAGGACATCTGAAAATCTTTGCGTGTGCGCTTCACGTGCACATTAGTCCCTCTCACTATTTTGAAAATGGTGACGGCACCTATATGCTCTCTATAGGGTGTGCCAAATGTAGTTCTAAGAGCGGCCATTTCTTCGGTCAACACAGCCTTACACAGGTGTTCTGATTGGAGTAAAGCATTAGTTCTATGCAATCAAACAATTGAAACACCTGTGTTTTTAACCAAAAGATGGCCGCTAAGGACTACAATTGCGTCACCGTTGGCACACACTATAGCGCTGAGTAGCAGCAGCCCACAGAGCAATCACATTGGCCCCACTGGCTTGTCTATCATGTGAATACCGGCCCCCCCAAAAAATCTGGAGCACTGCCAATAGCCACGCACAATGAGGGCCTCTCCAATTCCTTTTCCCGGGCTGAGTCAGGGGCCCAGCACGTCCCTGGTAAGGTCACTGGCTTTTGACCAATGATAGCTGCCGAGAGAGTGTTTTTTACTGGTGATTCAGTCAGAGTGTATGAAAGGGTGCGCTCGTTTTATTGTCCACGACATTGCAAGCGGCGCGAAGGCCAGCGGACCTTGGTCCTGCTCTTCGCCCCCGAGCGCCGCAGGCGCGAGTGGCCGCGAAGAGCGGGCCAGGGCCGCGCGGCGCTCCGCCGGCCTTGTTACGAAGCCGTGGTGAATGCAATCGTTATATTTATGCCCAGGCCGTAAGGCCTGGGCAAGCCCACGATAAACGCCCGCGCAGTCCGGTGCGCATTTCCGAACGCACCCTTTCCCCACACTCGGACTGAAACACCAGTAAAAAACACCATCCCGATAGCTGCCGCCTGGCCCCTATGTGTTTGTGGGCGGAGCCATTGAAATGAAGAGTTGTTAGAAATGGAGTCAGAGGAGGAATTTGACGACAAAAGAAACTATTTGGAGGAACCGAGAGCACATGGTAGCCTGAATGAAAGCAGCCAATGAAAAGAGAAGCCGTGCCACGTGAGGCTAAGTGCATGGAAACGTAAAGAAAAGAAAGGAGAAAATATGTTAGGAAGTCACTATGATGTCACAGTTCCATCCTAGGTGGGGTTGGCGAATGGGCCTTTCTGTGGGGAGTTTGCATGTTCTCCCCGTGTTCCCAAAATATTACAGTATTACACGAGACCACTCAAAACAAGGATTTATGTTAGAGAAATGTCCTCCGGAAGTCGGAGTTACATGTACTTGAAGTCCAGTGGGAAGTTTCTGCAGTCAGTTATGATTTGGGGTGCTATGGCTATGCTATTTTTCCCGCACAATATTCGAATTATGTATACGTGTGTATGTATGTATGTATGTATGTGTGTATGTATGTATGTGTGTATGTATGTATGTATGTATGTATGTATGTATGTATGTATGTATGTATGTATGTATGTATTTCTTTCTTTCCTTCTTTCTTTGTGTATCATCGTCCTTGATGATTGGTTGACAACATTTTATTTCACAAGATTTCTTGTTACTTCAAATGATATTTAATCCATAATTGTTTGTGTTTAAATGTCTTCACAGGAGCCTAGCGGTGATGGGAACACAGTCTGTTGCCGTGGCGATGGGAACACAGACTGTTGCCGGAAGGGAAGAGAAAACGAGGTATAGGTTTTATGTCACTGAGTTAATTAACAGTTATTAAAGTAATATTTCACCCCCAAATCACTTTTTTTGTAGGAGACACAAAGCAGGCTCTTTGTGTCTCCATGTTGAACCACTGCTGGACATTAAATTATAGTCTTTGGAATGCAACAAAAACGAAACAAATGTATTACCCGGCTTTTTTGAATGCTTTATTCTGATTGGTCAATCGCTGAAATCAGAGGTCTGATATTCCCTGATAACAGACCGCTCTGCTCTATAACAGACCGCTGCCTAATCAAAGACTCAGAACATCTGCTGCAGTCAGGCTGCACTGCGTGAATGTGCTGTATCCAACATGTCAGCCATGTTATTTAGTAGCCAGGTAATAACTGACTGGCTCCTTGGTGGTTGTCCATACATAACATCCCTTTAGCCTGATAACTCCGAGTTATCAGGCTGTCGGTCTGTTATGTATGGACAACCACCACAGAGCCAGTCATTATCCCTTACCTATATAGCCTAGATCCATGAGTTCAAGCGTCCATGGGGTGAGTAATCAATAGAAAATAAGACATTTTGGGGGTGAACTCCCATTTATAGTCTAATCATTTATAGTCTAATCAGCATTTTGGGAGAATGCGGGACCGTTTTTAAGTTGCTTGAATCAATATTGAGATGTTTGATAATCATTCTATTAGACATAGGAATAAAACCCATTGTAACTTCAAACTACATTTTAACCATGATAGATTCATCTAAAAAAACACCCGTCCTCTGGTGTGTGTGTGTGTGTGTGTGTGTGTGTGTGTGTGTGCGCGTGTGTGCGTGTGTGCGTGCGTGCGTGCGTGCGTGTATATATATATATATATAAATAATATATATATATATATATATATATATATATATATATATTAGAAAGAAGGGCAATAAAACAAGGTCTCCTGTCGTATTGGGAGGGCAGTTGTTTATTACAGTAGTTTTATTAAAGTAGAAAATAGTTTGTTCATTATTATTTATTGTTTTGCGCTGCAGGGGGCGCCACAGCTGTTCGACAGAGATGGCCTCCTCCCATTGGACGAAACCCAGGAACTGATCTTCCCCCCAGAACTGATCGTAAGTCACTTTTATTATGTGTTACTTGTTACTTGCGCCAGTCAGCAAAGCGAAGCGCAAGTACAGTACTGTTTTCAGTGTTGTGTTTTTATCTTCTGCGACACACAATATCATATAATTATATGATGTGTGTGTGTGTGTGTGTGTGTGTGTGTGTGTGTGTGTGTGTGTGTGTGTGTGTGTGTGTGTGTGTGTGTGTGTGTGTGTGTGTGTGTGTGTACAGCATTCTTGTATTTTTAATGAATGTGTTTGCGGTCACACTGCACGTTGTCAACCGGAGCATGTCAACCCATAGTACTACAGCCTAGATCCATAGTACTACAGCCTAGATCCATAGTACTACAGCCTAGATCCATAGTACTACAGCCTAGATCCATAGTACTACAGCCTAGATCCATAGTACTACAGCCTAGATCCATAGTACTACAGCCTAGATCCATAGTACTACAGCCTAGATCCATAGTACTACAGCCTAGATCCATAGTACTACAGCCTAGATCCATAGTACTACAGCCTAGATCCATAGTACTACAGTTTAGATCCGTAGTACTACAGCCTAGATCCATAGTACTACAGTTTAGATCCATAGTACTACAGCCTAGATCCATAGTACTACAGCCTAGATCCATAGTACTACAGCCTAGATCCATAGTACTACAGCCTAGATCCATAGTACTACAGCCTAGATCCATAGTACTACAGTTTAGATCCGTAGTACTACAGCCTAGACCAGGGTTTCCCAATTAGTTTTCCCCAAGGGTCGAATTATGTCTAGGGTACCAAGCCGAGGGCCACAACATTGCAGGGGCGACGGCGGCGTTCCTGCTACTCAAGCGACAGTTCAGATATCGTCGTTGTCGGGTGACAATCTTGTATGTCCAAAACCGTTCGTTTTGAATCTATATTTTTTTTTAATTATTTAAACTAGTGAAAACAGCCGATCTACAAGCACACACCGCCTCGTGGTGTGAGGCGTTGTGTGCTTGTAGATCTGCTGTTTTCACTACTTTTGTGCGACGGCCTTGTATGATTTGCGAAAGAACCTACAAATTTGGAGATACAAGATTTCCAGCCGACAACGAAGATATACTAGTGTTGTTGCTGCTCTTATACCACCATTATTACTGGGGTTGGTGGGGGCCAGACAGTAGCCCCCGGCCCGCGGGCCGCCTATTGGGGGACCCTGGCCTAGATCCATAGTACTACAGCCTAGATCCATAGTACTACAGCTTAGATCCATAGTACTACAGCCTAGATCCATAGTACTACAGCTTAGATCCATAGTACTACAGCCTAGATCCATAGTACTACAGCCTAGATCCATAGTACTACAGCTTAGATCCATAGTACTACAGCCTAGATCCATAGTACTACAGCTTAGATCCATAGTACTACAGCCTAGATCCATAGTACTACAGCTTAGATCCATAGTACTACAGCTTAGATCCGGACCTGTTCTAAGGAATGTCAGACTCTCTGCTTCTGGTGACTGATATTGATCTTCTAATCAATGTCAGACTCATTGAAAACATTGGTGCAGCTGTGTTTTTCTGTTTGAGTCACAAGGTCAGATGTCAGCTGACTGCTTCCCTCAAGGAACGTGTTCACGCTTCATCCGTGCTTCTTCTGTTCACGCTCACATTTACACATATACCACTGTGTTTTATTAGGGGGGGGAGAGAGAGAGAGAGAGAGAGAGGGAGGGGATGTTTAGTTTTCAGGGAATGTAACATAGCAGCTGTGTTCCAATGTATACAGTGTAGTTATTATTTAGACACAAGGTCTTGTTCATACTTTTCATTGGTTACATTTGTATTAGTCTAACCTAACGCGAACATTCTATGCGGCCCGGCAAATCTCAGCGGGTCCTCCGTAGAGATGGGACACCCGCGAACGAATCGAGTCTTTAGAACGGCTCTTTGAAATGAGCGATGGGATCCGGTTCACAGTATAGGAAGCCGTTCCTTTCTGAACAGTTGTGGAAAAAGTACAAAGTTAACATTCTTTACTTGCAATGTACTGTAGATGTAAATAACTAAAGTAACTAAATAACTAAAATGAGACATTCTTTTGAACGGCTCCTTGAAAGGATCAGATCCCAGAGATCCAGCTCACTTCAAAGAGCCATAAATCCCATCTGTAGTCCTCCATCGTCTGGGTGACTCGCTGCCACTCACTGCTGGCTGCTGTCCGCTTTGAGTAAATAGCTAATTTTTAAGCAACGCTACGGCGACGGTAGATGACAATGGTAACCGGAAATGATCAGTGCTCCATACCTGCCACCGTAGCAGCCGTCTGTACCATGCCAGTGTTGTTATTACTTAGATCAGGGGTCCAGGACCCACATTTACTGTATACAATATGTAGAGGGGGGGTCCCTGCTTCATCTCTCTCTCAGCTAAGGGGTCCTTGGCCTGAAATCATTGAAGACCCCTGACTTAGATTATGAAATAGATGTTCATTTTTTGTGCTACTTTTGCACATGACTACAACGTTATATACTGTAATTGTCTGTCTGTCTGTCTGTCTGTCTGTCTGTCTGTCTGTCTGTCTGTCTGTCTGTCTGTCTGTCTGTCTGTCTGTCTACCAGTTGATGGCAGAGGCCCAGCGCCCGGCCAGACAGGAGTTCCACGCAGACAGACAGGACGCAGACAGACAGGACGCAGACAGACAGGACGCAGACAGACGGAACGCAGACAGACGGGACGCAGACAGACGGGACGCAGACAGACAGGACGCAGACAGACAGGACGCAGACAGACGGGACGCAGACAGACGGGACGCAGACAGACGGGACGCAGACAGACGGGACGCAGACAGACAGGACGCAGACAGACAGGACGCAGACAGACAGGTGTCCAGGGGATCCTGGGTGTTCCCTGTCTGTGTGGAGGACCTGGTTCACCTCAAATCAACCAATCCTGACGCTCCGCTGGTGCTGGGGAACACTACCATAGGTGTGTATGAGAGGTCCTGGTAGGAGATATTAATAATATATACCACTAATATAGGTGTGTATGAGAGGTCCTGGTAGGAGATATTAATAATATATACCACTAATATAGGTGTGTATGAGAGGTCCTGGTAGGAGATATTAATAATATATACCACTAATATAGGTGTGTATGAGAGGTCCTGGTAGGAGATATTAATAATATATACCACTAATATAGCTGTGTATGAGAGGTCCTGGTAGGAGATATTAATAATATATACCACTAATATAGCTGTGTATGAGAGGTCCTGGTAGGAGATATTAATAATATATACCACTAATATAGCTGTGTATGAGAGGTCCTGGTAGGAGATATTAATAATATATACCACTAATATAGGTGTGTATGAGAGGTCCTGGTAGGAGATATTAATAATATATACCACTAATATAGGTGTACGAGAGGTCCTGGTAGGAGATATTAATAATATATACCACTAATATAGCTGTGTATGAGAGGTCCTGGTAGGAGATATTAATAATATATACCACTAATATAGCTGTGTATGAGAGGTCCTGGTAGGAGATATTAATAATATATACCACTAATATAGGTGTGTATGAGAGGTCCTGGTAGGAGATATTAATAATATATACCACTAATATAGGTGTGTATGAGAGGTCCTGGTAGGAGATATTAATAATATATACCACTAATATAGGTGTGTATGAGAGGTCCTGGTAGGAGATATTAATAATATATACCACTAATATAGCTGTGTATGAGAGGTCCTGGTAGGAGATATTAATAATATATACCACTAATATAGGTGTGTATGAGAGGTCCTGGTAGGAGATATTAATAATATATACCACTAATATAGGTGTGTATGAGAGGTCCTGGTAGGAGATATTAATAATATATACCACTAATATAGGTGTGTATGAGAGGTCCTGGTAGGAGATATTAATAATATATACCACTAATATAGGTGTGTATGAGAGGTCCTGGTCGGAGATATTAATAATATATACCACTAATATAGCTGTGTATGAGAGGTCCTGGTCGGAGATATTAATAATATATACCACTAATATAGGTGTGTATGAGAGGTCCTGGTAGGAGATATTAATAATATATACCACTAATATAGGTGTGTATGAGAGGTCCTGGTAGGAGATATTAATAATATATACCACTAATATAGGTGTGTATGAGAGGTCCTGGTAGGAGATATTAATAATATATACCACTAATATAGCTGTGTATGAGAGGTCCTGGTCGGAGATATTAATAATATATACCACTAATATAGCTGTGTATGAGAGGTCCTGGTCGGAGATATTAATAATATATACCACTAATATAGGTGTGTATGAGAGGTCCTGTTAGGAGATATTAATAATATATACCACTAATATAGGTGTGTATGAGAGGTCCTGGTAGGAGATAACAACAATATATACCACTAATATAGGTGTGTATGAGAGGTCCTGGTAGGAGATATTAATAATATATACCACTAATATAGCTGTGTATGAGAGGTCCTGGTCGGAGATATTAATAATATATACCACTAATATAGGTGTGTATGAGAGGTCCTGGTCGGAGATATTAATAATATATACCACTAATATAGGTGTGTATGAGAGGTCCTGGTAGGAGATATTAATAATATATACCACTAATATAGCTGTGTATGAGAGGTCCTGGTAGGAGATATTAATAATATATACCACTAATATAGGTGTGTATGAGAGGTCCTGGTAGGAGATATTAATAATATATACCACTAATATAGGTGTGTATGAGAGGTCCTGGTAGGAGATATTAATAATATATACCACTAATATAGGTGTGTATGAGAGGTCCTGGTAGGAGAAAAAAAAAAAAAAAAAAAACATCAGTACTAGAGGTCCTGGTAGGAGATAAAACCAGCAGTACTAGAGGTCCTGGTAGGAGATAAAACCAGCAGTATTAGAGGTCCTGGAAGGAGATAAAACCAACAGTACTAGAGGTCCTGGTAGGAGATAAATCCAGCAGTCCTAAAGGTCCTGGTAGGAGATAAAACCAGCAATACTAGAGGTCCTGATAGAAGATAAAACCAGCAGTACTAGAGGTCCTGGTAGGAGATAAAACCAGCAGTATTAAAGGTCCTGGAAGGAGATAAAACCAGCAGTACTAGAGGTCCTGGTAGGAGATAAAACCAGCAGTACAAGAGGTCCTGATAGGAGATAAAACCAGCAGTGCTAGAGGTCTTGGAAGGAGATAAAACCATCAGTACTAAAGGTCCTGGTAGGAGATAAAACCAGCAGTACTAGATTTGGTTGTAGTACTTGGGTGAATGTACTTAGATTACTTTTTGTTTTGTTTCTCAGGTCCTGACATGAAGTTCAAAGGAGTGCTCCACCCACTGATTATCTCACCAATCAGAGTCAAGGAGCTGTATGACGTCACTCACGCGCCACATGGTATGATGATGTCATCAATAGGTTAACCACTTCATTCCCAGCATTATGCATGTCTGCATTCTGCGGTAAACTCACAGGAAATAGCCGATCTACAGGCATCCAAGACAGCGCAACCTGACACGTTGTACACTTGTAGATCTGCTATTTTCAGAAGAGTCACAGTCACTTATCTAAAGGTCGTTAGTGTCAAAACAGTGAGTCATCAGTTCTTCACTGCACTGGGCGAGATATCTTGTCATGTCAGGCTTTTCAGTGTTTGCGCTAGAGGGCGCTCTTCTCCAGGTTGTTAGGAGACGGATACAACCGGAAATGACATCATCCCCAAATTCCTAAAAAAATTAATAAAATAAATGAATAATAAAAAAAGAAAGACGGTCGTCCATGTGGCCATGTGATCTTTGTTCACATCCTGGCCACATGGTGTGTTTCTGTATTTGTTTTTTAAAGTTTGACGCCATTTTGTAGTCCGACATCATTTTGTAGTCCAACGTCATTTTGTAGTCCGAGGCCACTTCTGGGTCCAAGAGGCACCAACCGCCGTCCACTCCTCATTGTAAGCAAGCATGTTGGAACACGTTGAAACATTATTTTAAAAAATGATATTTTAAGAAGGGTCTTGATGCTTTGACGATGATACTTTAGGCATTATTTTAATCTCGGATCCGTTCAAACAGCGAGGGAAACACCACTGCGTAAACTCACGGCACCAGCCTTGTACTTTGTAACGTGTACGTTTGAGTACTTCAGAATAAAAGCTGTACGTTTGAGTACTCCGGAATGTACTCGAACATAAACAGCGCGTCTACTCCTGTCTCTGTCCTGCAGGCGTGTGGGTGGGAGCGGGGAACAGCCTGTCCGCCGTGCAATGCATCCTGGGAGATGTAGTGAAATCACTGCCTGAGCACGAGACTGAACTGTACAGAGCCCTGCTCAAACACCTGCCTCGCATCGCAGGAGTCCAGATACGCAACGTAGCCGTGAGTAACACCCTAGCATCTATATACCATGATGTGAGTAACACCCTAGCATCTATATACTATGATACAATGTAACTGTGAGTAACACCCTAGCATCTATATACTATGATACAATGTAACTGTGAGTAACACCCTAGCATCTATATACTATGATGTGAGCAACACCCTAGCATCTATATACTATGATGTGAGTAACATCCTAGCATCTCTATACTATGATGTGAGCAACACCCTAGCATCTATATACTATGATGTGAGTAACACCCTAGCATCTATATACTATGATGTGAGTAACACCCTAGCATCTATATACTATGATACAATGTAACTGTGAGCAACACCCTAGCATCTATATACCATGATGTGAGCAACACCCTAGCATCTATATACTATGATGTGAGTAACACCCTAGCATCTATATACTATGATGTGAGCAACACCCTAGCATCTATATACTATGATGTGAGCAACACCCTAGCATCTATATACTATGATGTGAGCAACACCCTAGCATCTATATACTATGATGTGAGCAACACCCTAGCATCTATATACTATGATGTCACCATTTTCAAAATAGTGTTGCCATTGAGTTGGGACCAATGCGCACGTGAAGCGCACACGCAAATATTTTCAGATGTCCTCGGGTGTGTGTGTGTGTGTGTGGGGGGGGGATTGACAGTTCAGGGTGAATTGCATGATTGAAATTATGATCTGATCATTTACATTGTTGCATCATTTAAATTCAAATGTCTAAAGAAACTCTTTAGTTTATACACAAGTTAATGACCAAGTATCTCTTAACTGTGTATTCCCCTCCCATTGACACAATGTGTTTAACACAGAGGTCATCAAAATGTCTGTACACGGACAAACGAGTGGCCCATTTTGTTTATTTCTTTTCAATGAAAAATATAGTTTATATAAATATTTTCTTTGTTGAGTACCAATTGTGTTGGGATGACTTGCTCATTATTATGTTGCAGGAGATTAGTGGAACTGTACATGGTACTGTACATGATTGCATCAGATGAGAACAAGACAGCTAGAAGTAATGTTTGATAATAATGATATTCCCTGAAAATAGCAAAACGTGTTTAATCCTTTGTTGGAGAAAACTATTTTTTTGTACAATGGATTCATATGGTGGTCAGACTAGGGTTACCAACCGTCCCGTAAAATACGGGATTGTCCCTTTTTTGGAAACTAAAAGACGTGTCCCGTATTGAACTGATACGGGACGCTCTTTGTCCCTTATTTTAAGGTTGGGGGATAAATATGAATGACGGGATGATTTAATTGAGAAATGACAGCGATTCTGCCTGTCAGTGAGCTTCCACTGCGAGAGACCAGACAGAGAGAGCGTGTGTGAGAGAATGATAGACACAACGCGATTGGCTGGCTGGCCCACGGACGGAGTAGGCCTATTATGGACTGTCATTTCCATGACAACGATGCACCGATTGGCTGGTTACATGGGTCACACACAGTTCAACACAGAAAATAGTTAGCGCAGTCCAGTCCAGCACTTCGCAAGCTGTTCATTCACAGCAACAAATAGCAAGAAGTGCTCACTCAGAGTGCCGTGGGTTTTGGGTAAGCACAAGAAACCATTCACTGATGCAAAAAAATAATTTAAGAATGCTTGAATGAAGTGATGGACACCATGTTTGAAGGCAAAGGAAAGGAGTAAATGATAGCTAAAATAAAGCAAATCCCACTCTAGGATGCCACAGCAACTTAAATATTAACATTCTTGTTGTGAATGTTTTACACTTGATTCACTTTATGTTTTAGATTTCGATAGATTGATTGATAGATAAACATAATAGATATCCATATATGCTCATATCAGTTGGATCACTAACAACAATCATAAATATAGCTGCAAGCAGCGATACAGTGGCTATTGGCAAAGCAGGAAAAAGCCAATTTTACAATAAACAAAGAGTATTGTTTACATGTTGTATATCAAATACTTATATCAGGAAAAAGCTAAAGAATGCAGCAAGGGAAAAGACATCAGGACTCCAGTCCCACATACCGTCTACATATGCACTTCATGTACTGAAGTGATAATTATAAAGAGATTTTAAGTTATTAGTGCTTATTAAACCTAACTCTTTTATTGCTTCAGTCATCAAAGCTAATTCTGTGGGATTACTTTTAGCTTTTTCTTGGACCCTAGTAAATCCTGATACAAGTATAACAATATTGTGTGTTTGTCAGGCTGCTCCTCGCCTGTCTGTACTGTATGTGTGTCTCGTAGATGTCTCATTCACAGAGCTTTTCACGTTAACAACGAGGCGAGGATTGTTAGATGGGAGCGGCACGTAGCGCAGCGACCCTCTAGTTTGCTACAAAAGAAAAGGAGGGCAGAACTGGACAAGTAAAGCTTGATGAAAAAGATTTTCACCCTTCAGAGAAAGTGTTTGAAAGTGTCCAAAAATAACAACATACTTTAGTAACACTCCATAAACCACAGCCTAGGGTCCACATACAATCACCATCAGACCTCCAGCTTATAAATCTGCTCACCTCTCATTAAAGTTAGGAGACATTGCATGGAAGTAGTTGTGACACTGCATTCCTTTAATTCCTGTCATGCCCTTTATCATTATCTTAATCACTGGTCATGTACGTCATGTACAGTACATGACCTTTCTATTTCCATTGTTTCACATATCTTGCATCACAACTCTGCAAGGTCTAGACTGTCTCATCATGATAGAAGATTTCATCAAGATACAACTGTTGAAGCTACCATACCAAAAAATAGTTTTGGATTGATAAGGTAGAACTGGTAGAACTTGATCTCCTCCTGACCTCAACTAACCTCTGACAAGCCAGAAGTCTCTTAAGCCTCGAACAGAGTCGGGTCCGTGGTGGAAGGCTATCCACCACGGTCCACGGTGTAGTGCGGTGTAGTCTTTTTGAGTCATAAAACTACAACGTTAACGCTCAAAAAGACTACACCGCACTACACCGCGGTGGATAGCCTTCCACCCGACTCTGTTCGAGGCTTTAACCTCCTAGAAGTCTTAAGGTTTTCTTCAGAATATGGAACCTGGCATGACCCATTTTGGGCATGTCATTGAAGGCCAAGTAAATAAATAAATACATAATGAGAAACATTTCTGAAAATGTGTCGTGAGTTTGTAAATTGGCTTTCAAAACAATGGCTTATTATGTTCCTCTGTGGCTCAGTGATTAATGCAGACATACTATTATTGTAAAATGTGTAGCACATTGGCATAGACAATAAGGAGTTTATTAAGTATTTTTGGTAAAAGAAAATAATGTGTTGATTGATTTGTGTTAAATATTTAATACATTCTCGGTAGTTTTGCTATATTTCTTGTTTTTATAGCCGCATTTGGGCATTGCTTCTGAGATATTTCCACTCATTTGAATCGTCCGCTGCCTTGTACATGGTACATGACGACGTAGGCCTACATTTAACTTAGTTTTTAACCGCATTATCTAGGCTTATATTTTAATTTAAAAAATGCTCAAAATGAAATAAAATGCCATATGATCCAATCCATATGAGTGTGATGCTATCTTAGTAGATAACATCAAATGTGTGAGTGGATAGCAGAGTAGATGGCATGTTTGAGTTATTACAAATGTATTGATATGTTATTAATGATGCATTATAATATGTAATTACATGTATTAATTATATGTTTTGTTAATCAGTCTCTTGGAGGGAACATCGTCAGTGCGTTTCCAAACTCTGATCTTAACCCCTTGTTGGCCGCTGGGAACTGCAAACTGAAAGTCATTTCAACTGGTGAGTCCACATTATCGTCCGTCCGTCCGTCCGTCCGTCCGTCCGTCTGTTCTCATGGCTTGTAACTTCTAGTTAAAAAACTGAAAACAAGTGGATAGTTCCCCCTAACTATTAGTATTGAATGACAGATCTGGCATGTAATGGCGAAATGCAGTTTGAAGCTGAATGTTTGAATACTTAAACAGAACTTTAATTGTGAAGAATATGTATATTTTGAATAGATTTGGAAGCTAACTTTCATAAAATACTCTTCAAGCTGTGATTTATCAGTATTGGCACTTTGTATAGCACAGAGGTCTTCAACAGGGGGTCCGGGACCCCTAGGGGGTCCTCAGAGTTACTACAGGGGGTCCTCCAAATCTTTGAGTGATAGAAAGTTTTTTTTGTCTCCTTTTACCACTTGACCCCTAGTGTTCATATTCTGAGAACTTTAGCCAAAAATAGCCGATCTACAAGCTCACAACGCCTCGCGCTGCGAGGCGTTGAGAGCTTGTAGATCGGCTATTTTTGGCAGAGAACTTTGGTGTAGAGGGGAAAAGAGCAGACTAAGTACAGAGTTAAAGTTCAAGTTTATTAAGTATTGACGGTTCAAGTGGTTAAATATCTGAAAACACAAAATGACATGAATCCAAAATACACTGATGACTGTGCTGTCAAACAATGAAACTATATGGAATCTATGAACAGGTTGTGGGGGTCCCTGCTTCATCTCTCTCTCAACTAAGGGGTCCTTGGCCTGAAATCGTTGAAGACCCCTGGTATAGCAGATGTCTGACAGACTGACCTGTTCACAGTTCACACTTGCATGCATGGTTCTATGCTCTACATCAGACACTAGGTGGTAGTGTGCGGTAGTAAAGTCGGTGACTGTCATACTGATCTATGCTGTACTGTCTGTCCATCCGTTCATCCCAGGGGCATAGTTCCGCCCATTTAAAATGAGCCCAATACGGAACTAAAACTTCCTATGATTGGCCGCTAGTTGCACTGTTTTCCCCCTGGCCGGTTGTAAAAAGAATTGTTCTCCATTGGATCCCATTCATTTTCCCCTTTCGTGTTCTAACCTTGATTAACATTTTCATGAATACTTTATGGTTCCTATCGCTACTTAAAAATTGCCTTTCAATCACGATGATACGCGTTTTGTGAAAATAAGGTCCCATTTATGTTAAAATTGATGATATAGCTGCGGGGGCCGTGGCCAACTAAACTGATACCAGCCGGCTGTGTTCTTCTTCGTGTGCTGTATTTCGGGAGGCTCCGACCACATTCTCCCATGTATCCCTGCGTTGCACGTGACCGTTGGCAGCCAATAGCATCCTCTGGGTGCATTTCAATCTATGATGGCAACACCCATGCCAAGGACCCATATTGTGTCATTTGCGCTGCATAGAAACCAATGGCTTCGCTTTGTCCATATCTTTTATACAGTCTATGGTTCATCCGTCAGTGTGTCCGTCTGTGAACCGCTGATCTCAGGCAATGGTTGGCTGGATGGCAGTGAAACTGTGCATACACACACTCAAATCGAACACCACCCGTTTCAGTAATTTTTTTTTTTTTCTCCCCCAGGCAGTCAGTTTGCTCAACGAAGGGTTGAAAAATAGGCACTGCACACACTTTTAAGCTGAACACTCTGTATGGTTACTCTGGCGTATGTAATTGTATATTTATGTCTGTTGGGACTTGTTGTGTAGCCTACATTACATAGGCTACATAGCCTACGTATGTAGGTCTATACTTTTGTTGTGTCTTTAAGGCTGAGAATGCTCCTAGCACAAGCATGTCACTGTATTTGTACGTGTATGTATATACCCTATCCATGCCAAACTTTGCCCACACACTCCATGGATGGCAAATCACAACCTCCAGCCCTGATTTCTCACATGGCCCTATTCTAGCGCCACCATGAGGCATTTTGGACACTGCTCCTACAGACTTTGCCCTAAAATCACGCAAAGCGGTACACAGTATCTCTAAAGTCATGTCATCAACATGGGTATGTCCCATTTCCCATATTCCCTCCTGATCGGCTACGATTGCCTTCTAAAGTTTGTGTATGCGTCTATGCGACCTGGTGGTCGCTTATCTCCCAATTATCTTATTATTACTAGTAAGACACCTCAGGGCGCCAATTCTTGGCCATCTGGCCAGTGATGTATATCGGACCAGTTACCCATATATGGAGAACCCTGGTACCCATATATGGAGATCCCTGTACTGTATATGGAGATATGCTGTGAGAGCCCAAACATGCGTACTCAGTTATTCGTTATGTGAAAGTCCTATGATGTCTATGACATCTGACATTATAATACCCTTTTATGCCCATACATGGAGATCCCTGTCTGTAGAATCAGCCACACAGATATGGCCATCTGTCTTGGCCATAAATGGATTCTGTTAGTGTGGTATGTGGCCTCCATATATGGGCATTACCATATGAAGTCCTGTTAGATATGGGCTTAATATTGATTACATCAGGGAACTCCATATATGGGCATATAAGAGATTCTGTTAGTGTGACATCACAGTGAAGCCAGAGCGTGATGTCAGAGCTGCAAACCCATTCTGTTAAGAGTGGCTGTGGTTCCCCTGACATCACAGTGGCATCAGAGAATAGACAGAGATACACATACGGACAAGCTGTGACCGTTCACATACTAATCTGCGACCTACGGTCGCAATTATTATCATTATTAATATTATTATTATTATTATTATTTCCACAGGAGGCAGTAGAGAGGTTCCGCTGAATGAAGACTTCTTCGTTGGTTTTAGAAAAACTGTCCTGAAACCGGAAGATATCGTCCTGTCCGTGTTCATTCCCCGAACCCGAAAAGTACGAAATATACCTTTTATTATAGACTAGAAAGTTACACGTTACACCTTTATTATAAACTAGAGAGTTACACATTACACCTTTATTATAAACTAGAAAGTTACACGTTACACCTTTATTATAAACTAGAAAGTTACACATTACACCTTTATTATAAACTAGAGAGTTACACATTACACCTTTATTATAAACTAGAAAGTTACACGTTACACCTTTATTATAAACTAGAGAGTTACACATTACACCTTTATTATAAACTAGAAAGTTACACGTTACACCTTTATTATAAACTAGAAAGTTACACGTTACACCTTTATTATAAACTAGAGAGTTACACGTTACACCTTTATTATAAACTAGAAAGTTACACGTTACACCTTTATTATAAACTAGAAAGTTACACGTTACACCTTTATTATAAACTAGAAAGTTACACGTTACACCTTTATTATAAACTAGAAAGTTACACGTTACACCTTTATTATAAACTAGAAAGTTACACGTTACACCTTTATTATAAACTAGAAAGTTACACGTTACACCTTTATTATAAACTAGAAAGTTACACATTACACCTTTTATTATAAGCTAGAAAGTTACACGTTACACCTTTATTATAAACTAGAAAGTTACACGTTACACCTTTATTATAAACTAGAAAGTTACACGTTACACCTTTATTATAAACTAGAAAGTTACACGTTACACCTTTATTATAAACTAGAAAGTTACACGTTACACCTTTATTATAAACTAGAAAGTTACACGTTACACCTTTATTATAAACTAGAAAGTTACACGTTACACCTTTATTATAAACTAGAAAGTTACACGTTACACCTTTATTATAAACTAGAAAGTTACACGTTACACCTTTATTATAAACTAGAAAGTTACACGTTACACCTTTATTATAAACTAGAAAGTTACACGTTACACCTTTATTATAAACTAGAAAGTTACACGTTACACCTTTATTATAGGGTAGAAAGCTACACATTACACCTTTATTATAAACTAGAAAGTTACACGTTACACCTTTATTATAAACTAGAAAGTTACACGTTACACCTTTATTATAAACTAGAAAGTTACACGTTACACCTTTATTATAAACTATAAAGTTACACGTTACACCTTTATTATTATAAACTAGAAAGTTACACATTACACCTTTATTATAAACTAGAAAGTTACACGTTACACCTTTATTATAAACTAGAAAGTTACACGTTACACCTTTATTATAAACTAGAAAGTTACACTTTACACCTTTATTATAAACTAGAAAGTTACACGTTACACCTTTATTATAAACTAGAAAGTTACACGTTACACCTTTATTATAAACTAGAAAGTTACACGTTACACCTTTATTATAAACTAGAAAGTTACACGTTACACCTTTATTATAAACTAGAAAGTTACACGTTACACCTTTATTATAAACTAGAAAGTTACACCTTTATTATAAACTAGAAAGTTACACGTTACACCTTTATTATAAACTAGAAAGTTACACGTTACACCTTTATTATAAACTAGAAAGTTACACGTTACACCTTTATTATAAACTAGAAAGTTACACATTACACCTTTTATTATAAGCTAGAAAGTTACACGTTACACCTTTATTATAAACTAGAAAGTTACACGTTACACCTTTATTATAAACTAGAAAGTTACACGTTACACCTTTATTATAAACTAGAAAGTTACACATTACACCTTTATTATAAACTAGAAAGTTACACGTTACACCTTTATTATAAACTAGAAAGTTACACGTTACACCTTTATTATAAACTAGAAAGTTACACATTACACCTTTTATTATAAGCTAGAAAGTTACACGTTACACCTCTATTATAAACTAGAAAGTTACACGTTACACCTTTATTATAAACTAGAAAGTTACACGTTACACCTTTATTATAAACTAGAAAGTTACACGTTACACCTTTATTATAAACTAGAAAGTTACACGTTACACCTTTATTATAAACTAGAAAGTTACACGTTACACCTTTATTATAAACTAGAAAGTTACACGTTACACCTTTATTATAAACTAGAAAGTTACACGTTACACCTTTTATTATAAGCTAGAAAGTTACACGTTACACCTTTATTATAAACTAGAAAGTTACACGTTACACCTTTATTATAAACTAGAAAGTTACACGTTACACCTTTATTATAAACTAGAAAGTTACACGTTACACCTTTATTATAAACTAGAAAGTTACACGTTACACCTTTATTATAAACTAGAAAGTTACACGTTACACCTTTATTATAAACTAGAAAGTTACACGTTACACCTTTATTATAAACTAGAAAGTTACACGTTACACCTTTATTATAAACTAGAAAGTTACACGTTACACCTTTATTATAAACTAGAAAGTTACACGTTACACCTTTATTATAAACTAGAAAGTTACACGTTACACCTTTATTATAAACTAGAAAGTTACACGTTACACCTTTATTATAGGGTAGAAAGCTACACATTACACCTTTATTATAAACTAGAAAGTTACACGTTACACCTTTATTATAAACTAGAAAGTTACACGTTACACCTTTATTATAAACTAGAAAGTTACACGTTACACCTTTATTATAAACTATAAAGTTACACGTTACACCTTTATTATTATAAACTAGAAAGTTACACATTACACCTTTATTATAAACTAGAAAGTTACACGTTACACCTTTATTATAAACTAGAAAGTTACACGTTACACCTTTATTATAAACTAGAAAGTTACACGTTACACCTTTATTATAAACTAGAAAGTTACACGTTACACCTTTATTATAAACTAGAAAGTTACACGTTACACCTTTATTATAAACTAGAAAGTTACACGTTACACCTTTATTATAAACTAGAAAGTTACACGTTACACCTTTATTATAAACTAGAAAGTTACACGTTACACCTTTATTATAAACTAGAACGTTACACGTTACACCTTTATTATAAACTAGAAAGTTACACGTTACACCTTTATTATAAACTAGAAAGTTACACGTTACACCTTTTATTATAAGCTAGAAAGTTACACGTTACACCTTTATTATAAACTAGAAAGTTACACGTTACACCTTTATTATAAACTAGAAAGTTACACGTTACACCTTTATTATAAACTAGAAAGTTACACGTTACACCTTTATTATAAACTAGAAAGTTACACGTTACACCTTTATTATAAACTAGAAAGTTACACGTTACACCTTTATTATAAACTAGAAAGTTACACATTACACCTTTTATTATAAGCTAGAAAGTTACACGTTACACCTTTATTATAAACTAGAAAGTTACACGTTACACCTTTATTATAAACTAGAAAGTTACACGTTACACCTTTATTATAAACTAGAAAGTTACACATTACACCTTTTATTATAAGCTAGAAAGTTACACGTTACACCTTTATTATAGCGTGTGTCTGTCCACCAGGGGGAGCTGGTGCGTTCGTACCGCCAGGCTCCCAGGAAGGAGAACGCCTTGGCGACGGTTAGCGCGGCCATGAGGGTGTTGTTTGGCCCGGTCTCCACGGTGACGGAGGAGATCAGCGTTTACTACGGAGGAGTCGCACCGACAACCCTGCGACCCCGCAGGACCTGTGACCTCCTCACTGGAAGGTACTGTAAAACCAACAGACTGGTTGAGAGGTGGGACCCAGCCTTTTATAGACGGCAGATGGTTGTAGCCAGGGACCCACAAGCCCAGAACGGGAGATGACCTGTGATGTCATGCCGTACTTTTGAGCGGTGGTAGACTGCTCCTATACGTGGCTGTGCGTGTGTCTGTAGCCTTTTTCCTCAGCGTTTTGCCATAGCAAAATGTGTGTACGTAGCACCATGTTTGTCTAGTGATGTCATTATGTCGTATGTCTGTAGCCTTTTTCCTCAGCGTTTTGCCATAGCAAAACGTGTGTGTGTAGCATGGCCTGTATATCCTAGACTCAAATCCTAGTCTGAAGACGTTATGCAAGCACGACCACCGCTCACTTCACATTGGGTGTGATTTATTTATTTATTTCTGTTTTATCCATTAGTTTGGTCATTAAGGTCCACAGAATGAGAGGCCTGCTCTGCTGGAAACATCGCGAAAAAAAAGTTATGGCCATTTGTATATTCACTGTCCCATCGACTTCACAATAGAAATATTAAAAAAAGAAAATAAATGTGCTTTAAGTAGCATATGAGGGGTCAAATTAGGGGTTCTTCATGATTCTGAATCCATTGCAAGCGTTTGTTTTGCATGAAAAACATTCCTAGGGCAAAATATCGGCCCCCCAAAACAGTGATGATTTTTTTGATGACTCATCACTTTTAACAATTTTGGAGGGCTGAAATTTAGCCCAAGGAATGTTTTTCATGCAAAACAAACGCTTGCAGTGGATTCAGAATTTAAATCGTTTTCTTTTCCTGTAGGAGTCAATGAGACAGTGAATATACAAATGGCCATAACTTTCAAAATGTTTTCCGGCAGAGCAGGCCTCTCATTCTGTGGACCTAACGACCAAACTAACAGATGAAACGGAAATAAAAAGTACAGCATGACATCACAGGTTCAACCCTATTCCTTGAGCTTTTGGGCTTGTGGGTCCCTGACTATTGGGATTGGATGAAGGTGGTGGAGTCAGGTGATGGGTTGATTGACAGCTGATGAGGCGGTGACTTCAGACCTGCAGAGTATGATAGAGGGAAGGAGATGGGAGGGGCTTTATGTAGAGGTGGGAGGAGCTTAATACTGTTTCAGGAGGTGGGAGGAGCTTCATAATGCTTCATCATGGGTGCATTCGGAAATGCGCACCGGGTGTGCTCTCAGTGTAGTGAGTGTAGTGGGCGGTGACGTTTTAGAGTGCACTCAGTGTGGCTTATTGCTGTGCCGTTAGTTTACACGTTGGTGCGTGTGTAACAATAAACCCCAAAAGGACCTATCAAGGGGGGCACGGTGGCGCAGTGGTTAGCGCTTCGCCTAGAAGGTCCTGGGTTCGATTCCCGCCGGGGGAGGCTGTGGGTGCTGGGGCCGTGTTTCTCCCTCCGCTTCATCAGCCTAGGTGGGGTCGGCGATAGGGCCTTTCTGTGTGGAGTTTACATGTTCTCCCCATGTCTCCTAGGGTTGATACCCTCACAAAAACATGCAGTAATCCTGGTCTCAATAATGCCTCCCCCTGGCCAGCCGGGGCGCTTGATGGAGGGGAAAGGAACTGGTTGGAATAACGTGTTCCTTCCACGCGCTACGTCCATCCCGAGGAAATCCCCCCTGTCAGGTGAAAAGAAACAACTTGGACTAATCATGTATTGAAGGAAGCATGTGGTCAGTCCATTGTCTCCCCAGGCACGGCAGAGGGAGAGCAGAGCCCAGGATTACATAGGCAATTGGCACTGGGTGAAAAATGGGTTGCAAAATCGTGGGATAAAAATTATATATATATATATAAAAAAAGGACCTATCAAGCCACAAATGGTGCATTTTGCGATAATTTCCTCCATTGTTCAACGCTAGGAAGTGTTCGAGACCATGGCCATGAAAAGCAACCAATCAAAACACTGCACCGACGCACCACACTGCCAAACCCCAACTTCTGAGTAGAGTCGGTCGCTGCGCGCATTCAGCACACCCGGTGCGCGGCGCACTGGATTTCCAAACGACACAGCACCAAGTGCACCGAATAAAGGAATGACAACATGGCACACCAGTGCGCTGAGTGCGCATTTCCGAGCGCACCCCATGTTTCATGTTTCAGGAGGTGGGAGGAGCTTAATGATGTTTTCATCATGTTTCAGGAGGTGGGAGGAGCTTAATGATGTTTCATCATGTTTCAGGAGGTGGGAGGAGTTTAATGATGTTTCATCATGTTTCAGGAGGTGGGAGGAGTTTAATGATGTGTCATCATGTTTCAGGAGGTGGGAGGAGTTTAATGATGTGTCATCATGTTTCAGGAGGTGGGAGGAGCTTAATGATGTTTCATCATGTTTCAGGAGGTGGGAGGAGCTTAATGATGTTTCATCATGTTTCAGGAGGTGGGAGGAGCTTAATGATGTTTCATCATGTTTCAGGAGGTGGGAGGAGCTTAATGATGTGTCATCATGTTTCGGGAGGTGGGAGGAGTTTAATGATGTGTCATCATGTTTCAGGAGGTGGGAGGAGCTTAATGATGTTTCATCATGTTTCGGGAGGTGGGAGGAGCTTAATGATGTTTTCATCATGTTTCAGGAGGTGGGAGGAGCTTAATGATGTTTCGTCATGTTTCGGGAGGTGGGAGGAGCTTAATGATGTTTCGTCATGTTTCAGGAGGTGGGAGGAGCTTAATGATGTTTCGTCATGTTTCAGGAGGTGGGAGGAGCTTAATGATGTTTCGTCATGTTTCAGGAGGTGGGAGGAGCTTAATGATGTTTCATCATGTTTCAGGAGGTGGGAGGAGCTTAATGATGTGTCATCATGTTTCAGGAGGTGGGAGGAGCTTAATGATGTGTCATCATGTTTCAGGAGGTGGGAGGAGCTTAATGATGCGTCATCATGTTTCAGGAGGTGGGAGGAGCTTAATGATGTTTCATCATGTTTCAGGAGGTGGGAGGAGCTTAATGATGTGTCATCATGTTTCAGGAGGTGGGAGGAGCTTAATGATGCTTCATCATGTTTCAGGAGGTGGGAGGAGCTTAATGATGCTTCATCATGTTTCAGGAGGTGGGAGGAGCTTAATGATGTTTCATCATGTTTCAGGAGGTGGGAGGAGCTTAATGATGTTTCATCATGTTTCAGGAGGTGGGAGGAGCTTAATGATGCTTCATCATGTTTCAGGAGGTGGGAGGAGCTTAATGATGTTTCATCATGTTTCAGGAGGTGGGAGGAGCTTAATGATGCTTCATCATGTTTCAGGAGGTGGGAGGAGCTTAATGATGTTTCATCATGTTTCAGGAGGTGGGAGGAGCTTAATGATGTTTCATCATGTTTCAGGAGGTGGGAGGAGCTTAATGATGTGTCATCATGTTTCAGGAGGTGGGAGGAGCTTAATGATGTTTCATCATGTTTCAGGAGGTGGGAGGAGCTTAATGATGTGTCATCATGTTTCAGGAGGTGGGAGGAGCTTAATGATGTTTCATCATGTTTCAGGAGGTGGGAGGAGCTTAATGATGTGTCATCATGTTTCAGGAGGTGGGAGGAGCTTAATGATGCGTCATCATGTTTCAGGAGGTGGGAGGAGCTTAATGATGTGTCATCATGTTTCAGGAGGTGGGAGGAGCTTAATGATGCGTCATCATGTTTCAGGAGGTGGGAGGAGCTTAATGATGTGTCATCATGTTTCAGGAGGTGGGAGGAGCTTAATGATGTTTCATCATGTTTCAGGAGGTGGGAGGAGCTTAATGATGTTTCATCATGTTTCAGGAGGTGGGAGGAGCTTAATGATGTTTCATCATGTTTCAGGAGGTGGGAGGAGCTTAATGATGCGTCATCATGTTTCAGGAGGTGGGAGGAGCTTAATGATGTTTCATCATGTTTCAGGAGGTGGGAGGAGCTTAATGATGCGTCATCATGTTTCAGGAGGTGGGAGGAGCTTAATGATGTGTCATCATGTTTCAGGAGGTGGGAGGAGCTTAATGATGCGTCATCATGTTTCAGGAGGTGGGAGGAGCTTAATGATGTTTCATCATGTTTCAGGAGGTGGGAGGAGCTTAATGATGTTTCATCATGTTTCAGGAGGTGGGAGGAGCTTAATGATGTGTCATCATGTTTCAGGAGGTGGGAGGAGCTTAATGATGTGTCATCATGTTTCAGGAGGTGGGAGGAGCAGACTTTCAGGGAGGTGTACCAGGTTCTCCTACAGGAGGTGGAGCTTCCTGCTGGTTCTCCTGGAGGAATGGAGGCCTTCAGGACCTCCCTGACCCTCAGTCTGATGTTCACCTTCTACCTGGAAGTCCTGACCGCCCTGAAACATATGGTAATATTATACTGAAACATATGGTAATATTATACTGAAACATATGGTAATATTATACTGAAACATATGGTAACATAACATACCCTTATACTGAAACATATGGTATGGTAACATAACATACCCTTATACTGAAACATATGGTAACATTATACTGAAACATATGGTAATATTATACTGAAACATATGGTAATATTATACTGAAACATATGGTAATATTATACTGTAACATATGGTAATATTATACTGAAACATATGGTAATATTATACTGAAACATATGGTAATATTATACTGAAACATATGGTAACATAACATACCCTTATACTGAAACATATGGTAACATAACATACCCTTATACTGAAACATATGGTAACATAACATACCCTTATACTGAAACATATGTTATGGTAACATAACATACCCTTATACTGAAACATATGGTAACATAGCATACCTTTATACTGAAACATATGGTAACATAGCATACCTTATACTGAAACATATGGTAACATAGCATACCTTATACTGAAACATATGGTAACATAGCATACCTTATACTGAAACATATGGTAACATAACATACCCTTATACTGAAACATATGGTAACATAACATACCCTTATACTGAAACATATGTTATGGTAACATAACATACCCTTATACTGAAACATATGGTAACATAGCATACCTTTATACTGAAACATATGGTATGGTAACATAACATACCCTTATACTGAAACATGGTATGGTAACATAACATACCCTTATACTGAAACATATGGTAACATAGCATACCTTTATACTGAAACATATGGTATGGTAACATAACATACCCTTATACTGAAACATATGGTAACATAGCATACCTTATACTGAAACATATGGTAACATAGCATACCTTATACTGAAACATATGGTAACATAGCATACCTTATACTGAAACATATGGTAACATAGCATACCTTATACTGAAACGGTATGGTATGGTAACATAACATACGGTAACATACCCTTATACTGAAACAAAAAAAAAGTACCTACATTTTATAATTAAGTAAAAGTATCAATACTGCAATGTAGAATCACTCTGTTACAAGTAAAAGTCCAGAATTAAAAATGTACTTGAGTAAAAGACCAACAGAATTATGTCCCGATCTCTCACATTAATTAAAAAAAGTCTTATTTACATGCAGAGTTAAGCTCTGGCGTTTAAGTGAAAAGTAGCCTGATATTTATGAAATGCTTTAGTGGCTTTATCACATTTTAGTGAGAAAAATATATATATATATTTTCAGCCCCTGTCTAAAGCTGTACTTTCCGAGATGACTGACCCTCAGGGAAACTGGGACACATATGGTAACATAGCATATACTGAAACATATGGTAACATAGCATACCTTATACTGAAACATATGGTAACATAGCATACCTTATACTGAAACATATGGTAACATAGCATACCTTATACTGAAACATATGGTAACATAGCATACCTTATACTGAAACATAATATGGTAACATAGCATACCTTATACTGAAACATATGGTAACATAGCATACCTTATACTGAAACATATGGTAACATAGTAGCCTGATTTCAGACTCAGCTCACGCTTTAGTCTGAAACTGTGCCCTAATCTAAACGATTTACGGGGGAGGGACTTTTTTGTGAGCGTGCACGCGCGAGAGTGATCGCGACGCACGGTGATCGCGACGCACAGCCGCGGTGTTTGTGTTTGTGTCTCTGTCAGTGCCAGTGACTGATTCCACACAGAACTGCGACCAGAACAATTTAATCAACATTAACAGCTTGGTGAAGCACGCGCGTGTGTGTGTGCCTGTCGTGTGTGAACTTTGTTTGAAATAGTTTCAACTGCTGTGCTGATTAGATATTCGTTAGACCCACCCCCAGAAAAAATCTTGGTACTGCATCTTTAACATATTACACGGCTTGGTTGAATGCTTGATTCTGATTGGTCAATCAGTGAAATCAGCTTTGAATCATTTCCGCTCCGCTCTATAACGGACCAACACTTCTCTACCCTACAGTTCCAGTCTGCAGATTCTCGTCAAACTCGGTGGCAAACTAACACCGTAAGTTCGGTGAATAACTTTGGAGAGCCGGCTGGACAGCTCATGAACAAACACTATTTCTGAACGATAGAATTATATAACGATCTGAATAAAATACTCAGTTCAGGAGAATAAAAAAAAACATGTCACACATTGTTTTCTGCTGTGTTTCTTTTCGCTGTGTACGCTGTAGAACTTTATAGAGGCATCTAAAGAGCACAAATTACGTTTCTACCTGTCTGCAATAGCTCTGAGACTGAAACTATACCTGCCGCTGTTTAACTGCCTCAAGAAAATTATGTACTGTGCACATCGAAAAGCAAGTGATTGTAAAAATACCTGTTATATGTCTTCTTTTATATTCCTGAACCGATTATATGACAAAGGTTTGTGCGTGTGTGTGCATGTGTGCGTGTGTGTGTGTCAGGGTGTGGAGGTAGACATTTCACCCTCAGACTGCAGTGCGATTGAACCTCTGCCCAGAACCTTCACACCCAGCCTGCAAGAGTTCCAGGTAATTAATCCACCCTGATGCATTACTTTATTAAGTAATCCATTACTGTATTAACTCATAGACTGCCAAGTCTGCCAGTCTCCCAAGTTATTCCCGTTGTCTGACTCTGATGCCGCCACGCCCGAGTTTCCCGAGTTTCTTTTTTTTACTTCCTTCTATCTACTAGGCATGATTGCATGTTTAACCCCCATACCAACCCCATCTTTCAAACATGGCAGCCATGTTTGTTGCCATCTTAATGGCTGCTATCTCATGAATGCCTGAACGGATTTCCAAGCGGATTTTTTAGTTTGAAAGCTGTGAATGGCGTGCACACACGTGGTGCATGATCTATGCATGGGCGTGCATTATTATTATAAATGATTATTGTTATTATGGGTGAAAGGGGCAGTTCAGCCTGAAAGTGGCCATTTTTTAAAGGCAGCAAATTAGTTTAGTAATCATTATTTTATTAAGTAATCCTGCCTAATCTTAAACAAATCCTAAAAAAACTGAAAATGCAGTGTGGACTTTTTGGTGATTCTTTCTCGGCAGAGAATTTGTTAATGAAACATTAATATGTTAATTAAACCAAATTTGTTAATGCAACATTAAAGGAGCTATAGTCAACTTTTTCTTAAAAAACGGATGCTAAAATAAATAATGTTTCGAAAATATTTTATAAAAAGAATAAGGTTCATATAATGTGTTTCTATTAAAAAATGACCACAAAAAGCTTAAAATAATGATAAAATAATCATTTTGGCCATTGTCAGACCGACACTTTGTTTACATTCTAGTCTATAGACTAGGATGTAAACAAAGTGTCGGCCCTACAATGAAAAAGTTGACTATAGCTCCTTTAATATGCTAATGAAACAGAATTTGTTAATGAAACATTAATTAATATGCTAATTAAACAGAAGGTTCCAGACACACAGAGCCAGCAGGACCCAGTGGGGCGACCCATAATGCACCGCTCTGCAGTGAGCCAGGCCACGGGGGAGGCGGTCTACTGTGATGACCTTCCCGTGACCTCTGAAGAGCTGTTCATGGTGCTGGTCACCAGTACCAGAGCACACGCTAACATCATGTATGTACCAGAACACACGCTAAGATCATGTATGCATGTACCAGAGCACACGCTAAGATCATGTATGTACCATAGAACACGCTAACATCATGTATGTACCAGAGCACACGCTAACATCATGTATGTACCAGAGCACACGCTAACATCATGTATGTACCAGAGCACACGCTAACATCATGTATGTACCAGAGCACACGCTAACATCATGTATGTACCAGAGCACACGCTAACATCATGTATGTACCAGAGCACACGCTAACATCATGTATGTACCAGAGCACACGCTAACATCATGTATGTACCAGAGCACACGCTAACATCATGTATGTACCAGAGCACACGCTAACATCATGTATGTACCAGAGCACACGCTAACATCATGTATGTACCAGAGCACACGCTAACATCATGTATGTACCAGAGAACACGCTAAGATCATGTATGTACCAGAGCACACGCTAACATCATGTATGTACCAGAGCACACGCTAACATCATGTATGTACCAGAGCACACGCTAACATCATGTATGTACCAGAGCACACACTAACATCATGTATGTACCAGAGCACACGCTAACATCATGTATGTACCAGAGCACACGCTAACATCATGTATGTACCAGAGAACACGCTAAGATCATGTATGTACCAGAGCACACGCTAACATCATGTATGTACCAGAGCACACGCTAACATCATGTATGTACCAGAGCACACGCTAACATCATGTATGTACCAGAGCACACGCTAACATCATGTATGTACCAGAGAACACGCTAAGATCATGTACCCGGTCACACTTGCAAATTAATTCCTTTTCATGCTGATATATGGAGATCTCTGATGTCATCAATATTAGGCCCATATGGACAGAGGCCATTGTGTCAGTCTCTGTTGTTTCGAGCGAGGCCATTTCTCGCCCTTAGGGCAGCTTACTTGTGCTACGCTATATGTTACGCTACGTTATGTCAACAGTGAGGTGAACACCAGTGAAGCGTTACTGTCTGGCCCCCACCAACCCCAGTAATAATGGTGGTATAAGAGCAGCAACAACACTAGTATATCATCGTTGTCGGGTGGAAATCTCGTATCTCCAAATGTGTACGTTCTTTCGCAAATCATACAAGGCCGTCACACAAAAGTAGTGAAAACAGCAGATCTACAAGCACACAACGCCTCGCGGTGCGAGGCGTTGTGTGCTTGTAGATTGGCTGTTTTCACTAGTTTAAATCATTTTTAAAATGATAAATTCAAAACGAACGGTTTTGGACATAAAAGATTTTCACCGGACAACGACGAAAACTGTCGCTGGAGTATCGGGAACGCCACCGTCGCCCCCTGCAATGCTGTGGCCCTCGGCTTGGTACCCTAGACATAATTCAATGCTGTGGCCCTCGGCTTGGTACCCTGGACATAATTCAATGCTGTGGCCCTCGGCTTGGTACCCTGGACATAATTCAATGCTGTGGCCCTCGGCTTGGTACCCTAGACATAATTCAATGCTGTGGCCCTCGGCTTGGTACCCTGGACATAATTCAATGCTGTGGCCCTCGGCTTGGTACCCTGGACATAATTCGGCCCCTGGGGGAAAACTAATTGGGGAACCCTGCTCTACAGGTTCCATTATATTACGTTATGTTATGTCAACAGTGAGGTGAACACCAGTGAAGCTCTACGGGTTCCAGGTGTTGTTGACGTCATCACACACTCAGACATCCCAGGTCAAAAGGTCAGGACCATGTTTGGATACCATGAGGATCTGCTGGCCCAAACCCAGGTACTGTACTGTACTGTGTGTGTGTGTGTGTGTGTGTGTGTGTGTGTGTGTGTGTGTGTGTGTGTGTGTGTGTGTGTGTGTGTGTGTGTGTGTGTGTGTGTGTGTGTGTGTGTGTGGCCCAGGGGTTCTCAAACATGTTAGTCTCAGGTTCATCCCTGTAAATATTGTTTTCAACTACGTGTGTTGCGTTCTGTCGGTGTGTTTGTTTGTTTTTGTTATATGTGGAAAAAAATTGATTTGAATGCAAAAATGTAGTATGCCAAAGCAAATTCCTATGTGTATTACACAATGGTTAATAAAGTAATCTGAATCTGAAAAAACATGTTACTGTATAGAACCTTACATGTATGTCAAATATGTAGGCTACTGTAAATCTTCCCCCCTAAGATACAGTTTATGTACAGTGTGTATATATATATATATATATATATATATATATAGGGATGGTCCGATCAGGTTTTTTGGAACCGATCAGCGAGCACCGATCACAAAAGTTTGATCACCCGATACCGATCAATCACCGATCCGATCAAGTTATTATTTATATTTTCTAAATGTTAATGTTTTAACTTTAATTCATTCATTCACTCACTCATGAATTAATTTATATATTTGCCTTATAGTTATTTACCAGCATTACTATGTATTTATTATCATAGCAGTAACTAATTATTCCTTCAGCACTGTGGAAATCAATACCCCAAAATGGCCTCAAGTGGGCATACTGAACGGCTGGTTGATCGGATGCACCGATCCGATCGGATCGGTGAATTTACCTTTTGATCTAAACCACCGATTATCGCCGATCACGCTTTGATCGGCCCGATCCGATCCATTGCCGATTGATCGGTAACATCTCTAATATATATATATATATATATATATATATACCCCTGTAGTAACTCTGAGGACCCCCTGTTGAAGATCCCTGCACTGTATAAAGGTTGTATGTTCTGACAGGTGTCGTGCGTGGGGCAGATGATCTGTGCGGTGGTCGCAGACACCAAGGCTCACGCTAAACGAGGAGCTGCAGCCGTGAAGATCCGTTATGAAGACCTGCCTGACCCTATATTCACTGTGGAGGTACAGTACGCACTGCCCTGTTATCAACACTAGAGGTCAGTAATGGACAGTTATTAACATTAGAGATCCGTAATGCCTCATCCCGTATTCACTGTGGAGGTAGGTTCATAGTTCACTTCGTTTGAATTAGTGGAAGTAGTACTCAGAGGTTTTACTTAAAGGAGTGGTGACACCGGCCGAAATGTAACATTATGGTACAGTAGGTCACGTGGTCTTTGTTGAAACGGTTTGGAAAGGGGGTGGAGCCGGCTGTTACTGCCGACAGGCCCATCAACAGTAGCTGTATGGGCCTGTCGGCAGCAACACAGAGCCCCCAGTGATAGGCTGTTGATTGTACTGCATCATTTGATTGGATAATTTAACATGGGGGTACATGACATCATTAAAAAAAAAATGCTAATTTGATAGCCATAATTAGCTGTTTTGGCCATGTCACGCCCCCTTTAAAGGGGAGAACCACCCATTTTCAATATTGAACTATGTCATTAATATACCTTTGAGAAAAAAGTCTCTCCCCCTTCTGTGTTGCCTTGAACTGGAGGATTAATTTGGGGGTTTGTATTGCAAAGTACGCCGGGATGACATCATCACGGTGTACTTTGCAATCCATCAAGCTACTTTATTTTCTTGCCCTGCAATCAGTCTTTTTCTTTTTTCTTTCTTTTTTTAAACTGCTGTGCTGTCTTTGGCGACTATACGATAAGATCTGTTTACGACTGAATGTCCCCTGTAGTCGTAAACAGATCTTATCGTAAACAAGACGTGGGTGCAGTGATGGTATGTCCGTGTTTATTCAGACAATCAGAATGAAGGGTGGGATTGTGTGTGTGTGTGTGTGTGTGTGTGTGTGTGTGTGTGTGTGTGTGTGTGTGTGTGTGTGTGTGTGTGTGTGTGTGTGTGTGTGTGTGTGTGTGTGTGTGTGTGTGTTCAACAGGAAGCCATCGAGAGGAAGTCCTTCTATGAACCTCATAGAATGATAGAGAGAGGCGACGTTACAAAGGCATTTGACACTGCTGATCATGTTCATGAAGGTAAATTATACAAATATATATATGTATATATGTTACAGTACGATTGAAAAATCAGCTAAATTGAAAAAGGAATGGCGAGAGGCGGAAAGTGGCCTTTAAACGGGAGCTACAGGCTTACCACCCGTAAAACCACAGTGTTGCCTTAGCTTAGCATGTTGTCTCGGGGGTACCGAGACTAGGGGGGAAGTTAATTTAAGATTCTGTCCCTATCGGTGCTGAGTCGATTGACGGGGACATCGCAACGCTCGGCATGTCGATTTTTATTATTATTATTTTTATTTTCAGGACAGATCTCCTTGGGCGGTCAGGAACATTTCTACATGGAGACACAAAGCATGCTGGTCCTTCCTGTCGGAGAAGACAACGAATTTAAAGTGTATGTGTCCACGCAACACCCTGCTTATACACAGGTACGCATGTTCTATACGTTTACTATATGATCCACATACGCAATACCCTGTGTGTTGCAGAGACACTGGCTATCCATTCTAACGTGTTTTTAGCGTGTTTTAGTGTGTTTTTAATGTGTTTTTAGGAGTGTGTTGCAGAGATGCTGGCCATCCATTTTAACGTGTTTTTAGCGTGATTTAGTGTGTTTTTAATGTGTTTTAGGAGTGTGTTGCTGAGATGCTATTATAACGTGTTTTTAATGTATTTTAGGAGAGTGTTGATGTGACGCTGGCCATTCATTTTAACGTGTTTTTAGCGTGTTTTAGTGTGTTTTTAATGTGTTTTTAGGAGTGTGTTGCAGAGATGCTGGCCATCCATTTTAACGTGTTTTTAGCGTGATTTAGTGTGTTTTTAATGTGTTTTAGGAGTGTGTTGCTGAGATGCTATTATAACGTGTTTTTAATGTATTTTAGGAGAGTGTTGATGTGACGCTGGCCATTCATTTTAACGTGTTTTTAGCGTGTTTTAGTGTGTTTTTAATGTGTTTTTAGGAGTGTGTTGCAGAGATGCTGGCCATCCATTTTAACGTGTTTTTAGCGTGATTTAGTGTGTTTTTAATGTGTTTTAGGAGTGTGTTGCTGAGATGCTATTATAACGTGTTTTTAATGTATTTTAGGAGAGTGTTGATGTGACGCTGGCCATTCATTTTAACGTGTTTTAATGTGATTTTAGGAGTGTGTTGCTGAGATGCTGGCCATCCATTTTAACATGTTTTAATGTGTTTTTAGGAGAGTGTTGCAGAGACGCTGGCCATCCCATCCAACAGAGTGAGCGTTCACGTGAAAAGACTTGGAGGAGCTTTTGGAGGAAAAGTCACCAAGACCGCAATCCTAGCATCCATCACCTCTGTAGCTGCATATAAGTATGTTGTTATCGCCCCATAGCAACCATCATATAAGTACAGTATGTCATCACCCTAGCATTCTTCTGCTCTGTAGCACCATATGAGTATCGGTATGTTATCCCCCTAGCAACTGCGCATGCCCGCACGCACGCACACACAGGAATGGTGATATTGTAAAATGAAATCTGTGTAAAACGTATGAAACAATCTATTATTATGGAAGTAAACGCTGTGATTATCTAGCAAATACATGGACATTATATTTCAACACATATGGACAAACCCACCTTGACATGAACACAGAGATTACACACGTTTATCAATAGACCAAGAGTAGATATATGGAATGGCAAAGTAATTAGACCCTCTTTTTCATTTTCCCTCTTAACACATGGGCTGCTCAGGTTTATAACATTTCTAGCTGTTGCTGCTGCCGCCGTTCACTCACGCTTTATTTTGAAGAGCCTCGGAAGCTTCGTGCGTGTGCACGTGGGTGTCCACTGACGATTGAGGAAGATAATCCCTTTGTTCACAGACGCTCGCAAAACTAAAATCCAAACGGGGGCTGACCATCGCGTTATAGTGTCGCCGTGAAAACAATCAGATCTCTGCTTCCCTGGCGTTCTTTTCACTTCATTCAGAGATAAAGCCCTTTTTATGTTTCAGAGTAGAATGGAAATCAATGTAGCCAGGTCGTGCCATTCTCTCTCTCTCTCTCTCTCTCTCTCTCTCTCTCTCTCTCTCTCTCTCTCTCTCTCTCTCTCTCTCTCTCTCTCTCTCTCTGCTACGGGGTGACGTATGGACTCGGGTCATTCAGAGGGCAGGCAGCTGCACGTACAGTTAACCCTTCAATAGCCCCGTATACATGACAGCCTCATTCCAATCTGATCTAAATAAACCCGATTGAAGGTATTGGATCAAGTGTTTACATGGGGTGAGATCAATCCGATCTGGTGTTTACATGTGCCCACTTTTAAATCGTTTTGTGATCGCATTTCCCTGTATCTAATAATAGTAATAATAATGGAGCCTAATGCAAATGCACAGCCCCACCAAAGTGAGAAAAAAAGCTGCAATGCTCTTTTAATTAGATCATTGGGGATGTGCATTGTTCTGTATACATGTAGGCAGTGGTGTAAAATAACTAAGTAGGCTACATTTACTTAACATTTTGAGGTATTTGTACTTTACTTGAGTATTTCCAATTTCCAATGCTTTAGATATAAATGATAATATTATAAAACATACATAAAACACTTTAGCCCTACTTTTTACCATGGCTATTTGAAAATAGACGATCTACAAGCTCACAACGCGTTGCATCGCGGTGCGTTGTGAGCTTGTAGATCTGCTATTTGCAAACATTTTGTACTTTTACTTTTGGTACTTTAAGTACATTTTGATGCCAATACTTTCGCACTTTTACTCAAGTACATTCTGAATTCTGGACTTTTACTTGTTAATGGAGTATTTCTGCGTTGCAGTGTTGATACCTTTACTCAAGTTGAAAAATGTAGTAGACTACTTTTTCCACCACTGCATGTAGCTATCATTATTATAATCATCATCACGTCACAATCCATATTTGCGACGGCCCATAGAACATAATAGGCTTCATGGACAAGTGCATTCACGATAATAAACATTTTAAAATCGACTCTTATATCCCCTTAACCCAGTCCCCTTTAAATATTATTTATCTGATGAAGGATATGTCTAATAGCATAAAGGATATTTTGCTGGTGGTTTCTTAGGTTATTTATGATCGCAAGAAGACAATTAGTTAGTGGCCAGGTCAATCTGACCTAAGACGCACAGGACTCGACAGGAGGATAGATGAACGGGACAGGGTCGTCCAGTTGCGATAGACTATTTCTCTTTGTCTCTCACACTCACACACCACACGCAGTAGGCCTACAGGTCCATTTAGTGAGTTTTTGGGTCGGTGTGTTAACCTCTCTCTCTCTCTCTCTCTCTCTCTCTCTCTCTCTCGTGACTTTTTGCGTTGTGTGTGTGTGTGTGTGTGTGTGTGGGGGTGTGTGTGTGGGTGGGTGTGTGCGCGCGTGTCTCTCCCCTCTGTCTCTGTCGCGCTCATCAGCAATATGCTTCACGTGCTTTGCTGAAAGAACATGTCACATTCTAATCGGGTTAGGTGTATACATGGAAGGATTTTCCTTTTGATCGGGTCGTAAAAAAGTCTAGACCACCCCTCTGCATCCGATCAGAATATAAATCGTGTTGGTTTTGATCGGGTTTATTTAGGTGTATACATGCAGAATTAGATCGGGTTTATCTAAAATCTTGTTTTTAATACGATTAGAACGTGCATGTAAACGGGGCTATTGTCTCGTCCAGGGACGAGACAACTCCTTTTGGCATGGTGACACCTAGTGGCCTTAACTCATTACTGAACGAGTTTGGCTCCTTGGGAGTTAAAATTGACAAATACAAGGCACAAATACTTAGTTTCCATACAATCAATTATTTGCATTGCAAAACGATTCGATACCGATTACTGCATTTTAAAAGAATACGATACGACATAAAGCCAAAACGGTACGATATTTTGCTTTTGCTAATGAAATAGTAGATCATTGCAATTTTATTTTATTTTTTATTTTTTCGATTCAGTTACCATATCGTTACACCCCTAGTTTGAATTCCAGGACGGGCGTTTTACATTCAATGTTATCTTCTCCAGGACGGGTCGTCCAGTGCGGTGTGTTCTGGAGAGAGGAGAGGACATGTTGATCACTGGAGGTAGACACCCTGTCCTGGGACGCTACAAGGTACTTGAGATTATTTGTTATTTTATTGCTGCTTTGCAGGGTCTTTTCTGATTGGTTGTTGTGTTACAGGGTGCTTTCTGATTGGTTGTCGTGTGTTGTAGGTGGGGTTCATGGATGATGGGCGGATCCAGGCCGCTGACATCCAGTATTTTACAAACGCCGGGAACACCATAGATGAATCCCTATTGGTGAGTTTACCTGTCAGCCAATCTATAGAAGACTCCCTATTGGTGAGTTTACCTGTCAGTCAATCTATAGATGAATCCCTATTGGTGAGTTTACCTGTCAGTCAATCTATAGATGAATCCCTATTGGCGAGTTTACCTGTCAGTCAATCTATAGATGAATCCCTATTGGTGAGTTTACCTGTCAGTCAATCTATATATGAATCCCATTTGGTAAGTTTACCTGTCAGTCAATCTATATATGAATCCCTATTGGTGAGTTTACCTGTCAGTCAATCTATAGATTCAAATTCTGCCCGAACCCGAACGTACCCGACCAGGTATCGGTATTCATCCATAGATTGATTGACATTTTCGGGCCGGGTACGGCCTAACATATATGCTAACTAGTCAGGCCGTTAGGGCCCAGTTAGGGACCTTAATTTTCAAGCCCGTTGAGAACTCTAATACTGGTGAGTTTACCTGTCAATCAACCTACCCGTCTGTCCGTCCGTCCGTCCGTCCGTCTGTCCATCCATTTTTCAATTCAAAGGAGCTTTATTGGCATGAGAACACATACTGTACGTTTACATTGCCAAAGCAAGTTTCAAAACATAATAAAACCAGTTGAAAATGGGAAACATATATACAGTTGGAGGGGGTACAGCATTGTGTAAACCGAGCTATGTCGCATTTTGTCGTTATGTATATACAGAGTATGAAGCTTTTTGGAACAAATATCAGCGTTTATTTTTCTCAATACAATTTTAATAGCATACAAATGAAGGAAAATAAAAAAATAAAATGCATTTAAAGGTAGCAACTCTGTTTATGCTGTATGTGCAGTAGGTCTAGATGCCAATCAATTGTTTGTAGTCCTTAGGGTGGTTGTGTTCCAGTCTCTAAGCCTTCTTTTATCGCAACAGTTCACACATCTTGCTGCTGTGTTTGCACATTGTTGTGTTTCTCCCAGAAGGTATGGGAGTTTTTTGTCGTTGACTCGTTGGTCATGTTTACAAACTCACTGGGTGTGCTTAACCCATTTAGGCCTGAACACATTACTACGCAATATTTTATGCTTTAAATATTAAAAAAATTGCAGATATACAAGCTCACAGCGCGGCACAGAGTGGTTCTGTAAGTGGTTCTCAAAATGTTTCATGCCAAGGACCCCCAAAACTACATGTATTTGGCCACGGACCCCCATCTCAAAATATGTTGTTCCAGGGACCCCCCCCCCATCTCAAAATATTGTATCAGGGACGCCCCAGAAGCAAATATTTGAGTTACAAATGTTCGCTTTCAAAAATGTTCAAAGACTTGCAAAAAAACAAACACAAAAAAACATGTCCATCCATCCTCTGTCTGTCTGTCTGTCTGCCTGCCTGCCTGCCTGTCTGCCTGTCTGTCTGTCTGTCTGTCTGTCTGTCTGTCTGTCTGTCTGTCTGTCTGTCTGTCTGTCTGCCTGCCTGTCTGTCTGTCTGCGTGTCTGTCTGTCTGTCTGTCTGTCTGTCTGTCTGTCTGCCTGCCTGCCTGTCTGTCTGTCTGCGTGTCTGTCTGTCTGTCTGTCTGTCTGTCTGTCTGTCTGTCTGCGTGTCAGGTGGTGGAGAAGATCCTGCTTCACATTGACTCGGCCTATCACATCCCTCACCTGCGTGGGAGGGGCGTGGCCTGTCACACTCACCTGCCCTCCAACACCGCCTTCAGGGGCTTCGGCGTGCCGCAAAGCATCATGGTCCTAGAGAGCATGATCACTGACGTAGCCGCGGTGCTGCGACGGCCTGCACATCAGGTACTCTGTTACCTTATTACCATAGTACCTTATTACCTTATTACATTATTACGTTATAACTTTTAATACCTTATTACTTCATTACTTCATCAGTTCATTACTGTCCAGGTGCATGAGGTGTACATGTAGCAGTGGTGTGAGTCGGGGTAATAAGGATCCTCATGCATGTGTCCAGGTGCGTGAGGTGAACATGTAGCTGTGAGTCAGAGTAATAAGGATCCTTATGCATGTGTCCAGCTGCGTGAGGTGAACATGTAGCAGTGAGTCAGAGTAATAAGGATCCTTATGCGTGTGTGCAGGTGTTTGAGGTGAACATGTAGCAGTGAGTCAGGGTAATAAGGATCCTTATGCATGTGTCCAGGTGCGGGAGGTGAACATGTACAGCGGACCGTCCGTCACCCACTATAAGATGGACTTTGATGCAGAGAATCTGCAGCGATGCTGGGGAGAGTGTAAAGTCAGGTCTGTTATTATATCTATTACAACCCTAACCCTCCCCAAAATAATCATATTTTAACTGGGGACCCCCACCCTGACGAGCACTAAGAATCGAGGCATTACATTTTGTATAACACGGTTCTATGGTGAAAATAGACGATCTACATGCTTACAGTGAGCATGTAAATCGGCTATTTTCACCATTTCTGCCTCTAATATTTGACAATTTGGCCAATGTTTCATTTGTAATTTTAGACCTTAACTCAATAGCTGCCGGGCGCCGCTAGGTGCCGCTAGAGTGCCAGCCATTCTCCCGTAGGCATTCACTATCACATCCGGGTCGCCAGCCTGAACTGGCTTGGCTTTTCACTCGAATGAGTGCTATGCTAGCGAGCCGGAGGAAGTTAGCTATCAGTTAGCAATCGACTATATAATTTTTTAGAAGAGCGATCTAAAGTTATTCAGCCGCCAAAATAACTTGTCTGCTGGCCTCGGAACACAATCCGGAGAAAATCCGCTGTAAAGATGTGTTTTTCTATTGGAGTGGGCGGCGTGCTGCAGCCTTTTCTTCCCATTACGTGCCGTGTAAACAGAATCGCGGCCTTGTGCTAGGATGCTAAATTAGACCGGGGCTTCGTTGATGCCTCCGATTATTTAATTCATTTTACTAAAGGAACCGAATAATGTCGGTTCTTGTAATCCTTAATACGTCTTGCTGAAACAGCGTTTTTTTGGGGGGGCTCTAAACTTTTTTCTAAACCATTTTCAATGGAATAAATCATCGGGACAAGTAGAATGGCTCATTGGGAAGCGGTGGAGGAGCCAGGACCACCCACGTCGCTACTAGCAGCTCAGGGTAAGCGAAATAGATTAAAAAATTAGTATTGGAATGGAAAAAATAACCGAGATTATTCGGTTTTCGCACAGAAAGAGTTAAATTATCACTTTAGAAATGTGCAGATACCCTCTATACACTTAAACTTTATGTAGGTTTGTTTACTGTTGAGTGAGAAAACAATGTTACACATTAAGCTAATCATATGGGGACCCCCCAAAATAATTTGAGGACCCCCCCCCCCCCTGGGGTTCCCGACCCACAGGTTGAGAACCACTGCATTTCTATATTTATTATAACTATTATTATAAAGATTTCTATATTTATTATTATAACTATTATTATATTATAACTGTTATTTGGGCTTTTTGTTTTATCGATTATTTTATTCAAATGAATGATGAATGAGGATTTAAAGGGACCAATAAGATGAGGTGTTGTTTGTATGATGATTTTAAAGGTATGGTAAGGGATATCACTCATCAGAGAGTTCTGACTTTACGACGTGCAGCTTTTTGAACTCTAATTCGGGGTAATGCTTTTCAGAAGATGCGAGTGACGTCATTTTGTAGTTGAGGTGGTCAGAGACAGTATGGACAGGCCTTTAAGTTAAAGGGGAAGACCACCCATTTTCAATATTGAAATATGTCATTAATATACCTTAGAGGAGTTGTGTGGAAATAGAAAAAAACATTCCCCCCCTTCTGTGTTGCCTAGAACTGGAGGATTGATTTTGGAGTTTGTATTGTAAAGTACAATGTGTGATGTCATCAAGTTGTACTTTACAATACAAACCCCAAAATCAATCCTCCAGTTCTAGGCAACACAGAAGGGGGGGAACTTTGTTTCTATTTCCACACAACTCCTCTGGTATATTAACTCAGTCGGTGCCATATTTAAAGTGGGGACCTCTTGTATTGCCGGTTCACCAACAAAAGGTTAAAAAAATAGTGTGCACGCTGGTGCACACATTCGTGCACAGATCATGCACTATGCATGTGCATGCTTTTCACAGCTTTCAAACAAAAAAATCCGATTGGAAATCCGTTCAGGCATTCAGGAGAAGGCTGCCCTTATGTTTTCTTCAAATGTAAACAAACATGGCTGCCATGTTTGAAAGATGGGGTTGGTATGGGGGTTAAACATGCAATTTCGCGATCGCGATCATGCTTAGTACACTGTTGGAGGTCCAAAAAAAATTTTTTTTTTCAAAAAATTCCAGAAGAAAAAATTCCAGAAGACGTCTGGCAGGGAGGTCCATAGTGAAAAAGACGTTTTTATTATAAAAACGTCTTTTTTGGCAGGGTATGAGTTAATGACACAGTTCAATATTGAAAATGGGTGGTCTTCCCCTTTAATTAAGGCATAAGAGCTGCTACTTAAGAAAATCAAAATAGAGCCCTAAGTGTTGTTTAAACGGACCAATGAGATGAGGTGTTCTTTAAACTCAGGTCAAACTACGAGGCCAGACGTATGGCCGCTGAGCAGTTCAACCAGCGCCACCTCTGGAGGAAGAGAGGAATGGCAATGATTCCTATTAAATATGGAATCGCGTTCGCAGAGAGTTTCCTCAACCAGGTCTGTCTGTCTGTCTTTTTTGGTCATTTTATTTTGAAGTATCAGTCTGAAACGGAAGCCTGTGTGTTTCTGAACCAATCAGAAGGGCCCAGCCCTTCAGGCGATGGGATGGCAAAATCTGAATCACGTGATGCCTAATGTTTTTGTTTGTAGCCTCAATAGCCTTTAGACGCAGTCTAATGTTTTCAGATACATATTTAGTGAGCTGATTAAGTTTACAATGACTAATACACAGTCTGGGCGTCATCCTGAATGACATTCAAAAGTGTTAACGCATCTGTTGCCATGGCTTATTTCTGTCTGTACTGTGCTCTTGCCATGTTTTTGACCAACTTCGAAGACAGCCTCAGCATTCAGTTGTATCGTGACAAAATCACACAACACACCGAATGAAAGAGGAGATTCTCTAGTTTCACCCGGTCCAAGAACCATGTTTCTACGATGTTCGCTTCTGTATTTATAGGCCAGACAAAAAAAAAAGCGGCCAAAAATGACCCCTTTTTAGACCTTGTTTTGAGAAAAACAGCTTTTAGTGAATGATACTGTATCAGGCTGAAAACTCACTTGATCTTTTTAGCTTTGACTTCAATGACTTCAATATTGTATTTACAGTATTTTTCCTTCAAAGAAATACAAAAGAATAAGACAAATAAGTGTTTTTGCGACCGTAAGGTCGCAGTTTAGTATCAAAACCTCCACCGGCCGTCCGTCGGTCGGTCGGTTCGGTCGGTCAGTCGGTCAGTCGGTCGGTCACACGTCACACGTCACACCTTTGCCCTGCTCATATCTGGGCTCGTTTGTGTATTGTATGACATCACGCCACATCATCGGCTGAGGACTGTGTGATGTCATCATATCTCCATATATGGAGACATAAGTTGCTCATGCCCAAATATGGGCTGGTGAGGTCAGACTTAGTGTGATGCGTAGGTTATCTCCATATATGGAGATTCAACTTCAATGAGTAACCATGGCAAATCACACCGTACACAAATGACCCTTATATAAGACCGGCATTATCTACCGACAGCTGCTATAAGCCAACCCTGGCGATAAGGTCTGAGTCGAAGAAATGCTTCTTTCCTGGTATAAGACCGGCATTGTCTGTCGTACATTTCGGTCAATTCCAGTGGGGATGCCATTGAAAAGTTAATCTAGTTGTACAAAGTAATCAAAGAATGGGTTGACTGGTAGGCTGGTTGACTGCTTTATCTGTGGAGAGTGTATGTCACTGAGAGTCCTTTTATAGCGATTGAAATCATGATGAGGTCACAATGAGTCATCTATGCCCAAATATAGATTTCTAGGTCAGATGGCCCATGGAGTTTGTGATGTCAAACCTAGCAACCCAATATAAACAAACCTGATGTCAGTATCCTTTTATACCCATATATGGAGATACAGAGATCTCCATATATGGGCATATTAGAAAGCCCATATATGGGCATATACGGATGACATCAGGGATATCCATATATGGGCATAAAAGGGACAAGGGCTTACAGTTAAGAGATCTCCATATATGGGCATATCAGAAAGCCCATATATGTTCATATACTGATGACATCAGGAATATCCATATATGGGCATAAAAGGGACAAGGACTTACAGTTAAGAGATCTCCGGGCATAAAGGGACAAGGACTGTTACAGTAGATATAGAGATGTCCATATATGGGCATAAATGAACAAGGACTGACAAACACTGAGATCTCCATATAACCTATGGGAATATAAGGGACGAGGACAATGCGTAGCATTGTGAGCTTGTAGACCTATTTTCTAAATATTGTTGTACATTAAAAACTTGAAATGGGTCGTTCTGCATAGTACTTGGGATTTGTTGATGTAAATGTTCACATAGAGTGTAATAATTGGTAAAACAAACTTTTGGCCTATTTGTGGAGATAAGCGACCAACGGTCGCTTATCTCCCGATTAGGGAGTCTTACTGGTTTATTTTGTTTCTTTACCGTTTTCAATCAAGTGTATTCTTGCTAGTTCAGTGTTTCTCTGGCTTGTTCACATTGTTTCTCACATTGTGCGTGTGCGCGCGTGCATGCGTGCGCCTGTACGTGTGCACGTTCACAGTTCAGAGTCTGCATGCGTGCTCGTGTGCATGTTCACAGTTCAGAGGCTGCGTGCGTGTTCACAGTTCAGAGGCTGCGTGCGTGTTCACAGTTCAGAGGCTGCGTGCGTGTTCACAGTTCAGAGGCTGCGTGCGTGTGCATGTTCACAGTTCAGAGGCTGCGTGCGTGCACGTGTGAGTTGAGATGAGGCCGGTCAGAAACAGCAGGCCAAGGAAAGTTTTCAGTTCTCCAAAGGGAAGTCAGTAGGCTCCTCTGCACGAACCACTACCTATAAATATAGAAAAATAAAATCCATTTACAATACAATGTGTCTCACACGCACGCACGCGCACACACACACACACACACACACACACACACACACACACACACACACACACACACACACACACACACACACACACACACACACACACTATTTCTCTCTCTTCTTCCTCCTCCCTCCCTCTCTCACACACACCACAATACATTTTCTCTATCCCTCTCTCTCTCTCACACAATAAAATACATTTCCTCTATCCCTCCCGCCCTCTCACACACACACACACACACACACACACACACACACACACACACACACACACACACACTTTCTTTCTATCCCTCCCTCCCTCTCTCTATCTCCTTCATTACTCTCCTCCCTCCCTCTTTCTCTCTCCCTATCCCTCCCGCCCTCTCTCTCTCTCTCTCTCACACACACACACACACACACACACAATACATTTTCTTTCTATCCCTCCCTCCCTCTCTCTCTCTCTCCATTTCTCTCCTCCCTCCCTCTTTCTCTCTCTCACACACACACACACACACACACACACACACACACACACACACACACACACACACACACACACCCCAATAGAAAACATTTTCTCTCTCTCTTCCTCCCCCCTCCTCTCTCTCTCTCACACACACACACACAAACCACAATAACCGTTTTACTAAACAATAATCTTACCTTCAGGGGCATCACGTGACACATGATGGTCATCATCATTATCTCCAACAGTATCGTCTGATTCTGAGTCTAAATAAATAACAGATGGGAGGGGGAAAAAAGCACAAATCAATTTACACCTTTAGCCTAAAAGTTTTAGGGGTTTAGAAGACACATTTATCCTACCCAGAGCAACTTAGATTATAAAACATACATTGATTCATCTGACGATTATATATAGGATATATATATATATATATATATATATATATATATATATATATATATATATATATATGCTATATGAAATAAAAACTCACTGGAAAGTTGCAGTCTGGGATGTGTGCCTTCTTCACCTGAGTCACAGGAGGATTCAGACAGCGACTTCTGAGAGCTGAATGGACTCTCCGACATCTGTGAATGATTGAATAGATACATTCTAAATGTAAATGTAATCGTGGATCACTACTATACCGGCAGTTCGCGATACAAATATAACTTCAGAAACAGAAGGGGGGGGGGGGGGGGGGAAGAAAGAGAAAGAAACATTTACCTAACGAGCTGCTGGTTTGGCACGTTCACGACGGGGCCTATGTGTGGGCTGCGGGGACGGTCCAGCTGGACTCTCTGGGGGAGAAGCGACCGGGTCCGCCTCTGGTGGTTCTGGCTCCGGTTCTGGCTCAGAAACCTCCGACTCAGTGTCAGGCCTCGGAGCAGAATGCTGTATTGGCTGTATAGGGCTCTCTCATAGGGCTCGATCATCATGTCCACTCGTCCAGGGCTCAGTGGGTCAACCCGCGGTCGCGGTGTTGCGCTGAGTCGGACTACCTCCGTAGTTGAAGTTGGAACCAGACAAGAACGCGATCCAGATCCACTACGAGGTACAGTGAGGAGAGGCCGCCGTCCGATGGCTCCAGGGCCTGGCCAGGCTACTATGGACGCGTACATATTGCATTCTGCTCCGAGGTCTCTCGCTCTCTCTCTCTGTGACAAATGTCCGACTACAACTCGCTCAAACAGGTATGTTTTAGACTCCATTATATAGGTTCAGGCGATGGGTTCTTCCTTTGATCGTGGCTGTTTGTTTTGTATTCCAGGGTCGAAGGAACGCAAAAGTAGATTGTCTAGCTGCTGTTGTAGCGCCACCGTCTTTTGACATTGTTGTGATGACTGATGAAGTAGAAAATGTTTGTCACAGTGACCCACTAATGCCAGGACATTCACAGCAGCCCGTGATAGCACTAGAGTTAGTTGTGATGACGATGATGATGAGGAAGAATATGTTGTTTGTCACCGCGACCGACTAATTCCAGGGCTGCTATGTGATCTTTGATACGTGACGTTGTGATGAAGCCGAAATTACAGCGACCCACTATAGTTTGATGTGATGATGATGACGCTGCAGAATATTGTAACGATAGGTACACTCTTAAAATTGTTGGGTCAAAAACAACCCAAGTTGGTTATTTATGTAACCCAACACGTAACACTGTTTTGGACCAGCCCAACATGGGTTATTGCAGACCAACAGGGTTGGGTTAAGGCTGTGACCCAGCATGTTGGGTTGGGATTGTACAACCAAGTAATGGGTTAAAAGTAACTTTGCTGTTGGGTTAATGTGATACTGCTGATGGGTTGGAATCTAACACCCAAAAATGGCTTAAAAGTGACCTTGTTGTTGGGATTGTACGCTCATTCACATTAAATTTATTCATTTTTTTACAACATTTTCTTCAACGACAATTTTCATGCTTAATCTACTCAAGGAATAATGCATGCGGAGTAAATTATGCATTTAATCATGGCAATATATCACAACTTTGAACACAACAGATTATGTGGTGCTTCACATTAAAAGAACAGCAAACCTGTTTGTATGTGTCAGTCTGGACCATCTTAGTCATGGTTTCTGTTTCTGTAAGCAACTGTTTTTTTATATATTTTTTAATTAGGGATTATGACTGGGCTACATCCACTGCGATCATCTACAAAACAATGTTGTTTTCTCTATCTAAAACCATAAAATAATGGAAAAGTTTGTAAAAAATATCTGTATGGGAGCACAGTTGCATGCTGGGTAACTGCCCACCCACTTAGTTTAACCCAATAGTGGTGCAATTCACAAACCAATGTGTTGATAGACAGAGAGGGCGGGTCTATTTTAACCCAAGTTGGTGCAATGCAGTGAACCATGTGTTGGGTAAACTCGAATTCAAAAGCCTATACCAACACTTGGGTTATGAACTCAATGCATTTTATTTGATGATGTGGGCGGGCCATCCATAGCCCAACAGATGGTTTACTAATTTTAAGTATTTTTAATCCAATGTTTGGTCAAACTGACCCAACCTTTGACCCAACAGTGTCAACCCAGCAAAAGGGTTGAACATTTGACCCAACATTTTTAAGAGTGTAGGGGTTGAGTTTTTTTGCGGTGGATGATGAACACGAGTAGGTTGTTTTGACCTGGGGGAAACACCCTGGCTTCAATCCATTGGTTTCACACAACAGGGCTTCCACTAATCTGACAATAGCGCCATCGTGTGTAATAAAGGTGCAATTGACTAGCCTAATGCACGGAAAGCACTGAAAGGCATTTCTGGTTTAGAGCGAGTAATGAAGTTTGATATTTGAGCCATTTGAGCCATAGTTTAGCAATATTGTGGTTCATGGGAAGCATTTGTCTTTGTTTTTGCTCACATCACTTGTTGAATATGTGATTTCTGACTTATTTTTTATCACAGAAGCACCAAACTTTGTCACAAGATGGGGGAGAGTGTAATTAACCTAATTAAGTAATTAAACCCAAACTCGGGAAACTCGGGGTTGGCACGGCGGTCTATTTGAAATCAAACTCGGGAAACTCGGGGTTGGCACCATATGTGTTAAAAACACGCACCCGCCCCCGCTGGAGGAAAACCTGTTTTGAAACTGCTTTTTTCTCCTCACAGGGGATAAGGGGACAATTTATAGCATACATGGGCAACTGGCGGCCCGGGGACCACATGCGGCCCCCACCTTCACTTAATGCGGCCCGCTGGTTGATATTGGAATACTGATCTATTATTGATTTCAGCTGTTACAATTAAAAACAACATGACCCGCTTAATCTAGTAGCTTAACTCATTGCATGCCAGGCCCGATAGTCCCGAGATTATTTCAATGTCTTTCCCTGCCAGGCCCGATAGTCCCGAGAATTTCCGCCATTTTGAAAAAAAGAAAAAAAAAATTCAAAACATTTTTTTTTTCAATTTTTTTTGACCCCAAAAAAATGTAGTAGGCATGATAGAAATCGCGAAATTGCATGTTTAACCCCCATAGCAACCCCATCTATCAAACATGGCAGCCATCTTTGTTTACATTTTAGGAAAACATAATGGCTTCTATCTCATGAATGCCTGAACGGATTTCCATTCGGATTTTTTTGTTTGAAAGCTGTGAGCAATGTGGACACACGTGGTGCATTATCTAGGCATGGGTGTGCATGATCCGTGCACTATGAATTACATGGAAGTCTATGGAGACTGGAGGCATGGTAGAGTACGAAGGTATTGTTAAATGGCGGGGAATGTGTTAAAGGACAACTTTAGTTTTTTACAACAAGGGTTCATATTTTAGATTGTAATTAAAGAATATAAAAGATGAGTGTTAAAATTATTTCATTTACTTCTTTCTATTGTTTTAGAGATTCTTATTCCAGTGGTTGGGGGCATGCGTACAAGTGGCCAAATATGTCATTTTACACAGAATAAGCCCATTCCCAAGATACAACGCAACCTTTCATGGTTGGATGTGACTTATGGGGGCTAGAAGTGTTACTGTAAATAGCAATAAAGAAACTGCTGGCTTATTGTGTCTAAAAAGACATATTTAGCCACTTGTACGCATGCCCCCATGCCTACGCATGCCCCACATTTTAGCACGGTAAACACGATAAAACAATAGAACGAAGCAAATGAAAACATTTTCACACTCACTTTTTCTTTTCTCTAATTACAATCTAAAATATGAACCCTTGTTGTAAAAAACTAAAGTTGTCCTTTAATGACTTGTATAGTAGTATTAAAATGTCGTTTTTTATGTCCAATGTATTTGTATTTAAGTTCATAAAGTTAACATGAGTATATAATTAAATGTGTTTATTCAAAATGTTACATTTCAGGATTCAAAAAATCAAAAATAAGAAAAAATTATTCAGGATTCCAATTCAAAAGAAGCCAAAAAATAGCTGATCTACTATTTTTTGCTTCTTTTGTATGAGATACTAGAATGACAAAGTAGGATGTAGCAATATGTAATGTGGCCCTCTGGAGAAAGTGTGGAAATTATAGTGGCCCTCTCCATCATCAAAGTTGCCCACCCCTGCTCTATGGTAACTAGTACTATCAGAACATAGACCCATTCATTTTGTTAATATTTGAAATAAATGAAATTACTTACCGTACCTTTAAAGTGTATGTAAATGATTTGAGTGTGTGTGCGTATGTGTGTGCGTGCGTGCGTGGGTGTGTGCGTGCGTGCAGGGAGCAGCTCTGGTCCACGTCTATAAAGACGGTTCTGTTCTGGTCAGTCACGGAGGGACAGAGATGGGTCAGGGAGTTCACACCAAGATGACGCAGGTACGTTACCATGGCAACCACATGCTCAGTGTTGGGCAGGCATCTGCACTAGGGGTGCAACGATACATTTTAACAACCGTACGATACGCATCACGATACATGGTTGAAGATACGATACATGGTGGAAGATACGATACATGGTTGAAGATACGATACATGGACGATATTGGTTCATTCATGGTGATACGATACGATTAGGGATGGGTATCGTTCACCTTTGAATCGATACGATACCTTTTTCGATACCATTTTCGATTTAAGTTTAACGTGATGATGATGATCACACAGTGTGGCGGGGCGGAGCGTTGGATAATCATCATAATAATAAACATTATAGGCTATTGTCAGCTATTTTCCACAGTAACGAGTGTAGCCTACTAAAGCAGTCATTAAACTCTCAGTAGCCCAACTGTTACAGATGCGACCGGCCAGGGGTGAGTTCCAGAGTATTGAAACGAGGTATCGTCCGTTTTGACGTGAACCGATACCCGATAGTATCGACGTCATGCAATCGATACCATTAAAAGTATCACAGACGATACCCATCCCTAGATACAATTCAATGATTTAAATTCGATATACCGTAAATCACCAATTAGTAGCCCGGGCGTTTATTTCGCAAAATGGGGTCGGACCCCGGGCGCTTAAAAGGGACCAGGCGGCTATTGGTAACAGGCTGTTATTTATATTGGCACTGGCCAGCGCTGGGCCATTATTTGGTTATTTTTTCTTTCTCAAACTATAATAGGGGTAATAATCAAAATGTTATAATAAATGTTATATCATTATTATTATTATTATTATTATTGTAATACGGTAATTGTTATGAACACCCAGAAAATAGCACATTGCGATCTATTAGACCAAACCTCATTTAAAAAATATCAAGAGTGTATGAAAGCCTTTTAAAAATATATAGGTCTATATACTATATTTATACTAAGGGAATCTTTCTCCAAAATAATCAATTACCACATGCCAGCAAAGACGCATCTAGTTAACGACCCAATTAGCGCAGAAGTCCTGCAGCTGCGGTGCTCAGACTGGACTCGCTGACGTGACCACTGAACAGCTCTGACATTAAAATATTATGGTATTGCATTATTATTAAGCCTTCTGCATTCCCCTTGAACCTCAAAATAATGGATTACTTCTTCAAAATGCGGACTGAAGAGGCAGCAGCAACAGTAGGTAATGATTTATTCTGATCCAGCTGG